>NW_017729022.1:149737864-149738317 GCF_001723915.1 Gavialis gangeticus | reverse complement strand
GCAGCAGTGGCACTGGGAAGATGGGCTATGGGGGGGGCTACAGCCACCCCAAAATTCGCTGTCGCCCCCCCTCCCAGTACCACTGCCGCCCACCCTGAGTGCAGCCCCAGCCCAGCCCCTCCACTGGGAAGAGGCCAGTGCAGCCCCAGCACCTGAGTGCACAGCAGGCAGCCTGTCTTTGTCCTGTGCAGAGATCCAGGGGACATGTGCCCCATGCCTCCCCTGGGGTGTGCGCAATGGCGGGAGCCCCCCACCCGTGCCTCCCCAGATGAGTTGCCTGCAGCTCTGTCCCCGCGCCATGCCCTGCCCCACCCCAGCTGGGCAGTGCCTGCCCCAGCCCTGGCCCAGCTCCCACCGTCACCATGGGAGCCTTGATCTGTCCCCTCACGTCCTTTCCCCACAACAGACTTACAGGCCAGATGCTGCTCTCCAAGCTGCCGGGCTGCATTCCTA
>NW_017729022.1:149732870-149737853 GCF_001723915.1 Gavialis gangeticus | reverse complement strand
GATGCTGCTCTCCAAGCTGCCGGGCTGCATTCCTAGCTGCGTGCATGCTGCAGCTGCACACATGCACATGGCATCTATCGGAGACTTTACTGGCCGCAGCCAAAAGGAGCTGATTGCCAATAATATCAATTTTCTTTTTATTGGTGCTGATATGATACAGACCGATGTATCCATGCACCTCTAGCTGGATCTGTTTCAGACCAGTTTTATTTTCTAGCTCCTAGCAACCATTTCAGTGTGTGTTCTCAAGTGCAAGGGACTTTTTATAAAAATAAAATGATTTTTTGTAGGTTTTTTTTTTTTTTTAAATTCAAAGTTGTTTCCACAGCTTTTTAAGCTTATATTTACAAGAATCTAAATTTTGGACTTGCCAGTTTTTCTTTAAGTGTAGTGGCCATTAAGCCCTTGGTCAGTGATTCTGTTGACCTCCCCAGTCAGTGTCTATAATGAAGAATGTTTGTAACTGAGGCATTACACAAGTGATCTTAGATGAAAGAACTGCAGTATTCTTTCAGAGGGCAATGAAAATTGTTAGGAGACTGGGACACATGGCTTATGAGGAGAGGCTGAGGGAACTGGACTTATTTAGTCTATGGAAGAGGAGACTGAGAGGGAGTTTAGTAGCAACCTTCAGCTGAAGGGGGATTTGAAAGAGGATGGAGCTAGACTCAGAGGTGGTAAATGACAGAATAAGGAGCAATGGTCTTAAGGTGCAATAAGGTAAGTTAAAGTTAGATATTATGAAAAACTTTCCTACTAGGAGGGTCCTAAAACACTGGAAAAGGTTACTGAGAGAGGTTGTGGAATCTCCATCCTTGGAGGTTTTTAAGACCTGGCTAGACAAAGCCTTGGCTGGGATAATTATAGTTGGGGATGGTCCTGCTTTGAGCAGGGGGGTGGACTAGATGACCTCTGGTGTGTCTTCCAACCTTTATTTTCTATGATTCTGTTACCTTTGTGCAGTATATATGGGCTGTCAGAACTGCGTATTCCATTTTTTTCTTTGTTGCACTTAATTCCTATGTTTAATCTTTTGACAAGGCCTTATCATTGCAATTAGGAGGGAGGGAAAACAAATATACAAACCCAAGAAATGTGAAACTATTTGGTGTATGCCCAGATTACTCAACAAACCTTACAGCATGTCCATGTTGAGGTGGTAAGTTTATTTTTGCCCATGATGGAACTGTGTAGGAAACCTCCTCTTTTTCTTAACTTTAATAATGCCTAGAACTTGGTGTCTTGCATTGTAGCCCTCATCCTTTTAGCTGTGAGGGGCCTTGGGCAGGGCATCTGTCAGTTTCTGCTGAATGGCATAAGGCATTTGCTTTTAGTGGTTGTATGAGTTGGATGATTTTCAGAAACTGTTTGACATGATGTGAATTTTGCAACTGGCCTTAGGTGGGGACAAGATTTTGCCCTTTTCCTCTTCACAACCAAGAGCCTGGAATCTGAAGACAAAGCTGAACCTCCTGCCTGGAAGCACAGAGCATTCATCCTGAAGTATTAGATTGTTGTTTTTTGTCAGAAGTTAAATGTTAGGTTCTTAAATTGAATTTGCAATGCACCTATAAATTATGCATAATAAATGCGTACACAAATAATGATTAAAAAATACTGTTGTCTTTCTATTGCAAAGGCCTCTGTGTGCATTAACAGGGTAACAAACAAATCAAATTACTAGGGCAGTACATTCAAATTAATAAATAAAGTGAATAGCAGAAAGGATCAAAAGAGAAATCCACATGATTGTTAAGCAGTAAAATCTCAGAAGCCCAGGACAGTGTGTGGATAAAGATGGATGCAGTTATCACAGCTGCAGGCAATTGATATAATTAGGCACACAGTTAGGCCCTATGCTTCTGAGTACTGGAAAATCTGGCCTAATATGTCTTTTCCATCTCTCATTTCTCTGATTCTTTGAGATAATTGTGCTGAGTGGGGTGTTTACTGCATTTCTTTTTGAGTACATGCTGCCCTGAATTAGACCCACACAGATAAATAGGTAGGTAGGTAAATGCAGGGCTTGTTTTGACATGGGAGTGATTTGGGGTGAACTCAGTTGATTAGTCAGGCACTGCCTGCAGTATAACTGGTATTCTCCCTTCACCATCATTTGGTCTGATCTCTCATTTCTGTTTGTGATCAGGCGAACCGAGATGCGGTAATTAGCCGTGCTCCTGACCAGAAGGATGATCGAGCTGTCAGCCTCCAGGATGCTTCTGCAGTTTATGACCTTCTGAGTATCACGCTGGGCAGAAGAGGGCAGTATGTCATGCTTTCTGAGGTACCCAAGCTGGTTGTTACTGGAACTTCAACCTAAATCTTGCAAACAGAAACTGTCTTTTGAATGATAATCATTGAATGCAGGTGGGGGAAGTGAGTAGGAAACCTTAGTACCTGAAAACTGATGAAAACTGTCAAATCTGTGTAAGCTCTGACCAAAAACTTACACATCTGCGTGACTTGTTTAGGCTTCTGAATCTATGCTTTTACACTGAAATAAAATGGGCCTGATTTGAAGAGGTGCAAAGTACCTGCAGTTCTCATTACTTTAGAAGGGAAATCAAAGAGTATTTCCAGACAAGGCCATCAGTAAGGCACATCAAATGATTTGTGCCTTTGAGCTATGCCAGAGCCAGTGTATATGACAATGAATTAACATAGGGTGAAAGATATGTCCCTTATTTCTCTCAATTTTTCTTTTAGTGCTTGGAGCGAGCATTGAAGTTTGCATTTGATGAATTTCACCTCTGGTACCAACTGGCTCTTTCCATGGTAGCTTGTGGCAAGGTAAGGCTCAAATTAGACAAGCTAACAGGGCATGGATTTCTCCTGAACAACATTTTTGTTTTAGTTTGGGGTGTGCAAAATCACTTATTTTATATGGGCAAACATATAAAGCTTTTGTTATAGCTTAACACTGTCTGGTGAGGTTTAGGTTATTCTTTATTGCCAGATGTGTACTGTGAATCAACACGATAGGATAACAGTTGTTTGACTCTCAATGTCAAATGGGAAACCAAGCTTGATTTATTAGCTCTAGCCACTAGAGATATCAGAGTAACTTACATAACCCTTTTCCACATACTCAAAATAAATTGTTTGTGAAGAATAGGGAACTGGAGGAAGAGATGCTTGGTATCTGATAGGAACTCCATCACCACCAACTTTGTGGCTTTGGGCAAGTCACTCTTGAAGCCTTAAGTTACCCATCTGAAAAAGGGAATGTCATTACTATTTGTTCCAGAGGGATACCGTGAAGTATTAGGCAGTCAGTATTAGCAAATGGCTTTGAAACCCTCAGATGAAAGGTACTACAGAAGAGAAAAGATTTTGTGGGGTGGGTGTGGGCATGCACACACGTATGAGTTCTAGAATTATTTTAGTTGTAAAACTCAGGTTGGAGAAGTATAAACTTTTCGTTGTTTCTTTGGCAGAACGCCTTGCAGGGGCGGATCCAGGATTTGGCAAAGGGGGTTGCAGGAGCAGCCACCCCTGCTCTGATCCTCCTTCCCACCCATCCACCTTCCTTTCTTCCTTCTTCTCCCCTCCCCCCCGCACCACGGTAGCCTCTGGGCTCCCAAAGCAGGTAATAACTACCCCCCACTTGCCCTCCATGCTATGGTCAAAGGCATGTCCTGTCCCCTCCTCCAATCCTGCTCCTGCTTCCCATGCTTTCCCAGGAGCAGGAAAAGCTTCCAAGTTGTTCTAGCCAGGGTGCATGGGAGCTGGGCTCAAATGGGAATAGTAGTAATGGCAGCAGGGGTTCCTCCACCCTGCCCAAACTCCCCCACCCCCAGGAGCAGGCACAAGGAGGGGGATCCCCCACCCCCCATTCCATCCTCGATGCTGCTGTGGCTGTTCCCAGCTGAGCCCAGCCCATAGTCTGGCTGGTGCAAGCCAAAGGTGCTTTGAAGCTTCCTCTACCTCTGGGACAGTGGGGAAAGCAGCAGCAGTGGGGTGGGGAAGGGGACGTGTCTTTGAGAACAGAGGGGAAGAGCAGGGGGATTCTGACCTGCTTTGGAGATTTAAAAAAAAGCCCCCAGAGACTCCTGTGGTTTGGTACAGTCCAAAAGTGGGGAGCTGCTGAGGTATTGCACCCCCTCTGGATCCACCCCGACTCCTTTGCATGAGTGAGTAGACAATTTGGGTGTGTTAAACCCATTCAGTCTGGTCCTTCTGCTGTGAATCCTAGTAGGGGAAGCAAAACTGATAGGAGGGTCACGATGGTTGTTCAGCAATGCAGCCATCTCATGAAGAATTTGACTTCCAGTTGGAGGACGAAGAGGCTGTCACATGGTATCTACATTTAGCCATGGCAAAGTTGAGCTAGATTTAGAGAAGCCTTGGTGAAAGGCTTCTCATCTCATTGCTGGTGCCCTGAAGTAGCAAATTTCCTCTTACTTTAAGGGATGGAGTATGATTTTTGTGATCATGACACAAGATTCATACTCAGAATTTCTGAGTTCTTATTTCCAGCTGTCACAGGTATGCAATGTAACATGTTTCAGTAATCTTTGTGCCTCAGTTTCCCCACCTGTAATAGTGGGGCAATAATAATTCTAGTCTGCCACAAAATATTTTGCATGAGTGTTAATATTTAGTGAACTCTTATTTAATGAAAAGTAGTTATAAAGAAAAAAATCTAAATATTTTCAGTTGTAAGCACAAATATGCATAAATGGCATTGTACATCTTGCTAGTTATATTGCATCTCTCATATACTGGTCATCTTCCTTGGATCTCTTGAGCATATTTGAACAACTACTCCTGTCCTTGCAGTAGCAGGGCATTGACAGTGTTTTCATCACCCTACTTTATTTGCGGCAAGTTAGGGTATTTTTGATATTTTGGTCATTGTGCGTCTCAGTTATATGAGAGGGTTCCCCATGAAGTTTTTAAGAGTAGTTAGGCAAGTGCTTGTCTTGGTTGGCTGGATGAGCAGGGGATTAGACTAGATAACCTCCTGCGGTCCCTTCC
>NW_017729022.1:149680927-149727870 GCF_001723915.1 Gavialis gangeticus | reverse complement strand
GGAGTTTAGCTAGACCTGTTGATCTAGCCTGTTCTTAAAACCAGCCAATGAAGGGAAATTTTCGCTACACCTCTTGGTAATCTGTTTTAGTGGTTCACCACCTCATGAGATTATTTTTCCTGATATCCAATATAAATCTTCTTTCCTGAAAATTAAACTGATTTCTTTTTTCTTTTTAAACTAGTACTGTTACTTCACAGTAAGAGTATTTTTGGAACTGTAGCATTTTATTTTCTTGTGCATTAAATGTACTTCCACTATACAAGGAGCAAGAAAATATTAGATCAGCAACAAAGTATACAATTACATGAGCAGGAAAGGGCAGAAGGAATATTTAGTGGGATTCATTCATACGTCTCAATATCTGGGTGGGGTGAGAGAGGAAATTGAAAATCTTTCCTTGAGCTCTTAGTTGCAAATACGGAAATGATCACTGCAGTACATGAATTTATGAGCAAAATTTAAGCTGTTGGTCCAATCAATAAGCCCAGAGTCCTAGTCCTAGTATCCTGCACTGTCCACTAAAAGGTGCAAGTTTGGGGAAGTTTTTCAAAGGCACAAGTAGGAATTCAGTCCTTGGCTTCCATTGACTTCCATCTGTAGTTAGGTACCTGTCTCGTGTGCCTTTGCATTAATCGCCTTGATTTCCAGTCCTGTGCCTCTTGGGCTATTGACAGCTAAGAGGGCTGCAGGGGAGGAGTATAGTGACTTCTATCCATTACTATGACCTTCTGGCTCACTGAAGAGTGACCTTGAACATTATCTACTCAAGGGTATCAAAAAAACAGCAGATGAAAGGTGAAGGATAGAGACTTGAACATGGCCGCACAGAAGGTTTGCCCCCAAAGCTCCTGTAGGGTTCTCTCTCTACCCCAAATGTTGATGTTGCAGGATAAGAAAAGCTACATGATAAACAAGGTTCTGAATTTTTGCCATTAAACACTTAAGTGAAAGAGTCTGTCTTCTCCTTGTGTTATATATCTGTTTGTGTACTTCTCTTGCTATCCTTTAGATGTTGTATATTCAACATGTAAATTAAATACAAGGACCAACACAAGTCACACTCGTCTCTATACAAATATACTTGATGAAATGAAATAAAAGGCTATTTTATCCTGTTGCCTAGACTTTAAATATTTAGAAAGTAAAGTGGCCTGATCTTGCAAATTGATATAAGAGCTCTAAATACTCTGAGCCTTATATGGGACAGAGGGAATTCCCTTACCCAACAAGCCCATCTGTGCAGTATTCCATTTCTGGTCCCAAAGCATTCCCAGAGGATTCCTATCATATACTCTGCAATGCGTCATCTTGCTAATGGGAGATGTGGCATACATTTTTATACTGCTTTGCAGTTTGATAGGAGGACAGAGTTCATGTAAATGCAAGCACTCAAACATAGCAGGAAAGGGATGATGAGGAAACAGTGTGGTCTGTCTAGACCGCAGAATACACTTGAGCTTTTAAAGGCAAAGATCTCTTTTCACCTGTCTCTCGGCCACAACCAATTCCTGATCTCATTACCAAGAAATGAGATCCCACATCCTGAGGTGTAACTTTTCCTGCAGTACAGGGAATCAGATTCATAAATCATTGATGTGACAAGAAGCCTGATCATCAGACTGTTTTATTGACCTGTGAATCTTGAAATCTTTGTTTTTAAAATTTTTAATAGCCTCAAAATTTGTCCTTTGTAAAAGCAGTATAAAAAACTGTATAAAATTCCATTTGTCCCTTATGTTCATCCTATATTGTACCAGTATTGACTTGTATTTTGTATATACCTTTCCTTCAAGGGAAATTTGAGAGTCAATATTCTAACCACTTCCTCCAGCTGCTGGCCAGTAAATTAGCCACTGAAGTCTGTCATTTTTCACAGATGTGTCAGGACAGCAAGCTGTGCCCACTACTATATGAACACTTAAGGATCTGCACATTGTGAAGAAAAGGCACACTTGAACTAAGTCACAATACTATTTATAGGGTATCAACAGGAAGCAGATACATCAGTGGGCTTCTTGAAATGATTAAAGACATTGCTCAAAGAAGCTTAACCTTTTTAATTATACAGAGGACTTTAAACAGGAGAAATTATACAATAATAATGATATCATGTCATGTTTATAATGAAAAGATGTTCTTATTTTACTCCTAATGGTGTATGTGCAATGAAATATATGTTCCAAACAAAAGATATACCTTTTATTTTATTTGTAACAGCGAGGGGTCCTAGGGGTGGCCGTGATCTCCCCTAGCACCCCCTACCATGCCAAATTGGTGTTAAAGCACCCTCACATCTCGCCCACCACGTCTTTGATATTAACAATGTTTATGGGAGGCTGCCCTTAGTCTTCTCTGACACAGTGCCCTGATGTATCCCAGTCTCAGTTCCATCTTGGGTGACTCGGTGTACCTCAACCTTACGGGCTATGTGTGGCTCCAACCACCCCTGTACCATGCCCCAAGCCTCGCAGATGTACTGGACGTTGTTTAGTCAGTTTCCCTCTCCACGCCCCCACTGGCGCTCTCTGGCTTGTCTTGCAACTGCCCGCTCTGGGGCTTCTCACAACTGCCCGCTCTGGGGCTCAGGTGGTGTCGGCCTTACCTGGCCCCCTTCCAATCCTCTGCTCCCCTTCTCAGGGCTGGGGTCAGTGCACCCCTGAATGTTGTGCCCTCTCTGGCACCGGGGTCCCCACGCTACAGTGGAGCCTCTGTGAGGCCTCCTCCAACCCCTAATAGCCTCACCCAGTCCTCCAGTGTAACAACAACAAAAAAAACAATAACACAAGTCCCTGGGCTATAACACAAAGTTAAACCTCCTGGCTAAACATCCTCCAAACCACACCACCTCTCACCCGTGTAACTAGCGGCGGGTACCTTCAGGCAATACTCCTTTTTCCTATCTGCTGGCAGAAAGAGAGAGAGAGAGAGCACTCACAGCCTCCAGCCTGGGTCTTACAGTGGTCAGCCCTGCCCCTTCCTGTCAGCTGACTCACCAGGAGTGGGCCCTTAGCTCCTCCTGGTTGTCCCTAGCAACAAGCACCTGAGCCCATCCTACTGCTTTTCAAGTAGCAGGCACCTTAGTGCCCTGCTACATTATTGATAAAAATCCAGTGCAAAATTTACAATCCTGTTTATTCAAAAAACCTTTCTTTAAGTTCCACCTTTGTATCTGTCTGTCTTAACATTCCTCAAATGCCTATTGCTGTAGTGCATGCTGTCTGGGAAGGGCCTTTTGTGTTTAGCGCCATCTGGACAGTGGCTTCCAGTCAACATTACACCTGCTCTGGTATCCCCCTCCATCCTGGAGATGTTGTGTGTTGGAACTAGGGCTATGACACAATTTTAATGCTTCTTTATATTGTGCCTGTTGGTAACCTCCTTCAGAAACTAGAGATTGACCTCATGTAGTGGCTCCACATCTGTGTCCTTTATAAGAGATTGGGAGGCTGAGAGTGGCCATTGATTTGATATTCCTATCTGGCCATCGGGAGGAATTCTTAGGCTGCCTGATGCCTTGTTCTCAGGTTTGCACTGTAAGAGTGAAACTAGTTTATTAGGTTGAACAAAAGTTTCAAAGTGCAAGACTAAAATCTTTATCCAGGAACTGATATAGGGGGTCGGGGAGGTGGAAGGGGGGAAAAAAGGCCAGTTTTGGTGTATATGAGAAAAGGGGGGCTGTAGTTTGAAGTAGTCAGTTTCTCTTTCTGCCCCTCCTGAGCTAAGCAGCTTCTGACAGTGTGGGTGGGAATTTCTAGCATGCTGCACTCCTGTGAAATCTAGGCCACGTCTCTTTAGGTGCCTGAAGTTAGGCCAGAATTGTCAAGCTTGGATGCCTAGATGATTTATTATAGCACAAGGGATGTGAATATAGCCCTTGTGCCACCACAGGCATGTCACTGGTCTCAGACAGGCTGTCTTTCTGTTCCCTCTCTCATATTCACCACATTTTAGGGCATGGTCTCCCGTCAGGGACTGTGTTCCAAAGTCCTTGGAAGCAGAGGACATTGCATGCATCAGAACCAGGCTTCTTTTAACAAACCTACTGGTCTTCCGAGAAGATTTTTTGCCAGAAATTTATGGTAATTTATATTGATGGGGATGATGAAAAGAAAATGCCCAGGAAACACACCTGGCTTGAGCAGTAGAAAACGGTGCTATCCACAGTCTTCTAACTAAGCTCCTCCGGGTCACCTCGTTTTGGTACCAGTGAGTAGATTTCCGTGCGAGACACAGACGTAGTTATTCAGGGACATCTGTCAACTTGGTTATTTCTTTTGGTTTAAAAAACAACACAGATGCCTGTAATAACTACTCTAGGGGCTCTGATTAATCATTCATTAGTAATTAAGCTGACTTTTCTTGTGCCCGTAGAGGGCAGTGTGATGCTCCTGCTAGGAGTGAACATGTTCGCCTTTCCACTTTTGCCTTGGGGACGGATATAGGTAGGGTCTGTTTTAAATTGTGGTTCCAGCTTGTGGCGCAGCGGGTCCTTTAATCTTGGAGTTTCCCCTGCCCACCCCTGCCAGTGGGCCCCGTCAACTTCACTGCTTCTGATGGCCAGGAGGTGAAAACCATGGTTTTAAATATGGCATGGTTTTTGCCTCTCACCGCTTGCTGCTGACCAGATGGGAGGCAAAAAACATGGCATATTTAAAACCATGGTTTTCACCTCCTGGACATCAGGGGCAAGCAACGGGGCTACAGTCCCTCTGCCAGTCAGCAGCAAGGGAGGTGCAGGGGGAACTCCTGGATTAAAAGAGCTGCTGCACCCTGAGCTGGGCCTGCAATTTAAACAAGGCCCAGGGTATGTCATGTGATGAAGGAGAAAGCTCTGTGGCAGGCCCAAGGACAGCAGAGGAAGCATTTCCCAGGGAGGTCCGTGGTGCTGGAGACCAGTCCTGCAAGTGAACATAGCCAGGTAGTACAGTCTATAGGTCCTTATGCTTGGTGTGCCTAGAGTTCTTGCCTTCAAGCTCATGGTAATATCCAGGACACTACTGAACATTGACAGGGGACTAGTATTATAGCATTCAAAGCCAGGGCAAGAACTGCATTGCAGGAGCTTGGGACCATGTACATTATTCCTTCTCCCTGCCTCAGGATATACCTGAGGGATTCTGGTCAACATTGTCATATAAACAATACCGTGAGGAGGGGGGTGGGAATGAATTGGGACTTCAACTATGAAAGCAGTACCCCAGAGAACCAAGAGAATAAAGCACTTTTAACTACTGCAACTGCCCTTGCTCTTAGCCTTCCAGCATTTGTAAATGCATAAGAGACAGCAACGCTCTGCCACCTGCATTTTTTGTAAGCAACGTAATATTTCAGGGGGTTGCAGAGGCTGTATAAATAATAATCGTAACTAATTACATTCTTGTCAGCTCCTCAGTCGCTTGGCAGCTCTGCTTAGAGATTGAATCTAACAATTTCCAGAATCATTGTTGCTGTGTCACTGTTGAGCACTGATCAGCATTTGGCTGTAATGCGGAGCTGCTCAGTACTGCACTGTCTTCATTTAGAGTTTTTGTTTCAGCTGCTTTCCTTCAAGTTATTTTGTCCAGGGATATGCTGTTCACTGTGCTTTAATGAGGCATGTGTGAGTTATGGGTATTTAATGCTTTCAGCCAAATCAGTATTAAATATTAATTATTTACATTTCCATCCATGTTCTACCAGGAATGCTTTATTTTGATTTTAAAATGCTGCAACAAAAGCAGATCTCTTTAATAGAAGCTTAAAGTTTGACTCAGACATGCCTGTAATGTCCACATGAAGTTTTCCAGAAGGTTAGAATAAAACATATAAATATACCTGATACATAATTTGGCAGCAAGAGGAGATGAATTTTGTGATTTAGGTTGCTCCTTCTGTTGGTTTCCTTGCAAAAAGCTTAGGCTGGTTGCTAAGTAACCATCATTTTAAAAAAAAAAAAAAAGCACATTTGTCTTTGCACTGCAATCAGGAGCCTTGAGAGCAGCAAAGGCCTCAGTTGCCTCCTTAAATGGCATCGCTGGGGAATGAAAGTTTAAAATGTTGAACATGTATTGGTTAAAGATCCTTTGAGAAAAGCCAGCTGTATAGGAGACATTCAATAGTTTGGTTTCTTTTGGTGCAAAGGAAGGACAGGGTGCATGCTTGGAACGGGGGTGAAGACTGTACAGCAAACAGAAATTTCCAAAAATTCCTGAAAATTAAACACAGTGTAGAAGGGTTTCTTATACCAGTAATCTGACACTATGGTCAGATTTAGCTCTTTCTCTGACAGTGGTGTACATGACTTGTCACTACTAGCAGGAGCCGATTTATTATATTAATAGATCCCAGAAAGGGGCAAGGAGCTTGGCAGTTAGTGTAACAACAAATATTGAAGCTCCTTGCCTATAACTTTTTTGTTTTAATTAGCTAGGGCAAGAGGTGAGAGAAAAAAAATCTAACCCTGAGTTAAGAGTAAAAGTGAATGTAGTGGCCCACATACTTAAACAATATGAGGGTTAATAGAAGTCAGATGAAAAGTCCCAGTTAAATCAGCTGTGTGGGAGCTGTCACCTCATGATCCTGAGTGGTGCCATGAAAAGGTTTGTGTGGGAGAAGGGAGAGCGGGGAGGGGAAGAGGAAAAAGAATCACAACACCTTGGCTTTCATGCTTTGGAAGAGGTCATCCCTGGGGAATCCCAGATGGAAAGGTTGGAGGCTTGCAGAGAGTTCTGGGGTCCTGGCACAGAAAAGAGAGAACCACTGAGGCTGGTCCTTTTTTTTTCCCCGCCCCCCCCAAGTGCAGGGCAGCCTCCAATGAATGTGAGCAAAATCAAAGGTCTGTTGATCAGACAGAGCTCTACTTCAATTACAGCAGTGGGGCTGGACCTTTTTAGACTCAAGGCACCCCTCCATATCTCTTGTGACTTGAGAGGCTCCCAACTTCCAGAACTAATTTATATATAATGGTGCTTACCTCCTTACACAAGGGCCGGGTAGTAGGGATGAGAGCTTGTCCAGGTGGGAACAAGCCTGAGCCTGGCTTATCTTCTTGGCTTCTTTGCTTATCTCCTTATACTTCACAACACCCTTCAAAAGATCTGGCAGCACCTCAGGGTGCCTTGGCACCCTGGTTGAGAATCACTTAATTTGAGGTATCTGCCTTCCTGAAGTGAAAATGACATGAAGCCCTAGCATCCTGCTTGACTTTTTACAAATCCCAGATGGGCATGTGTTAGTAGTAAGCCATGATACCATCTGTTTCCAACTGGCCTGTTCTCCCAGACAAAGTTCTGTCCACAGAGATCTGTGTATTGCTTTAGACTAGATTTACTGTAACTTACTGTAGCTGGGCATGTAGGTAGAAGCTACTCAGTGGCTGCACTTGGTAAAAAAGATGATTTCCCATGTCTTCGTGTGGACTGTCTGCCTTGAGCTGTGCCCTGCTCCCTTCATTGTGTTCATTTCCACTGTCAACTCAGAGGCTCAATATTGAACTTCAGAGCCATCATTAACAGGTCAGGACCCAAGACATCTCAGTTATGGGATTTTCAGCCATGACTCACCAAGAGAGGTGTGTACTTCTTGTGGCATGCAGTTTACAAGAACCAGGAAGTGGCAGGTGATGGCTAGAAATAAAGGCTTCTCAGTTGAGGCAATTCAACTGTGGAAGAAACTATGACAAGGGTTCTGACCTGAGTCAAAGGCCCAAGTCTTTGGGGCATTTATACACATACTTTTATCTGCTCCAGTGCTCCAGAAATCCAGTGTGTTGGAGCAGACTCAGTTAATCGAGTCTGGCAAGCACACAAACTGACTCACCTGACACTGCATCACATACATTTGTATAAAAAGCAAAATGGACGTCGGCATGCAGAAAATGGTGGTGGTGCACTTTTGAATTAAAACTCCCTCGATGCGTTTTAGTTCAGAAGCACACTGCCGCCATTTTCTCAGCACTGATGCACATTTCACCATTTTTACAAATGTATGTGACGCAGTGCCAGGTGCTTTTAAAAGCGCTCGGTGCTGTGGCACATATGTGTGTACAAATGCCCTTTGAGAGCATACTGTGAAACCTACCTTTTTGATAAACCATTCCCCACCATGACTGGGATGTTTAAATTTTTTTTTTTTTTTTTTTGGTTTTTAAAGGACACCTTTAAAACATGGTTGAAAGAATAGCAAATGCGTTATTGAAATCAAATGTTGCAGCTCCTGCTGCAAAAAAAAATTGCTGGGTAAAATTTAATGTTTAGATACTCCTGCTGGTTATTGTTCATGGTTTCATTATCCTCTAAATGTTTAGTGATTTTTTTTTTTTTTTTTTTCCCCTTGACTGTTTGTTCCATTATTTTGTTAGAGATGGAAATAGAAGGACTAGGAAAGATTGCTCTGAAGAAAACACTGAAGTGAGCCAAACAACAATGGCATTTAGTTAGAAGCATCTATTTAGTTGCATAGAACTGAAGGAATTCATTTTAATTAATGGAAGAATTCTCTTCAGGGCACTCTTAGAAAAGTAACCAAGAAAATACAGTTGTAAATTATTTCCCATTCTCTGTTATTCACATGGAAGTTTTTGAAGGGCATGCTTATGCCTCCTTTCTGTAGTTAGAAAATAGGTTTTCTTGCCATTTAGGTAAAAATAACTTGAGATGACTTTCTTTTTTAAATTTTAAAGTCCCCTGCAGGATTCAAATCTGGCATAGCTTTAATCAGAAGGGGAAAATGGTATGACTTTTCCCCCACATTTCTATACATCACATACCTACTTTCTATTTATTTACACTTCCAAAAATGAAGTAGAAAGACCCTTTCAAATATATATATTGAAAACAGTTGTTAGTTTTCTTAATTATTTCTTCATGTTACTTTACTGGATCTGTGAGTAAGAGTTTCTTGTCAAAAGCAAACAGAACATTTTATTATTATCTTTGATAGAGAAAATCTTGCATTTCAGGAGACTGAGATATAGAAAACTGTCTCAGTAAATAGATTTCTGCAGATGTTGGACTTAAGCATAGAATAGTGATGTGCCAAATGATGCCTCTATTCTTCCTTGGCTTCATGTTCCAAGAACTACATACCAAGTTGATTGCAATTAGTAGAACTTTAGGGGTGAAAAACCGTGGAGCTGATCAACGTAAGGTAAAATAACTAGATGGATCTTAACCATGGGTTACAGGTCTTAGAATTTCTGTCTTTAATTGGTTAGAATTTCAATTAGACACTGGCTTTCAGTCATTTCTGTTGTCTGACACTGTGTTGCCAGAGAGAAAAAATAATTCTGAGATTCACACTCATCACGGCATAGAGGAGGAGCACAGTCATGACCTCCGTAGATCTGTTGGTGGCTTTCAGGTTAAGATGAAGAACTTGCACACCAGTCACCTCACAATCTTAGTTCTGACCCATGAGATGTAGCTGTCAGCAGATGCATAATTTTGCCTTCCTAGTAACACCAACACCATTAAAAAGAGACTTTCAACTAGAGCGGGGCAATAAAATTTTGGGACCATATATGGATCCTTTATTTTCCAGAGTCCTTGGCAGCTTTATTTGGTGTACTGGTAGAACTCCAGCAATTAAAATACCATAACTGAACCTTTCCCCTTCTCCGTCCTCTCCTTCCCCCTCCCCATCTGCATTTGAATGTCAGCCCCTCCAAAGTTCAGGAACATATGGATGGAGAGTTTGGGTTCAGGCTCTTTGCCATGTTCAATATGTACATCATTAATACATCTAATTATAATGGTCTTGCAGAAAATCTTGCAAACCCTGCACTTGGCTGACTAGTTCACCCACATTCTCACCAAAGAATACAAACATTTTAATTATTAGATTATTTCAATATTACGCAAACACTCCTTTGTATCTAATATTACTGCTGAGCAATGACTCTCTGTGTGAACAAGTTTTTTTTCACCATCTGTTAATTCATTTGTGTCTGTAAAGCACCTTGATGTCAAATACTTCATTCCTATCTGTCGAAAGTAAGGTCACCCCTGGGAGATGGATATTCTTTCTATTGCCTTTCCCTGACAAACTTTTATGCTACATATAATACTGCTGAATAAGCTCTCGGGGTGAAATTATATAGATCTTTTGCATTTTTAAGTGCACTTGGAGGAGAGAGGTTTCACACCTTACTCTTTCTAAATATGCACTTGGCTAAATACTCACTTAGGTCACATGCATAGCTTCAATTTTTAAAAACCTGTTTCGAACAACAATCTGCTGTGATTTGGATGCGGTTCAGAAACTACAGCATTCACTTTTTCAATTAATGTTTAAAATGCTCATGAGAGGATGTAATAAATTGACTTTGTTTACCAGATACTTATAATTGATGTTAGAGACACTCCTCCACATTCCAATAAGTTCTGTTTATGCTCCACTTAATGAATAGATTCTAGCCAGAGCTGACCTCTGAGGAATTTTCCTTGTACCATCTGAGGGCGATCTGGTTCCTCCACCAATAGCCAGTCTTACTCAACAGGTGCAATGGAGGTGTGGAGGGATCAGAAGTTAATAGGGAACGTGATGGAAAAGAAGTCAGCTTTGCCTATCTTTCATTCATGCAAGTCCCTGAAGGATCTCATCCTTAGGATCTGCCAGGGATGACAGGTGCTGGATCCCAGAATGCGAAGTAGTTGCTAGGAGTATTCACTGCTTCTGCATCCAAGCTGTTTGCACAGAGTTGAGGATCCACCTCATTAGGTTGCATTCATTGGTAACTCTTCCAAAGAAAACCAGTATCCTAATGGACCATGCAGCCCCTGAGAAACCTGGACCAGACAGACTCTTACATGTTGAAATAGCAAGGGCTGGGGACATGTCTCAAATGCTAGGACTGGAGAGATTATGCCATACTGTGCTAGAATCTCTGCTTCTGTCTTATAATGCTGCTCTCATAGGAGTACGGGCCACAGGAAGGGGAGTGCACCAAGGCATGGCCTCTTTTGCCAAAACTTTGAGTTTAGTCTGGGAGGCGGTAGGGGAGTGAGCAAAAGCATCTGAATCGTGCATTACAGTTAGAGACATGTGATAGGAGTAGAGGATGCCTTTGAAACCCAAGCACTGTTGCTTCTAAGCAAGCCAAAAATGGAAACAAAAAAGTAAAACCAAGTTTAGAGGCATTTAGCTTTCTCTCTTTATAAAGGTACCAATGGTTTTAGTTACTGACATACATAATGACAAGGTTGCATTTCTTTCTGTTCTTCAAAGCTTAAATTTAACCAAATTTTTACTTTTTAAGAGGAGAGGTTAATGATCACAAACTAGGAATAGGAGCTGGAATTGTATTCTAACCCCAGCTCTGGCAGTGGCTGCCCTTCTAATTTTAAGCAAGCCACTTAATCTTGGTTTTTTCATTTGTGAAATGTGTGTGTGGGTTGGTGGGGAGAAGGAAGAACTAATAATAATATGTTGTTGTTCTACTGCACAACAGGTAGATGGTGGAGGTGGGTGGTATTAGAACTGCACAACTGTGTCATAAGCCCTATACAGTGAATGGAGACTCCCCTCCCGACAGAGTGGTAGGGACCTGTGCTTTAAAAGAGGAGGATTTTGGTACTGTCACCAGAGGTGCTGGAACATCTCTAGGTGGCTGGGGGTGTGTTATAACACTTACCCACCCATAGATAACTATGAAGATTACTGCAGGCTGGTAAAGTATGTGAAAGATGAAAAGGGCTATGTTAAATGTTAGCTTCATGTAATTCGTCACTTGTAATGTGATCCTGGAGGGAGAGGAAGAGCTTTCCTGACAATGCACACTGGTCCGAGCACCTTCAGGAAAGTTCCTTTTCTCTTCTCTGCTGAATAGTGCACTGCACTGCAGTTGTCATCTCTGCTTCTCTGCACTGTGGGCTCGGGCTGTATTCACATTTGCTATGGAACTGGAGGGAACAATCTGCAAAACAGAACGCAGACTGATTTAGATGCACAAGCATCTGTGTGATTCATACGCGGCTCCTCTCGATTTAATTAGCTGGAGGGGAGGTTCCCCCCTCCCCCATGATTTTTCAAGTTTACTAGAAGGTGATACTGTAGTCAGTGGGAATTATTGCAAGGTACAAGATGAACAATAGAATTTAAATAACCTTATCTTTTGACTTGCAGGGAAAACTGTTCTTTATAACTCATGCAGATGGGACTGTCTTTGACATTTTGAAAATATTTCCTTTGAGGGGGGTGTTGGGGGGTGTCATTCACTTGTTGCTCACTCGTGTGTTTACCAAGTCATCTTATTGTTATGTACATGTCAGTGAAATGCCTTGTCTGTGTTCTACACCCACACCATCTAATCAGCCCCTCTTTGTTTTTTTTTTCTTTCCCCTCAACCCTCCCCCAACTCTCCATCATCCCCAGTCGGCACATGCTGTGTCAGTGCTCAAAGAGTGTGCAAAGCTGCATCCTGCAGATCCCACTGTTCCTCTCCTGGCTGCCAAGGTCTGCATTGGGCCACTGCACTGGGTAAGCGAGCTGATGCAATGCTTCTTACATAATGTATTAGGTGCCGCAGTGACAGTGCCATAGTGCAGTAAAAAAAAGAAGAAGAAAAAAAAAAGCAAGCCTGTAAAAATATATATCAGCAGTGAAATTTTGTAGTAGGTCATTGAAGTAAGATTAACTGGCACGTTAGGGCAAAGGAAAAACACAAGATGATCAGGAATAGTTTCCCTGAGCAGGCTGTGGCTATTTGTTCAAGTTAATGTCCAGAATAGAATTGCAATAATTAACATTGTTGAGTAATAGCTGTGATGGTGGCTGAGTGAACCTAGTCACTAGTCTGTTAGGCAGTCGACTCAGCTGTGCTGGACAGCTCAGTCCTTTGTTCTTGATGTTGCTGTGTCAGGTTTTTTTATTCAGCTGTATTAATATGCACTCTAGCAACAGAGTAGAGGTGCGGGACAACACCCGAGAAATTCTGATTATGCTAAAGAGCAGAAACATCTGTCAGCCATTTGCTGCTTGGGTTAGTTAATTGAATGACAACCTGCTGTTTTCACCTCTGTCTTCATCACAAAAGTGTCCCTGCAGTTAATAAAGGATTATGGTAGAGAACAGAAGTAAAACAAAAGAGGCAAAAGGCATGGAAGAAAATCTTAAAGGAATATGCTTAGGTTACGTGGAAAAAACTATTGCTTTTTCAAGCTGAGAGCCAGGTCCTCAGCTGCTGCAAATTAGCAGAATTCAGTGGAAGTTGTTGGAACAGCAGCAATTTACACCAGCTGAGCATCTGACTGGGCATGTTTTTTGAATGCAGTTGCACTCCCCAAATACACAGTGATGTAATGGTAGGCATTTGACATGAACTGACAAAAGGCAGGAACATATCTGCTGTAGAGATGCTCCCTCACAGTCAGGATTGAGACCCCTGGGGGGATGCAGTGGGAAGGAAGCCTCCATTGCTTCTGACCATGCTGTATATATTCAGTAGACAGAGGGCTCGGCTCTCTGAAGGTGCCAGTCTAAAACCTTTCCTAAGCACTGAAATTTAGGTATGCGCTTTTTTTTTTTTTTTTAAATTCAAAAATAGATTATCTAATGCTTAGAATTAAACTCACAGCGCAAGCCAGGTAGTGTTATGTTGAACATTCTGGTTAATCTTTCTCTTTCAAATTAAATTTAAATTCACTCCTCAACTAAAGCCTCCCTAGGTTGTGAATATAGTCAGAAAATTCCATCTGCCTAGTCTTGGAATCTAGGGCACTGGTTCTGTGAACAGCATGGTTTGGGCAGACCCAGCATTCATGATGAGCCCCACTGAACTGAATGGAAGCTCAGAGAGCTGCCCTCCCGCTTCTGGTGGGACCAAAACCTTTAATGAAGCCACCTAACCCATCATTTCAAATCTCTGAGGTATGACAGATTTACCCATTATATAGAAAACTGACTTGTGGTTTCAGCCTCACTACCGATACTTAATTTCTTCTGTCTTTCTGATTCATAAACACTGACCTGCCTCTTGCCACAATGCTATTTTCTGTTTTCTGTCTATCATAAATTTCACAAACAGACCACCACCATGTAACATAAGATACTTAAGAAACAATCCATTGCCCTTTCCTAAACCCCAGGTTTGCATTAAGGAATGCAGCTTATTTTTTCAGTTACTTGCTATGCATGTGGTATCTTGCTGCAACCAGCTTGTTGCCGTAACTGAAATAGTGAATGCATCTTTTAAGTCATATTACTAAAGGTAAAATCATGGTGGCAAGCTTATGTTTACTGTGGTCATTGAAGCTTTAATCAAGGTCCCTGCCACTGAAATAAAATCAGCCATTGCCATCTGTTAAGGTGAAAGGACTAGGCTTGTATATTGTGAGAAGAGGGTGGGAAGAGAATTCTTCTGCCTCTTGCACATTGTGCTACTGGCTACCTCATAGCTCAGTATTTTTCATTACTTTCTCTCCCTGAATATTAACAGCTGAACTTCAAGGAGTAACCTTTGACTTTGTGCCCAGAGGCCATTGTGGATGAACAGCTGTGCATGCAGTTCTTAGCACAAATTATACCATTTGCATTCCTAGCCACCTGATTTGTGCTGGTGATCAGGGGCTTAGAGTTTTAGTCACCTCTCTTACTCCCACAGTTAATTATACCTGCAGTTTTGCACTAACAGGTAATTACAAGTACACAATCAGAAGGCTGTTTGAAGTCCATTAATCCCCCCCCCCACACACACACACCCTAACAGTATAGTCCTTAGCATTAGGCTGAAAGAAACTTCTGTGATTTACAGTTTATTTGTATTACCATAGCCCTTAGGGAAGGGGACAGAAAGTAGTCAGGGAGAAGTAATGGGCAAAACCAAGGCACAGCTAAAAGATGAAGACTAATATGTTGTCACTATAGCAAGAGGGGACACTGGGAGATATTTTGATTCAGTGCTGGATCTAATAAAGAACTCTAGGTGCCTACATGCTAGGCACTGCAGTGCCTGAATTTTAGGTATGTGGCCTACAGATTAGAATCTGAAATGAAGAGAGAAGTGGCTAAGCTCCCTTGACAGACTGTGGGGGAGAAGCATCTCAGAGGGGCAGTTCAAAACACCAAGGCTGCTGACAGACATAACAAAAAAAAAAAGAAAAGCAAACGCACTTTACCAAAAGAGGCAGCTCAAGTTCAACCTGTCTCTGCAGCTTCTGTATAGATCGCTCTCTTCAGTGAGCATTTTTTGACTAGAAAGCCCCACATTGAAGTGCCCAGTCTCTGCAGACATTGGACAAGCTGGGTCAAACTAACACGATGCCTCTTTTGGGCATGTGCTGGGCTTGGTGTGGGGGCACACTGAGTTTAAAGTAAAGCACTTTTTTTAATGTATCTGTAAGTAGCTATTAAGCACAGGCTTAATGCCATCTGGACTCCTGAATTTCCCTCTCAGTTGCTTAGGCACCCGACCCTTGGTTCTGAAGGTGAAACATCTGTCCACTGGAGATGGAGTCTGGAACTAATCCTGAAGAGAGGCACCTATGCATGTTTTCTTGAACTGATCAGGACTTGCTCTTTTTAAAATGGTGCATGCCTTTGGTGTAATAGTAAAATGGTTAAAGCACCTGCTAGGAAGTGGGATACTTGGCTACTAAGCCATCCTCAACCTGAGCGAGGTTCAAACTGCATATCACATAATCAGGAAGCAGTAGGCTGTGCTTGGACGTGGATACTTCCATCCCTGCTGTTGAAGCTGAGCCACTGAGTAGAAAGAAATAGAGCCAGAAGAAGAGCAAGCAAGCTGACCCTGTTATCTAGGTTAGGGCACTCAGAGTAAGGAATCCCACATTTGTTTTTTTGCTTTGAGCATTATTTTAGTTTACCCAGTGATTCTGATATAAAAGATACAACTATTCCAGGAAGCAGAGACCACAGTCCAGGATGCCCTTCCAGCCAGCTGCATGCCGCTTTTCCTGTCCGGTGCTGACCCGGCTGGGTCCGTCCCATCTGGAGCAGCATGCGGCCGAAGCCGGCTTCCCACAAGCTGCTGGAGACAGGAGGAGCCCGTCTGGGTCTGCACCAGCCAGCAGAAGCGGCAGCGGAGCTGTGCGCCGCTCGGGCCAGGATGAGCCCAGCCAGAGCAGCAGGGGCTCAACTGCATTTTCCCCGTACCTGCGCCGGTCAGTCCCAAGTGGCACTTGGTTCTGCTGCCGCTTCTGCTGACTGGTGCCAACCTGGCTGGCCTCCTCCCATCCCCAGCAGCATGTGGGAAGCCAGCACTTGGGGGCCTTGGCAGGCAGGGTCCTGGTGTGACCTCTGCGGGGCGAGGCAGCGGGAATCGGTGTCTGCCGGACCCCGTGCTCCGGGCTCGCAGCACTGAGGCCACGGAGGCTGTGTGCGCGGGTGGCTGGGCACCATGGTGAGCGGGGCCATGATGGCGGGCGGGCGAGGGGCTGCAGCGCAGTGGCTGTCTCGCTCCAGCCCCCCTCAGGCAGCGCTGGCTCGTGGGGCTACATTGCTTGAGGGATGGAGATGTGGAGCTATTTATTTCTCCCCTTCTGCCTCCAGCCAGCTACTGCCCCAGAGACTGAATGGATCCCTCCTGCCCCTGCCCACCGCCAGCTACCATGAACCTTGCAGTAACAGGCAGGTGCAGTGGGGCTACACAGGGTCTCTCTGGCCCAGGACAGAGGGTGTTTGAATATGGCTCACCAGCCCACTGGGTGATGATAAATTCACGATCCAGCCCCACATTCAAAAAGGTTGGATACCTCTGCTTTAATCACTGGCCAGGGTGTTCAAATCTCACCCTGTGGCCCTGGGCGGATGACAGGGAGAGCAGGTAGATAGCCAGAGAGCGTTCTCCTGTGCGTTCAGACATCCCCAGAGCTGGAATCCCTGTGTGCCTCTCCATCTCTGGGATCCTGGTTCTGGCAAGTGGTGTTCAGCTATTCCCACAATCTCTAGAATCCAAGAGGCATGCAAGAAATTGTTCTCTCCAGCCCCAGAACTTGGAGATTTGGAGGCTGAGCACGTAAGAGAACACATTGGCTGTCTTCCCTGAAATAGAGGGGGAGTAGAGCCACAGGACTGAGCAAACCCCTGTTACACCCCTTCACTGGAGAGTACACCACTACAAGTAGTCATAGCAATTTTGAAGTGCTCCATTTTTGGAAGGAGGGGAAGGGGAAATGTTGATGGGCTGTGTGTCTGCTTATGGCCCAAACTGTGCTGAGTTTGAAGCACTCCAAATTGTCCTTCAAGTGTCTGGATTGCTCTTTGGATTGTAGTTTTAAACAGATGTGCCTAAAAGTTCAACTCTACCTTGTTTTAGATGCCCAGGTTTTTGTTGCTTTTTTTCCCTTTGAACTGAGACTTGCATCACAAGTCTCTGCCTGGCTTGCCCCTGGGTCAGTCCAGCTGAACATGGCTCCATACTTGTCTCGTATTGTAACATGGAATTTACTCCTAAATGAATGTAAATTGAAGAGGAGGGGCAGGTAATGTGAACTTAAGAGTAATCGTGCTTGTTGTTCCACTGATCAGATACCTTTTTCTGTATCCCAATTTAATTGCCTATCCAAAATCCATTAAAATCCATGGGAGTCTTTCCATTGGCTTTCAGTGCCTTTGGATTAGTCTGTCTCAAGCCCATCTGTTGAATTATCATGGAAATGTCAGTTCTCGTTGAACTACAGTATGATTCCTTGAGGGCTCAGCTCTGCTACCATTTTTACACTGAGTAGTACTTTACTATGCAAGTATTCCCTCTGAGAAACATAATACTTATTCTCCTTTCAAGCATGGGGCCAGAGTCCACTCTGAGAGTGAAGTCAGTACATTGTAGGGGAAAGAAACTGGGCGAAAACTGTTAGTCATTTTAAAACTACAGAAATGGAGAAAAACATCTATCTTGCACAGTTCCTATCTTTTATTAGCCGAAGTAGGTTGCCAGTAAACTTCAAAATCTTCCTGCCTTGGGAGAGCTGTTTCCCTAAATGTCATAATTACTGTAATTATGTGCATTCCAATTACATGGTAACATAATCAGAAGTGAATCATACTGAACCAAAGTTGAATGAGTGGGAGAAGCAAAGATCAATGGCAATGTAAATAGAAAGCAGAATATATGTTTAATTGAACAGTCTAATGGAAAAATATTAACAGTTACAAATATTAATGTACACCTTGGTTTTCAGGAAGTGTAAAATGTGATTACTTTCTGACTTGTTGGAAATGTTTGTACTGTGTTGCTAGTTGGATTGCAGGATACATTCAGATATTTGATTACTGGTTAGTCAGGAAAAGGTGAAAGCAAAATATCATTTATATAAATGGAAAAAGCTAACTGGTGTTTCTTTCACTAGTTTACCTCATGCTTTAAGTACAGTACTACACATGTTTAGCTTAGTATCCAAGGGAAAACAGTACTTCAATCTTATTTTTATTGTTAGTAACAGAAATAATTTTAATGTCCGTTATTTTCCTGGATAATTCTGATGTTTTGTGACAGTTTCTTTGCTGATAAATCAAGCCATCATTTAACTTATGCCTAGTTTTGTATACACACTTCAAAAACAGAAATAAGTATTAATTGAATGTGCCAAAGTCATCCTGCACATCCAGAATGCCTATAATGTGCTATAAAATAATCTCTGATGCAAAGTGAAGTGAAATAAAAATGCAAATCAATATGTACAGAGCTGGCTCCTGCAAAAGAGTTGAATGCCTTTAGCTTCCAATGAAAATAATGGCCGGATCCTTAGCTGAAGTAAACTGACTCAGTTCCATTGACTTCAGGTGCTTGTTCTCATTTACAGCCACTTGTGGTGTAGCTCTCAAAGAGTAACTCTCAGGATTGGACCCACGATAAACTGCAGAGTAGGGTCAGCAAAGTCCTGTTCAAACTGTAGTGGTTTTCCTAGGTTTAAAAAAAAAAAGTGTGGAGTGAACAGCAGATCAATACTTCATTAGTTGAAGGGCTTATACCAGCTGTCTCATGGGATCAGAAAAGTGCTGGAACTTGTTCATCTGTACAGATCACTGTCACCCCTCCAGAGACACTGTGGAGCCTATAGTTAATAGTGCCCATGAGATTTAAAAGTTTTCTGAGACAAACCAGAACTTTCATTTTATACCATGTCCTGGGTCTATAGTTCGTTTAAAATGGTTTAGTTCAAGATTATTTAAAGACCCATTCTAACAGAGCAGCAGACATACTTTACTAAACCAATTATCTTTTTTTTTTTTTAACACAGTAGTTTTCCCCATCCAGTATGGATGTAGGAAAACCATTTTATCCAGGAGTCATCTCCGTAGTGAGTGAGAACAGAGCCCGGTGATATCTAGTCAAACATCTTTAAGCCATCCAGAAAGCGCTCTCAGATTGAATGGTCTCAGATGGTCAGGGCATTGTTCTTAGTTTTCATTGGAAAGTTTACAACCTGTAGCACAGTGCCCAGACATGGGTCCACTGTGAGTTTCAAAGAAAGAATGCCACTGCCTAAAACACCAGTGCCATTTCCTGCTGTACCCACCGTTGTTTGTGCACACCCAATTTTCCTGGTACGGCCCAGTGCTGACTTTGCTGAGTTCTGTCCAGTGTGCAGATTCCTATGGAATTGCATTCCAAGTCATTGCTATGCTTAGTAACAGTAATCCAATATTTTAATGTTAGCAGTGCCCAAAGACCCCATTACATTAGAGCCCAGTGGTGCAAATACAGGAAGTAAAGCCTGTGGTTACAGGTCTGCTGGACATCTTGGAGCCCCAGACCTCCCTATTTATTAGCCTTGCTGAGGGTCTTGCTTCTAGTAGGAGCATTGTGCCATTGATGCCAGTGATGTCTTGCCAAACATCTTTCAGCTACCCAGAAAGGCGATCAGTCTGGAGAATAAACGCACAAAGCCAAATGGAGCATAGTCATACACTTAACCTTAATATGAAAAGACTATTGAGAATCAGGAGGGTCTAGACTTGGGGTGGGAGATTTTGCTTCTGTTCCTAGTTTTGCTGTTGACCCGTTTGTATAACCTTTTGGCCGATCAGTTAATTTCTCAGAGAATCCTTCTTTGTACACCTTTTGTGTTGTATCTTGTCTGTTTAGTCAATGAATTTTTACTGTGTGTATGTGCAATACCCAGCACAAAAGAGTCCCGAAACTAGTTAGGGCCTTTAGGTTGCTACTATGAGGTAGATTGTGTTAGAAGATCTTCTGTAGAAAACACTGTGCCATCTCTATTGCTGTATACTACCTAAAGGACACTGATGCCAACTTGGCTTGTTAAGGAGAGGCAGTCCGTGCTGTGGGTGCAATCTGTGGTTAAAGAAGTTTCAGAAATCCCTCTGTCCTCTAAAGGATGATCCCGCTCATGCCACACCTGTTCATACTGGGGGAATTCCAAGGTCTTTTCATGTCAGGGATGACTAGGAATGCTGGTTTCCACATGCCTAGTAAATAAACAGCCAGTGCTACAGAAGTGGAAGGCATTAGCATCCTCATGCACAGAAGGCTGGACAGAGCCTGGCTGGGTTATTTGGCAGCCTTAGAAAGGGTGGCGCATACCAGACTGAACAGACTCGAATAACTTGGAACCATAGGGCATTTATACACGTGCATTTTTCTGCTTTGACACGCCAGAGATCCGGCACGTTGGAGCAGACTCAGTTAATCAAGTCTGCTCTGCACACGAGCTGGCATGCCTGGCACTGCATCGTATACATGGCAAAATGTGCGTCAGCGCTGAGAAAATGGTGGCAGTGCACTTTTGAACTAAAACACCTTTGATGTGTTTTAGTTCAAAAGCACACTGCTGCCATTTTGTGTTGACGTGCATTTCGCCGACATGCATTTTGCCATTTATACAAATTTTTGTTCCAGAGCACTGGGTGCTTTTAAAAGTGCCTGGAGCTGCAGTGCAAGCATGTGTATAAATACCCATATAGTTTTTGTTTCTTGATATACGTAATCAGGGATCAGGTCTGTGTGCTGTAAACCTCTGTAGGCTGCATCCACTTTGCTTCCAGGCCACCTCTCCTGTTATTCTCTTCTTTTTCCCTGCAGTTTCTTTTGTTCCCTTTTTGGGATGGGCCACCCTTTCTTACTTGGACTGAATATCCAAGAATATGTGTATCCTTACCTAAAAGCCAATGCAGAAATTAAAAGAAAACTTTTTGTATTTAAAGACGCAACAAGGGTGATACTGTTTGCAATGCCCTGTCCATCAGCTCAGCATATAGGCTGTGTAGTTTGATAGGTAGCTTATTTGCATGTCTACAGGCGCATCTCATTTCAATGAGGTCCAGTCATTTCCCATTTTAGTAGACTCCCCTCATGTCTGTTGCCCAGTCCAATGTAACTCTAGCTGCATTTTTGTCTTCCTTCTCTCTGTCTGATCCCTTAATTTAATGGTCTAGAGTTGCTGTCTTCCTATAGCTCTACATTTTGCTTGATTCTGCTTATTGTCCACTGTGCCAAATGGAGACTGGTGAGAGCAGGAGCTCCCGTTTATAAATCTGGAGAGTACCAATTCTACGTGGTGGGGATTCAACTTTTTGAAAAACAAGTTGAGCCAGTTGAAAATCAGCTGGGTGGCAGGAAGCCAAAGTAGAGCACCTGCTGTTCCCCTCTCCCTTGTCAGTGTGCCCATGGGCTTGGCTCACACATGCACCAAAAACTCCGGTCAAATAACATGTTTTGCTGAAACAGGCACTCTGTTTCAGGGAAAACATCTTTCAAGGTTACACCACTAACAACTGTTCTGTTTCTGTCAAAGATGATGGAGGGGTGATGGGAAGGAAAAAAGAAGGAAACAAACCCAGATTATTGTTATACAATCAGCAGCAATTTGGTAATATATTTCTCCCCAAATGCTGTGTGTGCTTCCTTCCAGTTCAGAGGAGGGCTTGGTTGCTCATCCAGAATCCCTCTGATAAATTATGCAGCTTGAGACTTGGCCTGCAAGTAGCACTTTTATATCTTTGTTCTCCCATCTCTGCATTTTTTGAGCTTCCTCCAGCTCAGAAACGTAGGTCCTGGGCTCTTCCCTACAGCCTGTAGTTCCACTGTCACCCTTCTCTGTTTCCTAGCCATCCTGATGCCAAAATATGAAAAGATATGGTTTTGGAGGGGGGGGAGAGGAAGAAGGTTCAGCTTTGAGTACTAGAACAAGACAGCTCTCAGGCTGAGTTTGTGTTTGCTCTTAGGAGCATGACAAAATAAGGAAATCAAAATCAAGCTGTTGCATGCAAGCTGATGCTGAAGGAGTTTTCATTTACCTCCACCAGATGTCATACCTATGTTTTAGTTTGCCCTCACCCAGAACATGCCCTTAGAGCTGGAGATCAGTCTTGTTTTGCTTTCTGTAATGCTGAAAATATGCTATGTGTTTAAGGGGGGGAAAAGCACAATTCCTGTCTGCTGAAGGGAGGCTTTCAGATCCCCTGCCTCTTGCCTGGCTGGTATTGGTGAAAGCTTGCATCAGAGATGCTGTCCTCCCCACCCCACAATTTGTGACCATGGCATTAGATCCAATTTGAAACTAATTGTGTCTCCATTGGGTTAATTTTCAGTTGTGCTTGAGGCCATGTTTCCTGGCAGCTTAGTAGAAACGACATTGTTTGTGGTTTCTTCCAAACCCATCTGCCACCTAACTCTCTGACTATGAGGGTTGTCTGTCTCAGATCCTTGTGACTGAGTGACTGCTGAGTGGCATATCTGTGAAATCTAGAGTGAGTGATTTCTCCACCTGGAATGCAGGAATCAGGAACCATTTGTACTTGAGACCTGAGGCTTAGTGACTGCCAGCGTGAGTAAAAGGCTTGTGGGTTTTTCAAACTGTCCAAGAATGACAGAAGAGGAGAAGGATCAGAGAGGGGGAGGAGGAGGAGGATGGCAGGCACAGCCTGGCTGGCAGTGGGAGTGGCAGAACATTGCAAAAAAAGGGTTTGTTAATGTTCTCACAAACAAAATCAGATGCTGAGCTTTGCTGAAGTTTGCAAGCTCCTTTATTTTCGAAGCAGACTTCAGCTGATTGAATTTGTCTTCACAGGAATCTTTATGGAAAGCAAAAGTGCCATTAATAATTATATGAATAAATATTTACAAGAGTGTTTGTGCTGCGAGTGCTCTTGTAGCCATTTTGAAAAGCTGCTTTTATTACTCATACAATAGATTAATCTGACACTTGCAGTGGCCTTGGATAACTTGCAAGCAGGAAAAAGGAATGATGTACCTCCTATTTATAAAGCTTAGGCCCAGTCAGAGATTGGAAACAATACCAGGTGACTTATGTGACCCAGGCACACAACTAGAATAGCAGATCCCTATAGTGACTAGTTCAAAAACAAATAGTAAGTTAAAATTGGTCTGAGCTCCTCACTTCATCTTGGATGCTGCTGCAGAGACAGTGCTCCTTTTCCACTATGTTTCCCTCCCACAGAAACCCTTATCTGGATTTCCACATCAAATGCAAGCTTCTGCTTCTTCCCTTCATGGGTCTGCAAGAGTCTACCCACCCATGTCAGGACTCTCCATTTCTCCTTTTTTCTTTTCCCATCATCCTTAAATCCCTCTCAGCCTTGTCTCCTAATGGCCTCCTTCTATCTGCTTTTGTTCTCATTTTTGTATCTTCTTTCCCCCTTGACCTTGCTGCTTCCCCCACCTCTAGCTTGCATCTCAGTCCCCATCCCTTTGCATCATAGCACCCATAAAAAACCCCAACTGATCTTCTTTCAGATAGTGTCCTCATGCATTTTTTAACTTCAGTATTGCATCTTATCTGTTTGAATGTCTCTTATAAATCCGTTTGGTATAGGAATCATATTTTTCCATTTTTTTTCCTTTTGAAACAAGATGTTCAGTTTAAAAAAAAGCAAACTTCTTTAATTTTGAGGAAGAAATTAATGTCAGTTGATCAACTGCAAACACATGGGGGAATTAATTTTGAAAAGCTATAATGTGTAATGTGCATAAGCAAATAAAGCAGACACCTTGAATGTCAGTACAAGGGGGTTCTGTTTCACGCCACTGTCCCTGTGCCTTTATTGCTTTTGGGTTAGTTCAAATGTGGATCTTAGAGTAGCAAGGAATAAAGAAAATGAAAGGGAGGAATGAAGGAGAGTGTGTGAGCATAGGGAAGAAAAGGAAGTAAGAACATGATTCCCCTCTAGGGAAGAAAGAGGGTTTATTAATCCACTGGCAATTGTTGTGTCTTGAGAGAATAATTTTTTCCATCTTGCGTGTTGTGCTATTTTCTGATTCCATTCCTTCAGGCCGCAGTCCAGCAAAGCACTTAAGTGCATGCGTACATTTAATCACATGATCCAGCCTACGGAAATCAGTACTACTCATGCACTACTCATGCACTTAAGTGTTCTTCTGGATTAGGGTGATAAAAGAGGATGACTTAGATCTGTCCAGTATGATAGGACCTTCTAGGGCTTCATTCAAGCCTGGCTGTAGCCATTGTGTGTCTCCCTTCTGATGTCATTGGGCTTTGGGATAGACCTTTAAAGAGGGTGATTGCTATTAAGCCTGAACTAAAATATACAGCAAAAGGGAGCGTCTCTATCCAGATTCATCAGACGATTTTTTACAAGGGTAAGCCTGTGTGGCACTTTACAAGTAAGGAATTGCCTTTGCGCAATAGGAGGACTGCTTTTTCCCTTTTGTGCTTTTACTACTTTTTTGCATTTCCAAAAAGGATTTCCTTGTGTTTTGTATCTTTTGTTTACACTTTACATAGTTTGATATGTAACAGTTAACTGTCTTCAAATCAGGCAAGTGGAAAAAAAACACCCTGACAGAATACTGTATTAACTGAAATAGATTTTGTTCAGACCATTAAGGGATCACTGCAGAATGGAAATTTCTGGTCTGCTGCTAGATTCTTGGTAAACTCTGCTTCCCTAAAGGGTCTCATTTGGGTATTAAGGAGAAACTGAGCTGCTGAGATTTTGTGAGGCTGAGTCCTAGGAGAAAAAAAGTCATTTAATTTAGGTCTTTTAATATTTTCCCCTAAACTGGTTCAATTCCAAATGTATACAAAGGCGAGAAGTATGGGAAATAAACAAGATGGGTTGGAAGCTGCAGCCTGTGAAAAGATAGATGATCTGATCAGCGTCAGTGAGACCTGGTGGGACAGCTTTATGATTGGAATGTCAACAATGACGATTACACTCTGTTTTGGAAGGACAGTGTTGGGAGAGAAAGGTGATGGTGTTGCCTAGTACATCAAAAACACACACGCTTGTTCCCTGGTTCAGGGGGAAGAAGACAGCAAAGAAAAATGCATTTGGATGAAGATGAATAATGCATCACCAGTATAATGGTGGAGCCATCAAATCTGGAAGAGGAGGTGGATAAGGCACTCTTCAAGCAGGTTACAAATCTGTGGTACTGATGGGAGACTTCAATTTTCCGGACATCTGTTGGAAAAATAATGCAGCCGAAGATAATGTCAAGCTGGTATCAACTTGTGTGGAGGACAACTTTCTGTTTCAGTAAGTGGATGATATAATTAGGGGATCATCTCTCTTGAATTTTATCCTGACCAACAGAAGAACGGGTGAAGGATGTGAAAGTGATGGGTAACTTGGGAGGAAGTGATCATGATGTGATAGAATTCCAGATCCTGAGATGGGGAAAGCATGAGGTCAGCAAAATTGGGATGCTAGATTTCAAAAAAGGTGGATTTTGTCCTATGCAAGGAGCTAATATGCAGAGTGCCATGGAAAGACAGACTGTGAAGGATAAAGGTGCCTAGGAAGGCTGGGAGCTTTTGAAGGGCACAGTATTGGAAGTCCAACAAGAAGCTCTCCCAACATGGTAGAAGCACAAGAGGAATGGCAAAAAAAACTAATGTGACTGCACAAGGAGCTTCTTAAGTGCTTCAGATGCAAAAGGAAATTATACAGGCAATGGAAGAGTGTGCAGATCACCAAAGAGGCATACTAGGAAATAGTAAGAACTTGCAGGAATAAAATCGGGAAGAACAAGCTGCACCTGGCAAAGCAGGTTAAGGACTACAAGAAGAGGTTCTGTGGCCAGAAAAAGAAAAGAAGGACCAAGGAATCTGTGGATCCTCTGTTAACAGGCCAGGGAAAACTCCTAACAGAAAATGCAAAAAAGGCAGAGCTACTTAACAGCTACTATGCCTTAGTGTTCACAAAAAAATTAGGCTGCAGCCAGACACATAATAAGCATTATTTGGTTAAAAAAGAGACAAGCTGAGGGATGAGGTAACAAAAGAGTTGGTCAGAGAGCTTTTGATTGGTCTGAGTGAATTCAGGTCAGCAGGGATAGAAGAACTTCTAGGGTACTGAAGGAATTGGCAGAGAAGATCTTGGAGCCCTTTGAAACAATCTGTATGGTGTTGTGAGACAGGCTGCATGCCAGACAACTGTAAAAGGGCAGTGTAGTGCCAGTTAAAAAAAAGACAAGGAGGACCTGGGGAACTAGAGACCAGTTAGCCTCATCTCTAACTAGGAAGTTACTGGAGCATGTCCTGAGGAAGGCCTTTTGCAAAAATCTGGGGGAGGAAAGGCAGATCACAAGCAGTCAGCATGGATTTATAGAAAACAAAGTGTCAAACAAACCTGCTCTTTCCTCCTTTGACAAAGTAAGTACTTGGGTAGATGAAGGGAATTCTGTGGATACAGTGTATCTGGACTTCAGGAAGGCTTTTGACATGACCTTATCATAAGTAAATTGGAGAAATGTGGGGTGGACAAAACTACTTTAAGGTGGATAGGTAACTGGCTCAATCGCCGCAAGCAAAGGTAATTAGTAATGGGTCCATGTTAGAAAGGCAGGGGGTTTTGAGTGGAGTCCCACAGAGGTCCATCCTGTGCCCAGTGCTGTTCAACATGCTTATTAATGATTTGGATGCTAGCACAGAAAGCTTCTTGAGCAAGTTTGCAGACGACAAAACTGGGAAGGATTGTGAACACATTGGAGGATGTCAGTGCAATTTGGAAGGTTCTCGACAGATTGGAAAGCTGGGCTAGAGCTAACAGAATGAAGTTCAGTACAGACAGATGTAAGGTACTACACCTTGGGAAGAATAATCGAAAGCACAAATAAAATGGGAAACCTGTCTGGATGGCAGCGCTGTGGGAAAGGATTTGGCAGTCTTGATAGGTCACAGACTCGATGCGAGTCTGCAGCGTGATACAGCTGCACATAAGTTGAACGTGGTTTTGGGCTGCATCAATAGAAGCATTAGGTGCAAGACACAGGTGGTGGTAGTGCCTCTCCACTCGGCACTACTTAGGCCTCATCTGAAATACTGTGTGCAGTTCTGGGCTTCACGTTTTAAAAAGGATGTGGAGAAGTTAGAGAGGGTCCAGAGGCTAGCAACAAAGATGATAAAGAACTTGGAAAGCAAGTCATACAAGGGGAGGCTGAAGGAGCTAGGCATGTTTAGCTTGTGGAAAAGGCTGTTAAGAGGGGACATAAGTGTCTTCAATTCCTGTTAAAGCCTGTAGCATTTAAAGGTGCTTAGCACTTCATAGAAGTGTATCCTTATAATACTAAGTACAACTCTCGCACAGGTTTGGTGACAGTGCAGCATCTTAATCTGGGTCCTGAGGAGGAGGAGCTTGCTTGCAGTCATAGTATGCTAAACCCAGGCATCACTTCAAAGGCAACGGGAAAGGGTTCTTTCTTTAATTTTAACAAGGAAGGAGAGATGCCTGTGGTCTTTACAGCAGCAAAGCCAAATGTTTGTAAATATGAGAATGTATGCTTGTAAGAACAGGCAAGCTAGTGGTCTGGTTGTACATAAAGAGCAGAGAGCCCTAGTGTTCTTATTTTAAAATATGAATGGTGCCTGTCCTGAGGCAGATATTAGAACAAGGTAAAGTGTCCTGTCATCACCTCCAGTATCTCTAAGTACATTTGGAGTTTGTGTTCTACCACGTGATTCTACTGCTCTACCAAGTACGGGTGATGCCTTGGTCATAGTAACCCAGAGAAGAGCATCAGATGACTGACTGATCCCACGGCTGCCATCCAGCAGTGTCCTGAAGCATGCCTTTTCTCAGTTGGCCAGTGATGTTGCTTCCCTAAGCATTTGCAAACCCACACATCTCCCATTCACCCAGTGTATTGAACCACTTAGAAATGTGGCTAGTTGTTCCATTGCTCAAGTGTGAACAGAGCAATTTTGAAAATTTGGCCTTACTTTTGGTTGCGGAGCTCTGTTGATAATCTGGGCCTATATCTCCTTCTTGCTATATAAAGTCTGCTTGCTATTTTAAAGTCTTATAAAACCTGTGTGTAATTCCTAAAAGTCCAACAACCTGTGATGGGACTCTGGTAGTTTATAACAGACTGCAGTTGTCTTTGTTACTGTCTAACTTTTTGACTCTGGAGATAATGCAAGTAATTTTGTTTCTCATTTTACCTGCTCTCTTACAGCTGGAGGAAGGAGAACGTTTCGCCAAGATAGTGATAGAACTAGGTGAGGCTACTGGAGAGTTCCTCGCGAAGGGTTATCTGGCTCTGGGGCTGACATACAGTCTTCAAGCTACTGATGGTAAATTATCTTACATTGTACATAAAGCAGCCATTCTAAGTCTTCAATACATGCAACAGAAATTTATTAAAGGCTAAACTGTGGCAGATCATGGAAGGTAATCAAACTGCTGGGCCCAGGGAGACTCTTCATTGGCTTCTGAACATCTGTTTTGACAGAAAACATGGAATTTTCTTTTTATTAAATGCAAAAATAAACTTTTGATCAGGTTTCCTGATAGTTTGAGAAGAAGTTGCATTTATTCTGGCTAACAGTTCTTGGGTGGGGTGGCACTTTAATTGAATATTTGTAATAATTTTTCCAGATGTCATTTATTTGCACAGTAAAATCCAGTTTCCTATATATTTTCACATGTTGTTACCTATTCGAAAATCTCAGAGAAGCATGGTCTAAGGGCTGAAACTATGAACTCTTTCACTCAACTTTTGGCTTGAATCTGACTTGGTAGAACTGAGGAAATCACTTGATTTCCTTAGATTTCTGTCCTTCTGCTTCTCCTGGCATTGGGGGGAAATGGTCAGGAGGAGACCAGGGAAACAATCTCTGCGTGTAGTGGATATCGACCTGGAAATATGTTTGTACAGAGCTTTGAACTGGATGTGTTAAGTGAATGCTGATCATTGTGTTTTAATATTGAATGAAGACTCTGAAAAGTCAGTGTATGAGGATGCAAAGTATTTGACAGCCCATTGCATAGGGATCAGGAAGGATTTCTACCTCTGTTTATCACCAGACCCGCAGCATGGAGTAGCTTTCTTAATTTATGCCGGGACTTCATTAGTAGTATTCCAACCTAGTTTGTTTCAGTAATGACTGAATCTCCTTGTGTTCCAGTTGTGCTGCACAGTGCCCTCTTTTGCACCAGATCCATCCACATTCACTTTGTTTTGGACTTGCTTGTTGGAAGGAATTTGTTGTTCCTGAGGCAGGTCATTTACAGAAGATCTTGCTGTGCAGTGTAGTCAGTGACTACAGCACTTTCCCAGGCAGCCCTTCAACAGAGCACTCCTCCTTGTTGGTTGTCTTCATCAAATAGATCCTATTCTTCAGCAGTACAACCCACTGCAATTTTCCAACCATATACATAGGATCCAAAGAGCAAAGATTCAGAGAAGAGCCCTTCCAATAGCTTGTAATATGTTAAATAAGTCTTTCTCCCTGTAAAACAATAGCCAATAAAAGATATCTCCCCCAAAACTCCATGCCTGTCGCATATTCCTTCAACCATCACTGCTGTAGCCTCACGCCAACACCCCAATCTCTCTCCTTTTGTTGTTTCGCCTCCCCAAATTAGTTCCTTTCAGAAAGTTGATATCCATAGCCCTATGTCCTTACCAGCCTGAACTTTCCCCTATTTTCCGAAGTGTCTTAAAACGTTAAGAGTCCTGAACAGTGGCCTAGTTCCTGAAGGCCACGTGCCCAGATTTTGTTTAGTTTGTTTCTAAGATTGTACAGGATCCCAGAGACTGTTTTCAGAGGTTGAAGTTTTGTCTATTAATAAATAGTAAGGTGTAGATATCCTCTGTGCTGAAACTTTATTAATAGACTTCTGAAGAGTCAAGTTGTGGAAGAGTCTGTTGGACTCTGTAATGATGATGAAAATATGTCCTGAACAGCGATGAGGATTTTAAGGCCTTCTGTTGTGGAACCTGAGACTTTTTTTTTCTTTTATTCCAAGAGGTTAACGGGGTTTCAGAATGTTCTGACATACAGCATGTCCCTTTAAATAAATGCATAACTCCCTATTGCAGATCTGCATTTATATCCAAGTTCGCTTCTGGATTCCATAAAAAAAAAAGGATGGACTTTCTGGTTCTCAGACCACGTTTGTTGTTTTTTTTTAAACTAGAGGGCCACCATTTTCAAATGGCAAATTCTTTTAGGGGAGCTTATTTCTTATTCTTTCTTCTTTGAGATTATCTTTTAATAAAGTGGTTTAAAATCCGTGAAATGTATTTGGTAACAAATATATGAATATCATGGCATTTTAGCAGAAAAGGCCAAATCGGTACTGAAGGAACATTTTTATGAAATGCCATAGGAAGAATACAACATTTATCATAACAAAGAAGTAAGAGTTGAAGGAGATGAAAAAAGGAGAACTGAACTTCTCTATAATCCCCTTGTTTTATACTGAGAAATGTTAATGTGTCTGTTTGGGGTCTGTGCACGTATAAACAGAGTCATAATGACAAATGTGACCACAAAATGTAACGTGTGTGTGTATAAAATGTTAACTTTTGTAACTTTACATTTAAATTGACTTCTGACTGATTCAGTGCTAGCTAACACATTTTCAGAAGCACTTGACCTGCCTTTTTACAAAATTCACAGGAGAATGTCAAGATATTTTCTGGCAATGATTAGGCTTCCTTTTTTTAACTTCTACTTTATCATGTGTTTAGTAACATCTTATATGATGGAGGCTTAAGAGCCATACAGACTTTGCCCTATGGCCTTGTTTGCTTTTCAGTATGACTTCCTTTAGTGAAGTTGGATGAGGGGGAACCATTCTGAATATCATTAAAACATTGCTAACCCTTTTGAGTAATTTCCAAAAAAGTCACTGTACATGCATTAGAGCAGGGGGGTATTGTGGACCCAGTGAATAACACCACCATTTTTCCTTCATTCTCAGCAAGTACAATCTTGCTTTGCTCACAGTGTGATCTGATTTTTCTCTGGGTAGTTTTGTTTATGGCTGAACTCTGTTTTGATAGGTTGCTGCTGAAACATTTTCTTGCTGTCCCAGTTTTGACATTGCCTGTTAGGGCTAACTCTGCTTCCCTTGGGTCTCATGCTGAATTCATATAAGACAAAAGAAAGTGGGATGACCTTAAGGCCTGACAAGGATGGAAAAAATCACCAAGCACAGAATACATTGTAAAATGCAAGTCCTTTTTGTAGTGGCTGCTTGATTGTTAAATCTTCCTAGGTTTTTACCAGACTTCCCCCTCAAGCATATTCGGAATGTTGAAATGAAGAAAAAGAACAGCATTTTTGCGTCTGAGAACTTTAGATATATTACCACAGATCAGGGACAGACTTGGAAATGTTTCCCAAGCTTTCCAGAATATCTTATACCTAGTGTATTGAGGGCACAAGCTAATGTAAAAAAGCTGCAGGCACTGAACCAGCTCTAAATTGCTTATCTGGAGACCAATATTCAAATTGCATTCTTTCATATTTGATATATAGTAACAAGAATGCAGGGCTGCAGTATATAGGAAACTCAATTAAGGTAACATTTTCAAAGCCATTGAACAAACATATCTTGTATTTTTAAAAGGAGTCTAGGTACTTTTGGAGATCTGACACTTAAGCACAAAAGTCCTATGGACTGTATCTATAAGACTTACTCTCTGAACAGTCTGGATGAATGAGGAAAATGGAATGAGTTAAAAGGGGGCAGAGACTTAGTGCATGTTGGTTGCCCCAGGGCAGTTATCCTTTTGTCCTACCTTACCCTCTGCAGTGACATACCCCTGTTTGACTAAGAGGGGTAAATGTCCATTCAAATTTCACTTCCTGAGAGGAGAAAGCAGGCATATGGACAGTTACTGTGGTAACGTAGCAGCTGACTCATGCTATGTCCCTTTCCCTTGTAACTCTGGGTGTGCATAGAAGTAAGTCCCTTTTGAAACATTTCCAAGTGAAACACACTTGGAAATGCTTCAGAAAGGAAATATTTCAACTGAGGGCGTGTGTGACCCATGTGATGGCTCTAGAGTATTTCAAAATGCAGCCATTAGAGAAGGGGTGGAGGATGTCTCTGGAGGAGCTGTGGGAGGGGCTCCCCAGCTCTCTGCTGCCAGGCTTCTGACTCTCCAGCCCCAGTTCCCTCTACCTCCTGTATTCCTCTTCTTGCCAGAGATGAGGAGTAAAGTGGACTGGGGCTGAAGAGCCTGGCCTTGGGGGCAGTGTTTGATCCCTAGTGCTGGAGCAGCCAGCATCAGGGAAGCAGGACCTGGCAGCTGTAGAGTGTCAGTGAGCCTACACACTATCCACCCTGCTCTCCCTTCATCCCCCATACACACATAAAAAGAACTGAAATACTTCCAAAAGATAGTATTTTGGAGCACTTCAGCTGCGCGTGTACACCCATTCTTTCGAAACATTTTGGTGGTTACTTCTGTCCGTGCCTTCACTGTAACATGCATGTCTATATCCAGAGTGCCTAGGGCATTTTTGAAAATGAGATTTGGGTCACTAAGTTGTTTACGAGAGTTGTAGCCTAAGGATGTAAATAAACATCTTGTCTGAGGCAGTCCTGATTTATCCCAGTGTTTGACTTGGATTAAATTAGGCATGCCACAGTCATTTAAAAGTCTCTTTTCCAGGTTGCATTGCTGCTCCTCTGCCAGTAGGTGGCTAGCGAGAGCACACAGCCTGGCCAGATCATCTTGGGAAAAAGCACAGTAACCTGACAGATGCATACAGCCACATCCTGGGGGAAAAACATTAGTACCTTTTATCCCACTTCAGAGGGACTTCAGGTGCATCAGTGGAATTATATGGCTATAGAATCCCAGGACAAAAGGCTTTCTTCTGGGACAGATGTAAAGTCTTATTTTGCAGCCTGACAGTTAAAGAAATGTACACTGAGGTTTTGGACCATCAACAGAAGCTCTGGGCTCTGTGGGCATTTGCTTGTGCCGCAGCACCGGGCGCTTTTAAAAGTGTCCAGCACTGCGGTGCATGCAGTTGTATAAGTGGCAAAATGTGCATCAGTGCTGAGAAAATGGCAGCAGCACACTTTTGAATTAAAACACCTTGAAGGTGTTTTAGTTCAAAAGCACACTGTCACCATTTTCTGTGCGCTGCATTTTGCGACTTACACACTGTGCTGCATTGCATGCAGTTGTATATCAGTTCATGTGCAGAGCAGACTTGATTAATCAAGTCTGCTGCAACCCATCGGATCTCCAGAGAGTCGTGGGACAAAAAAGTATGTTTATAAATGTCCTGTGCCCCTACCTGTGCTGTCTTTATTAGTCTGCTGGACCTTCCTAATACAGATGATTTTCACTTAGCTGGTTGTTCATATGCATCACCAGTGTAATGCATTGATCTAAACAAAATGTTTTGACTTTTCCCAACCCCCAAACATCCCACTTCTGTTTATTCTAGGGAAAAAGGAAATGGGGGAGGAAAAACTATATACGTTTTGTGAAATGGAACACAAACACTCAACTGTACAATTGACTTCATATCTCTCTCTGTGTTACCCAATTATGTAAATATATGATCTGTGATTTTAAGAGTTTGCAGTTCTGACAGAAAAACACAAGAACATAGTAAGTGTATTCCCAGTCTACTCATTACTAAGATCTTCCCCTCTTGTATCTGCCATTAGGTACAAATTTATTACATTTTATCCCAATATATTCAGTTTCTTAGCACCCAGGCTTTTACAAATTTCCTCCCAAACTAATCCAAATATGCTAAAAATGCATTCAGTTCATGTTGAGGTGACTGTATAAATGTAAAAGTTTTTTTCAAAATCAACGTTTTGAATTCAGCCGTTTGTCTTCTAGCATTTAATTCCTGGGTTTCATTGCTCAAAATGTTAGAAATTCAACACAGACTCCTTTGCAATCATAGGCTTAAGTACTAAAAGAAAGGAAAGAGCATCAAGATAACTTTGTTGGCCCTGTTTCAGCCACTTGCTTTTCTGAGACTCTTGTATTTGGAATTGGGCATTATAGCTGTTAGTAATAGAACAGTTCCATAGCTGTTCTGAACCACTTTTCACTTTTATTTGGGGAAGGCAGGGGTTGTTTTGTTGTAATTCAGATTAAGCTACATTTCCACTGGGACATCTCCGCTGTGGCAGTTGTATCTTCAGCCAATAATGTGTAACATTCTTTTGAAACCAGCTTCAGTTGTTTTCACAAGTTTAATCTTTCTCTGTGTGAACTAGGTTGTGTGTTTTGTTCACACGCCTTCCTCATTGCCAGCTCAGATTTCAGCATGCTATTGGCAGCTAGGCAGAGAAAACTAGATTCTATTTGAACTATACTGCATCAAGTGGAGCTACAGTAGATGACATGATCTAAAACCTATAAACATCCAAGAGCTCTGCTAGAGGTTTTTCTATTTCCATGGCACATAGGCAATGCATAAGTGCTACCAGTGTGGGGGCACAGCTCTGCTGCCACCATAGTGGGGCAGCACAATTTGCGCTGCTGCCAGGCTTTGGCTCTAGCCAGGCTGCAGCCTGTGCCTGTGTCCTGCCATTGACTCAGAAATATGGGGAGGCACATTATTCTGCCCCCCCCACCCCCGACCCAACACATCACCAATGCCATGGCATAATGCAGTGCTGTGTAGATATCTGAGCTAGCTCCGGTACCAGAAGCAGCATAGTCCTGTTAGTGTGGTGCTGCTTCTCAGGATAAGGCATGCCAGTCTCTCCTTATTTTCCTCTCAACCATCAGCCTCAAAGTTGGTTAGTTATGAAAGAGGTTCTGAAACTCCACAGCATACTTTTACCTGGTGATACTTTCTAGGTGAGAGATATTGTATTTACTCGATTCTAAGACAAGGTGTTTTCTCCCATTTAACACAGGGGGGGAGCCATGAGGGGAAACTGCAAGATTAAACGAACTGCTATGCGGTGAACTTCTGCTGTGATTTCTGTAGGTCCCTAGCTATGGGGGCTGGGCTAGGGCCACGTTCCATGCCCCAGGCTAGAATGGGGATGGAGCCTGCAGGCATGGAGCAGGGGTAAGAGGGGAGAAGAGGCTGGGGGGAGGGGAGGAGAGGGAGAAAGCACAGGCTGGAGGAGGAGAGGGTATGGGGGAGGAGAGGCAGAGGGGGCAGGGGGAGCAGGCAGAGGGGCAGGCACAAGCAGGGGAAAAGCTGTTTGATTTCCCCATCCCAGCTGTTTGCCTTCCCCCGTAGCAGTGGTGGGAGGGGGCTTGAAGTAAAGATGGCCCTTCAATAATTAGATTCTATACATGGAAGATTATAACAAATTTATAAAGTTTCCATGTATAGAATCTAGTTACTGGTGGGGCGTCTTAAATTCAAGGTCATCTTAGATTTGAGTGAATGCAGTAAATAGTAGGCTGAACTATTCAAGTATAATTCAGGTGCAGGGAGGATTGCACCCAATACATTTTCTAAACTTCTTTATTTTATTTTCATTGCCTGAGCACGTGGCACATGCTTTTTCTGTCTCCAAATCATGGATAACATCTCTAACAACATTCTGTGATTCTCTCATAAGTGAGGTATGAGATCACATTTTTCTCCTGGATGCTGTAGCCATTACTAAATGCTTGTAGCCATTACTAAATCCATTTTAAAGCCTTATTAGCCATTTTAAACTGATGTCAACATTAATCCTTTTAGTCTTTCCTTTTAATTTTTCTCTCGTTTCTTGACTTGCAGTAACTGATAGTACACCTGAATTTTTAGTCTTTCTGGAGGAGAACATGAAGGGTGAAGTGTTCCAGGCATTTATTTAAACAGCTCATTTTGTGATGCTTTCAAGCTTGTTGTTAGCAAAATAACGAAACAATTTTCTTATCAAATCTTTGCCATAATGTCTTGTGGCATAATCACTTCGCAGTTTTTTTGCATCTGAAGACTAGCAGGAAAGCAGAGTGCTGAAGAGTTGTTGGAAGGTCTTGGAGAAGAGCTTTAACAGTCCTTTCAGCCCTATTTTGATAACCATGTTAGCTTAGAAAATGCTTCCATCATGGTATTATCAAACTCATCCATGTTCTGCTTTTTCACTACACTGGACAGAGCTTTAGAGAATGGCACATTTGAACTTAGAAACTCAGAAGAAACTGGTTATCTGAAATTTTGAGATGAGCAAAAATCCTTTCTGTCTTTTTACATCATACCTCTGGATTATGCCTGTTAGGATTCTTTGCACTGCCCTGCCTTACCCTAAGATTTCTGCCTATAGGCTCCACCATTGCCTCTCACCTTTTGTGCTATGGCGCCAGCATTGTGGGCTGTACCATGCTGCACTGCCTCACCCCAGCCCACCACCTGGGGCAGGGATAGGGAAACCAAATAGAGGAGGAATCCAGAGACCTGTCTGCTTGTGCAGCCAAAGAAATTGTGGGGGGGGGAGCAGTGGCTGAGTGGCAATATATAACGCCTTGCAGGCTGCACATCAGTTGGACAGCCCTGCCATATACCCTTCAGTCATTTGGTTTCTACCACTTCTATCATCTGAAGTCATGGAGAGCCAGATAAATGAATACATTGATGTTCAGTAATTGCTAAACAGTAATTATTGCTTCACACTATTCATCAACAGCTCGCACATTTGTGTCTCATACCAAGAAACCACTGTTATTACGAGGATTCTGGGGACTGGAAAACAGTATGACTTGGCCACCTTAATAGAGAACAGTGCTTTCAGACACCCTGTCCTATTGTGCAGGTGGTTTAGATTCTAACAAAGCAAGCCTCCTTAATTCTTCAGTGTAGATCCTCTTTAGTATCCAGTAAAGATTAAACAGCAGCCTGTTTAAATTTGCTGACGATACCAAGATTTGGGGTGAGGTGGGCATGCTAGTAGGGAAGGACAAATTACAGCAGGACCTGGACAGGTTACAGGGGTGGGCTAACGAAAATAGGATGGGTTTCAATACTGACAAGTGCAGAGTGCTGCACTTGGGCAGTAGGAACCAGCAGCATACTTATAAGCTGGGAAACTCCCTTCTCGAGAGCACGGTGGCAGAAAGAGATTTTGGAGTCATTACTGACTCCAAGATGAACGTGGGCTGACAATGTGAGGTCACAGTCAGTAGGGCTAACCGTACCATGTTGTGCATCCACAGATGCATCTCAAGCAGGGCCAAGGATCCTTCCCCTCTATGCGACACTGGTCAGGCTGCAGCTGGAGTACTGTGTTCAGTTCTGGGCGCTGCACTTCAGGAGGGATGTGGACAGCATTGAGAGGGTCCAGAGGAGGACCACCTGCATGATCCGGAGACAGCAGGGCAGACCCTACGAAGAGAGGCTACGGGACCTTAACCTGTTCAGCCTTCATAAGAGAAGGCTGAGGGGGGAACTGGTGGCCATCTATAAACTCACTAGGGGGGACCAGCAGGGTTTGGGAGAGACCTTGTTCTCCCGAGCACCCCCTGGGGTAACAAGGAATAACGGCCACAAGTTGTTAGAGAGTAGGTTTAGACTAGACATCCAAAGACACTACTTCACAGTCAGGGCGGCTAGGATCTGGAACCAACTTCCAAGGGAAGTGGTGATGGCTCCTACCCTGGGAGTCTTTAAGAGGAGGCTTGGCGTCTACCTGGCTGGGGTCATTTGAGCCTGGTTTTCTGTCCTGCCCGGGGCAGGTTGTCAGACTTGATGATCTACAAGGTTCCTTCCGACCCTACTTCTATGAATCTTAGATTAATTGCTCTTAGGGCTTGGACAAGCATACATTTTAGGTGCTTTGGAAGGAGGAAGGGGATTTGTGCTTGGGAGTGTTATGTGAATAGGATCTTTAAGAGCTTGCAGTATACAAGCAAGCTAAATTGCACTAATTTTGACTCTGAAAGAAGCAGGGTTAAAGTTGGAAGGGTTTTACTACCTTTTGCCTGAATCATGCAGGCATAGGAGTTGCAGCTGGTATTGATATCCTGTGCTAGTGATACAGTTGTTGCATCTGTCTTTCACCCCTCTAGCCCCTCTTTCTAATTCTTGGTTACTTCATCCATTTGCCAGCCCTTGCACACATACACACCTTTATAGCTTTGTTTCTTACTGGGTCCCAAAGATCCTCAACGTTCTCATTGTTTTTATTTTTACTTGCTTTGAATTCATTACAGAATGAAGATGGAACCTAATGAGCCAGCTCTTAGGTGCTCCGAGATAACACCTGACACACTCTAGGGTACCGCAAGGAAGGAAGGGCAGCAACTAGGGGCCATAAACCACATTTAACATATCATAACATAGAGCAGCTTAATGAGCTGCAGTTGTTTTAGAAGGAATGCCATATTGCCTGAGGACCTGGTCACAGTGCTCTGTCTGTTGGGATTTGGTTTCTGTCCCATGTTTCTAGTTTTAAAAAAAGTCTCCATTATGTACAGCACATTTAATGTGAACATTTCAGACTTGCATTCCAAATATTTGTAATGGGAGGTGGACCTAGTTATAACAAAAAGATTTCTTTTTTTCTATGTCTTGTCTGACTGAAAACATTATTGGCCTTTTCACAGCCATATATACAGGTGCTGATATGCTTCTGTTGCTTTGTGCTATGTTTTTTAGAATGTACTGTAAGCATTCTTTGTTCAATGGTTCAGTAACTTTGTGTCTTATCCTGCAGCTACCCTGAAGTGCAATCAAGATGAATTACACAAGAAAGCACTTCAGACTTTGGAGAGGTGAGAACCTGACTGATATTTGTGTCCCTTTTTATGTGAAGCCAAAATAATTCCCTTTAAAAATGATTTCATTCTCTACAACATGCTTCAGTGTCTGACTGTTTAACAAGTCTTTTAGATGCTGGCAGTCATTCTTCTAAACCAGTCCACTGATTGCAAGAATATAGTGGATCGTTTGGGGAATGTCAAAAGCCAACTCCTTGAGAAGAGTCCTTTGGCTGCTTACAGCTACTTACAACTTAAAAATAAGCCAAACATGAGGATTATGCCCAAGATCCACCAAGAGACTTTGGGCATCTGGCTCCCATAAAGGAATCTGCAACTTCTGAGTTAGGCAAAAATTGCATTCTGAATCCTCAGTATAGGATCCAAAACAGTCAGCATGCTTAATTGGGAGCCCATTCAATAGAAAACAATGAAGACCTGGATATTTCTTAAATACTATTACTCTTCGATACTTGGGTACTTTATTCTGTATGCCTCCCTTGGCTCCAGATTCACAGATTAAAATTCCATAATCCTTTCCTGAATGTAGGTTCCTAAGACTGCTGCCCTTGTCCCCTCTTTTTTTTTTTTAACAAAAATATGAGCAAGGATGGCTTTTCCCACCCCTTCCTACCAAAAGGAGGAGGTAGATGGTGGTGAGAGAAGAGACCTAGGTTCAATTCCCTATGCAGCTTTTGGGGGTGGGTGAGTTCAAACCTACTATTCTGTGTATCCAGGACAGTTCCCCAACTACCAGGCTGTTTGCTGTTCTGAAGTAGGCGGAAAAATTATCAACTTTGACGTAGTTTCACTTTTGCATAAAAGGAATTGAAGATTCAGTTGGCCAGAGAGGAACATGGAGCAAACATAACTTAGTGATTAGGGTGTTTCCTTAAGAGAGAGGATACCAGAGTTCCAGCCCCTGCTCAAACAGGTGATATAAAAGCATGGTGGTGATACTACTGCGCTTCCCTTCACTGTGGTTTGAAAGAAGTAGCTGCTCCAGCAGTTTGTATGGAGTTCAGTCCACTAGTCATGCTCCAAAAATGTCTGCTATATTGAGCTCCAAAACAGATGGAAGAAAGTATAGTTTATGAATCCTGATGGGGTTTAGGTGGCAGAGATGCTGAGCTACTCAGCACTATTAAAACTGAGATTCTTCTGGACTGCCCAGAAGCAGAACTTTTAGGTACCTTGGCAAACTTTAATTTCAAAAGCTTAAATGGCTATAGATTTCAGTGCCTTGAGGAGTGGGTGGCAGTGAGTGGGAGTTTTGAAGATTTTGATTTTCAGTTTAGGTAACAAGAAGGACCTTGCAAGGTCCCAAGTTCAGCACATCTCAGTAAGTGTAAGGAAAATGATGGTATTTTTCTTTAACTAGTTGCCTCAAACTCTAGCTATCTTAGCCATGTTAAGGTGATGGTCAAGATACCTAAGCTCAATGTGGGATCTGTCTCAGACTTGTTTCTTACCTTCTCACATATTGGCACCAGTAACAAAAATTCTGTAGGTCAAATTCTGTCCTCCATAACACCTAAGACAGCTCTGTTGTATTCTGAGACTGCACAGATGTAACTGATTGATCCTGTAACTAGAGCTTAGTTAACAATTCTGTTGGTGTCACACAAGAAGGAGCAGAATCTAGCATGCTCGCTCTCAGCTCTGTTGGCTCTGAAGTGGTAATAGGAGTATATGGCAGTAAAAACTTATTTTTGTCACTAAAGTCAGCAGACTTGTCTCCAGATCCTTATTCATGTTGCTCTGAAGGGTAACAAGGTGCATTTTGGCACTTTTCAGAGTAGATCTGTCACTTTAACTAACATGTGTTCTTGACTCCTATGTAGTATCTCCCGTACTGTGCTATTTAGATGTAACTGCTGTGCTGCATTGCTTTTTTAACCGTATTTATTTTTATCCTTTGACCTTTCCCACTGGCAGTGACTTATTTTCATGGTATCTTAACTCTAGCTAAGAAGCAGACAACCCTGTAGCCAGTCATATCCATAGTACAGCCGACAAGGGGTGCTGCAAGTCAGCCAGATAGTGCCCTTTAGTGTCTGCATGTTTTTCAGTTCCAAAGTACGTGCAGGCTCTGCCAATCCAGAGTGTAGGAGCCTGTGGCCATCCTTAAACATGAATCTCTTGGCTGGAAGCCTTGTTTCACCAGCTTGTTTTTGTTGTTGTTTGAATACCATTTAAAGATGAGAAACAAAGTAGCAGGTCTTTTTCTTTCCCAAACCATTGTTAATCATTGTTCTCCATACACTGAGATGACTTCCTTTCTTTTTAGCCCTTTAGCCTATTGTTAGAGGAGCTGTTGCAGACTTTATAAGAAGGACTTTAAAAAGAACAGTTCCTTCTCTTCCAGTAACCTAGATAGAACAGGCTTGCATTCAGGTTTATGTGTAATAAATAAATAAATCAATTGAGCTCTCTGTGACACATTGCAGTATAATGTATCCAGTGTCACATCTTAATCCCTGGAACTGGTATGGATCATTCTAGCCAAGAGTTCATAGGCCAGTTCTAAACCAACAGAGATAAAGGGCACACTCTGTCCAAATTAAACTTGCCGGTCTTGGAGCAATTCATTATAATCATCAGCTCAATAGAGTTTAGCTCAGGCTAAGATTATAGATGTGTGGTAACTGCCATTGACATAGTGTGTGGTTTGTGTTTCCTGTAGCAAGTCTTAAATCTTTTCATTAGTGAATGAATAATTTGGCAGTGCTTAGCCATCAGGCTTGTCAGTCTTTTATTTCTCCCTCACAAACTCTTCAACTGCACTTGCCTCCGGGCAGGGTAGCACAGGTGCAGACTTCCCTCTTCTTTGGAATAAAGCCCAAAAAAGTTAGAAAACATCTATTTAGTATGATCAGCCTTCCCTCTTGTGGTAAGGGCATTGTTGTAAAAGAGACCTGGGAGAGGAGGGTGAGTTTGTTAGCCAGCATGGAGTCGGTAATAGATTTTAGAGTGTTATCTGAGAGACCCTTCAGAAATCCTGTAAGGAAACCCATGGGTCAGGTTTGGGTGAAACCCATTTATTGTATTTTTCCTTCCTTTTGTAGGGCTGGGGCAGTGGTTATAGAGAGAGCCTGTTTAGAAGTCTCTGCCCATTCCTAAATAAAACAAAAAGTAAAGCCTTGCAAATGTGTAGACTGAGCTGTGTTGGCAGTGAAGCTTTGTATTCAGGATAGTACAAATTCTTATTCCATGTAGTTCTGTAGAGGGGCATTTATTACATGCACTGCCAGAGAAGCAGCAGCAGAGCCTAGTGGGAGTAATGCACGGACCTGGGTATTGAGAGACTTTGGTTCTGTTCTTGGCTCAGCCATTAACCTGTGCGTGTCTTTGGGCATGTCACTTGCTCTCTTTCTGTGTGATTTCACTCCCAACTTCAATCTGTCTTGACTAGTTGGATTGAAAGCTCTTCCAGGCTGATAATAGCCATGTATTTTGCATTCTACCTGGTACTGGGGAGCCAGGGGTGCTGATTTTCAGACTGCTATTTGCTCACTGAATCCAAATAGTAAGAACAACAGCACTAAGAGGGGAAATTGCCATTTTATTTGTTAGCAACCCCTTTCCTGTACCAGAGCCTTTATTCAAATATTAGGATATTGCTGCTGTGCCTTGGGTGAAATAGTAGAAGGTAGTTAGCCTGAGGCTTTTATTTAGGATGAATTGCTTAAAACAATGCCATAAAGGTATGTGGGTCATGAATGGAGAGCAAATGATTTGCACTCTCTTCCCTCTTCTCCGTCATAGTCAGGTATCTAAACATCCTGCCATAAATCATCTCTTGCAGATTGTCAGCATGTTTTTTTTTAAAAAATGATAGAAGCTTCGCATCTGGCTGTATAAAAATGCCAAGCATCTAGATTTTATAGCAGTTCCTGCTTGCTTGTTTCATGAGCTTGGCTCAGCCAGCAGAGCATTCATATGCTCCTGTATGCTCTGCACTTGTAGAATTCCTCTTGAAATATGCTTTCTAAAATTTATGCATCATTTGTGGCTTCTTTCTGGTAGAGGAAACAATGAAAAGCACAATCTGATTTTTCACTTTCCTTTTTTTCTTGTTTGGTTGTCCTTAAAGAGCACATCACCTGGCCCCTGAAGACCACCAAATCATCCTTTACGTCTCAATGCAGCTGGCTCTCGTCAGACAGGTATGTGCCATGACTGGTAATTTCAATTCTGTCAGCCACCAAGTGGCTAGGAGTTAGTGGAATGACTCAGCAGAATAAAACCAATCCTGGTCACACTCAGTAATGACTTTTTTCCTGAAAGCAGGGAGAGAAGGAGGGAGGGAGGGGCAGTAGCATTAACTCAAATCCACCTTAACAAAAAAACGAATAAGTAAGAACTGCCTAGCCTGGCATTCAACCCAGTCCTATGACCCTGGTTGTCAAGCCTTTCCAAAAGCATTTATCCAGTGATTCATCTCTGTCTGTCCCCTGCACTCTGTGCTCCTAAGCAACTGTGCACGGGAAGGGCAAAGGCCAAACGTGAGATGTTTGTTATTTTTTAACCAGGCCCTGTTCCTGGTCTGTCGGCTCCAAAATCTCTTTTGTTACTTTTAAAATTCTCAATCTCTTAAAGTTCTCAGGTTATATATATTAAGGAGTTGCCTACTCCATGCTTGAGTACCTTCCACTATGATTTCTGTGGCCCTTGGTAGCATTATTTGGCGCTCAGATGTTACTGCAGATTTTAGGTTAAAAAAAAATCAGACTGTTTTTAACAGTGTGCTTTGCTGTGTTTAAGAAGATTTGCCTTTTCTGTTAAAAGCAGATGACCTTTGTCAAAAAAGCTGAATGTTATTAGAAACCCTTTTAGCTAGATTTGCAATTTCATCAGCGTATTTTCCTTCCTTGGCAGGCTTTCTGTTCACTGCAGATTTCTCTCTAGTCTAGTCTTTGACTACAGAGTGAAACAGATGCTTCTTACTTTCCTGAGCTAATTAGGTGAGCTATTTGTTCATTAGGTTAAACTAATTGTTCCAAGAGAGCACACTCTTACTAATGTCACTTTTGCAACCCTTTCATAATAAGAGCAGTGTTTTGTGAGGACTAATGCATCAGGATAGATAATTAAAACAGCTTATTGAACTTTGTCATCAGTCTCCTGTGTACCTCACAATACAGTTTTCTTAGGGCCTTTAATGAAAAAAAAAATCTAACTATTCTATTTTCTATGCCTATACACTCTGACAGTCTGATCTGCTGGCTTCTTAGCTCCTTTGAGGAGATAAAATACTAAAGGAATGTTTTTATAGATACATTTTTCATGGCTGACCTCAAAAAGAATAAAACTGAGGTTTTCTGGTCATCATTTGTCCCTCCTCCCCCTTACTGAAACAGCAAGCTTTGATTCATCCTCCCTGTCTATTTCTAAGGTTCTAGTCTTTCTTAGAGGTGAGATTTCATATGTTGCATTTTGTCCTCCTTTTCCACTTGTTCTGTCTGTTCCATCCCCCTTGCTGTCTTTTGTGTCTCCTGCTGCACCTGCGGATTTGTCCTTGACATTCTGCCCCTTGCCCCTGCTCCCTGTAGGTGTGAACCCTGTATGTTATGTTGTCAATTTGGCCCCTACCGCCCTGCTTCTCCTCTTCTCCATCTACTGAGAAATAAATCTTTAACGCATGCTTGGAGTGATCAGAGATACCTGAGACATCTTTATTTTTAGACCACTGTAAAATATCCTGTTCTTCTTTTGCCAGTCTAGTTAACGATAAGCATTTGGCAATGCATTTTTAATATCCTTAATTATTTAAAGTATCTAACATACTCTTTTTCTGATTAACTGAAAGATAACTTATTCTCTCTTCTCTCTCTCGGCATTTGACAGATTTTATTAACTGTTGAATGTCACAATTCAAGGTTTCATCAGGCTGCATCACGCTGCTAAGATATTAAAAGTGCAGTTTTATGCATTTGCCTATTACATCTTACCTTTTCTTATAAATAAACCTTATTTTCATTATCAAGATCACTTAATAAGGTGCCTTAGAAAGAGCTGAATAATATGGACATAAAACTTCCTGAAATAGATGGCAATGTTCTGCTTTTTCAATTCCACAAGTAGACTGAATTAATGATGCTGAAAAAACTTCCTACCTTGAAAAGACTCTAGAATATTTCTAGCAGTCATTTTTCTATTACTTGCTTAAAATAAGTCTGGTAAATACAGGAGAAGGGGGAAAGGAAACAGAAAACCCTGAAGTTTACTCTGTTACCTAGGCAAGGATGCAATGTAAGGACCTGGTTATAAAAGATCCCTCAGGTGAAAGGGTCAGTCTTCAACTATCAGTGTCAATGATGGTGTTACACTTGACACGTATATTTGAAGGCACTGCTTCCTTTCATGGATTGATTCAAAGACCACTGAAATCAATGGGAAGACTCTGCTTTGAGTTCAGGTAGGCTTTGGGTTGGGCTATTAAAGCACTTTCTGCAACACCCGAGTAAATACACATGAATGCAAATATGTCCTCATCCATAAGGAGAGTCTTGTTTTATTTTTTTCCTGGTCTTGAAGTGCTCGCAGGAGAAGAGCAGTGTTGGCCTTGGAGGTTACTAACATCTGCAGGGCTCAGTTGAAAGTCAGCCAAACAAGTTAACAAATGAGACTTCCAAGTTTCAAGTCTAGGGTACTAGTTCTGTCTCTTTTCCTATTTCTATGACAATAGAGTTGGGATCCGCAAAAACAAGGTAGAGTGAATTTCTGAAAAGCAGGCAGCTTTTAAAAGTCTAGCTTGTTTTTGCCAGCCTGTTTCCATGGAAATGACTTGAAGGAGTCAGAACACTTGTTAATTGTAGGTGCCGATTCCTTTTTTTGGCCCTGAATACCATGTAAATCAATGTCAGATCCATAAAAAGAACACGTAAGGTTTTCAAGGCATTTTAAAACTTGTACTGATGTCTTTTTGATTTGGTTTGACCTTCCTCCCCAGGAAAACAGGGGTGGAAAGGCAGCCAGGGGCCAGCAGCTGAGAATTAGTTCTCACTTATCAGTTTCATCTGTGGGCTGCCAGCAGAGACCTGATGTTTCAAGTGGCAATTTTCAGAAAACATCTACAGGCTTGAAGGGTGCATGTACTTCAGCAGTGAGGGAAATTAATAATAATAGTAATAAAAGGTTTGGAATATATCTACCAGTTATTCCCCTCACAGACTGTTATTCCTTTTAAGCATATGGTTTCAAGGAGGGTCGATTAACTCATAAATCCTATTTTGTGTGTGATGGTAAAGAAGAGATCAGAACTCAGTTTTGTGTGTGTGTGTATGTGTGTGTGTGTGGAGAAACTTAATGTTGAGACTGTTGGGTATAGACCAGTGATTCCCAACCTTTTTTTGCTACAACCCACTGCTGGGAGTGGAGTGCAGCGGCTTGGGGCAGAGGAGCTCCTGGCAAGTGGCGTGGATCATCCTTTATGTGCAGTGCTGCCAGTATTGCCATTGCAGCCCTCATTTGGGTCGCGACCCGAGGTTGGGAACTGCTGGTGTAGACACTCATAGTCTTCTTCTGTCTTGCACTCACTCATTCGCTCTTTCTGAGTAGCACTGTTTCCGTTGTACCCCGTTTGGTCTTTCTAGGTCAGTGGTTCTCAATCTTGTTAGACTCAAGGTACCCCTCAAAAATACGAGCTCTAAGCTTTCACTCGATTATTTTCCATATTTAAAAAAAACAAACAAAAAGGACTCAGAAGGCTCACAAGAGGTCAGAATGTTTTTTGACACTGGATTCCTATTTGAAATCTCTGGGTTTATCCTGTGAATTAAGTGTAGATGGTTGTCCACACAACAGTGCTAACATTGCATGGTATCCCATGACAATCTTAAAAGCATGTCATTGGTATAGCATACTGGTTGAGAATCAGCTTTAGGTTCTGACCTATAGTTTTGGGAATAATAGAAGTCCCAGTCCATGCAAGTCTGCTAGCTTCCTTTTCATTAAGAGTTCAGTATGTGCCCAAGTGATAAACATTTCAATCTTTTCTTCATAGTTTCATAGTTTGTAGGGTCAGAAGGGACGTGAGCAGAACATCAAATCCGACCCCCTGCCATGGCAGGAAAGAGTACTGAGGTCAAACGACCCCAGCAAGGTGTTCATCTAACCTCCTCTTAAA
>NW_017729022.1:149660276-149675927 GCF_001723915.1 Gavialis gangeticus | reverse complement strand
CGCAGTACTCCAGCTGCAGCCTGACCAGTGTCGCATAGAGGGGGAGGATCACCTCCTTGGACCTGCTTGAGATGCATCTGTGGACAAGGTTCTTCCTGACCGTGTCCCCACATTTGTGGCCCATGGTCATTTTGGCATCAATAATGACTCCAAGATCCTTTTCTGCCTCTGTACTGACGAGAAGGGAGTTCCCCAGCCTGTAGGCATGCTGCTGGTTCTTCCTCCCCAGGTGCATCACCTTGCACATTTCAGTGTTGAAACCCATCCTGTTCTCATCCGCCCACCCCTGTAACCTGTTTAGGTCTGATTGCAGCCTATTCCTTCCTTCCAGCACGCCCACTTCCCCCCACATCTTAGTGTCATCTGCAAATTTGAACAGGGTGGTATTTACCACCTCATCCAAGTTGCTGATGAAGATGTTGAACAGTGCGGGCCTGAGGACCGAGCCCTGGGGGACCCCACTGCCCACATCCCTCCAGGTCAAAAATGACCCGTCCACCACCACTCTCTGGGTGCGGCCCTCCAGCCAGTTAGTGACCCATTTGACTGTGTAGGTGTCGACGCCACAGTCCCTCAGTTTCTTAATGAGAACGGGGTGAGAGACAATGTCGAAGGCCTTCCTAAAGTCCCGAAAGACTATGTCAACTTCTACCCCTGGGTCCAAGGATTTTGTGACCTGGTCATAGAAGGCCACTAGGTTGGTCTGACAGGACCTGCCTCTAATGAACCTGTGTTGGTTGTCCCTTCTTTTAAAGGTTGTATTTTGGACCAGGCCTCTTTTTCTCTTTGGAGATTCTGCTATAAATTCCTCCTTTCTTTTAACGTCCCATCCTACAAATACTAAAAATATGGAAGTCTTACCAAATATTTGTAGTTAATCATCTCTAATTCACAGCTGATATCAAAGTTAGCCAGACTGGGGCTGGTCAGCCAATTATAATCAATGTAGCTTCAGAGACTTGACATCTATTTCTCACTGCATTTGAAAATTTGAAATTTTGTTGCTGAACCAATGTAAGTATACAAATGTATTTTGCTATTGCAAATTGCTTTTTTAAATCTTCATACTCTGTGCATATAAATAGGAAGGTAAGGATAACTCCCAGCGTTGTTTGTTAAACAAATGCATAGTAATGTCAAAATAAGAGGCTGCAATCTGCATATCCCTGTTCACAGCACTATTTTGGCAGTGTTGAAAGGCTCCATTTGTGTTTTATAGCAATATCTTTGCTGCTTAGTCATTACAACATAAATAAAAGTATGCACATGTTCTCTGCAAAATGTTTCTGGTTTATTAACTGAATGATGAATTGGGTGAAAGTAGCATCTTCCTGTTGTAGGCCCCAGTAGGATTCATGGTCCAGCTAAGATAGAATTGCTGTTAATCTCAGCATTGGCAGGGAATTTAAGCTGGCAACATACGTATGATACAGCCCTGAGGTTTCAGAACACCATCTGGGCTGCCAGCTTCCATGTTTCTCATGTTACATAGCTACTTAAATTAATAAGCTGTGGCATCTGTCAATAGAGAGCTGGTCTCTGCCTTTCCAAAGAAGTTTGCTTTGACTCCTGCCAAACATGGTTTATTGTTCTGGAAATTTGCCTCACAACTTCTCTGAGAAGTTTGGCCTATTCCAGGTTGACCTGTTTAAGGCTTGCAGCAAAGGAATAGAGCATGTTGATGCTATTGCATGCTCTTTTTCTTAGCTGTGTTTGTCCACTGTTTCTAATTGTGCAGTAGTGGGAGGACTCTGTGTGGGCTAGTAATATTGTTACAGTGCTGAAAAACTTTCTGGCTTTAGCTAAACAATCATGTGGCAGGCAAGCATGAGTAATATTCGAAATCAAACCATTGCTTGCAACTCAGAGACCAAGACTACCTTCTAATTAAAGTGCTCGATTTTTGTTGGAAGGAAAAATAGTTGTTAATTAGAGAGACATTAGCTTAAACAGATGAAAGGTAGCTTCTTTACCTGCTCAAATAAATGCAATTATATTTTTTTTTCTCCGGAGTGCGTTTCTAATCTGCTGTATTAGATGAGAACTAAATTTTGAGTAAGGAGAAATCTAACAAGTAATATAGCTGTGCTTCTAGGTCTTTGATCAGGTAGCGCTAAGCGGAAAAGTTAGTCACCAGACATATAACCACTGAAAGGAAAGGCCTAATCCACAGATGAATGAAAAATAAGTTTTAGGCGATGTTTTTTTGGCATCATGAGACAATCAGCCCGAGAGTCTGAAAAGGTGACTGGGACTGACTTCAGGGTACCTCATTGCAGCTAAAGCTGTATGGAGAGTTTCTGATTTCCTTTTGTAGGGCAAAGTGCCAATCAGCCTCCATTAAATCATATGCCAGAATTGTGGGGATAGCAGTTTGCCTTCATAAAACATAAGCAGGCTGATTCACGAATCAAATTTGTGCCCACAGATGTAATGCATTCTTAAATGTTGTGGTGACATTAATAAGAGGGTAGGTGCAAATTGTCCCCCTTTAAATTTATCTGTACTGACATTCAAGGCTCTCTGTAATCTCAGGGCAGGGAGAGGAGTTCCTGTATTTTTCTAATTAATTCGTTTCGCCCACAACTTGGCAATGTGGACATTTTTAGTTTTGGAGGAAGTAAACAGGAAAAGTGTCAGCGTCTGAATGATCAACTTTGAGAAAGATAGTAAAGCCTGGGTTATGGTACTGTTTTGACTGAGTTAATTGGTATGCCTCAATCATACCTGCAGTGTTATTTATAACTGTTGATGTAGTGTAACAAAAGCTCTCCTGTCTGTGGTCCCTGCACTAGATTTTTTTTTTACAGCAGTACAAAGGGGAGTGAGGGAGTTTGATTTGCAATTCTTTAGGGGTGAGTAGTCCATAGATTTTGCAGGAAGGAGGGTTTCTCCATATATTCATAAAGGAGTGTTCCCTTTGTCCTTCTCCAGTGTAGGCAAAAGGAAGAAGAGCCTTGCTTACAGCAGATTGCATGCACCTGGGGTAAATCAGCTGCAGCACCTCATACCTGGCTGGGAGTGTGCCATCTTGAGGTGCAACACTTTACTAAGCATAGGGGTGATATGGCTTGATAACACTTTCTACTCTGGAACATACATAACTGGCACAATCTAGCTCTGCGCATGTAAATGGACAAACACCGTGGCCTGCAAGAGAAGCGATGTTGGGTTCACTGCTCTTTCCCCTTGTCTCTCTCACCTATTCACCTCCATAGAGAGGCATGTTTGCTCGAAATGGTCAGTGCCCAACATCTGTGCCCAACAAAGTTCTCCCACAAAACTTACAAGTGATCAAAGGACAAACGTGGCGTTCAGACATTCCTTTTTTTGAACAGACAATGTGAAGATAGGATATATGACCACAGATTTCATGGCATATTTGCACATGTGATACTTGTTAAGGTTTCTACCATATAGGATGTGATTCTAATGACATACTGTTGTGGTGGATGTCAGGACTGTATTTTACTGAGCAGACAAGGAACATTTCTCTTTCCTGACAGCATTCTGAACCTTAAGCATATTTAACCCTTGGACTTTCATAATCTACTTTTCTTGTCTTGGGCTAAATGGTGAAGGGCATTGTGTAGCTGTCATAAGAGGCCAAGTACAACAGAAATGTATGTGTTGACACTGAGCAAAGAAACTGTCACAGTTCCCTAAGCTACATCATGAAACTGGGAATGTTGTATGTTTAGGGCATAACTAATGGGGCTGCACACAGCACCCAACCACAGTGTTAAAACAGGGGGAGCATTGGGCTATGTCTCCTACCCCTTCTGATATCTCGTAGTAGTAGTTGCATGCCAGCTGCTTTATAGTGGTATAAAAACTCTTCATCTTCAAGATTTTTAATTGTGCTTCACTGGCTATGCAGTCTGTTAGCTTGGGCTGGCTGTTAAAGTGCTTACAAAAGTCTGTTTTTCTACAGTGTTCCCAATAAGATGTCAAGATTTCCAACAGCTATATGTGCTCATAGCTTTGGGGAAGAGGTCAGATATGTGATTGGTGGGAAAACGTTTCTTGTTTTTTCAGATTACTGATGCAATAGAGCACCTCCAAGAAGCACTGAAACTGTGCAAAGATGATATAAATTCACTTCATCTGTTGGCCCTCCTTTTTTCAGCCCAAAAGCAGTATCATCATGCACTGGATATCATCAACATGGCTCTCACTGAGTACCCAGAGAGCTTTAGGTAAGTCCTGTTACTTGCATGCTCCACCCCTTCTCTAAAGCAGTTTGGTGTCTCTAGTCATAAGATCACATCTGTGACCAGATCTCTTAATTCTTAGTTTTACACAAGGAATCTGATATACCATTGTCTTGTGTGCCAGTATAACTCAATTGTGGTCAATGTAATCCAGCATAAAACTGAAGTAACACAGTGGTGCATGAAATTCAGAGTATTATCTTGTGCTCTAGCCCAAGAGGCTTCCTGGTTGTAGTGTACTCATGTATGTATAAAAACCAGGGTTTGCTTCATTCAAAGTACTAATCTTTGTTTAATTTGTAATGCAGGTTTTTATAGTGTTCTATAGTTTTTTCACATGCCTTTCTAGATGGACATAGAGCATATAAAAAGGCAAATATACAATTGCCCTCTCAAATTGTTTGATATCTTTGAGTGCCTCCTGGGTAAAGGGAAACTAATTTTTCACCATTGCTTTGTTACTTACATGTTACAAGATTTGCAAGAATAGTATGGCTTTGGAAGAGAGATTAACTGAAAAACACATGTATTGTAATGTGCAACTGGAGGGGATGGCATGGTTATTTTAAACCTTGATGTGAAATAAAGTAATCTCCTTGGAGTTGGTGGTTCTAGCTGCACTATGGTTGAATCAGTCCCTCTTCTTTTTGAGGGACATAAATAGGTTGAATTCCTGGCCATTTACCAAACCATAAAAAAACCTTTTAGCACTAAGGCCTTGTCTTGTCTGCATGGACATTAAAAATACCTTAGGTTTTTTGTTTTGTTTTCATTTTAAAGTAGTACAATCATCTTGTCTCTGTCATTTTTTTTTAATTATGCTATGTAGTAGGTTGCTTGTGCCACTTGATCCAGTTGCTTAACATTCATCCAGAGTCACCTCCGTTTCATTGTTCTGTGTGCACACATGCGTATGCATCTTGGGGTATTTTAGAATCATTTGGAATGAAGAATGCACTATCAGGGTATAATATTAGTCATCCCGTACTGCCTTTTGCAAGTACTCTTGGTATCCTTTCCTCAATCCTGTGGCTTCTTCACATTTTGTAAGGAGTTGTGACCATCTGCACATGTTTTATAGTTTGACAGGCAAACTAGAATTTTTTTTCCTAAAATTAAGGTCCATATACCAACACATGTTCTGTATATTCACATGATAATGGTTGAGCAGCGAAATCCTCTAGTGGCTGTTATGATAGATCATGTTTCTGGAATATAGGAGATGTAGTAAAGTCCTTACACCTGTATTGTCAGCAGTCAGTTGTTCCTAAGGGACTGTGAACACTAAAATGCTGTTAAGAGGAACATTACAGCAAAGCATAAACTATGTCTTTTTGTTAGGAACAGAGGACTTGCCATATCAGATCAGACAACTGATTCATCAAGTCCATCATCTTTCTTCCAGTAGTGCACAATAACTTATGTTTCAGGAGAAGGAAACCAAATAAAACATAATGCACCAAAGCAGCTGTGCAGTGCTGTCCATGGAAGGGAAGATTTCTTTATGGCCTTTGCAGCAATTGGAATACCCTGAAGTAAGAGAATAATGATAGTTTTCCTACTTTTCTGAAACTGCTCTGCTCATTGTAGAGAGGCAGGCCATACAAGGAGTGCCACATAGGTTGAAAGTGGTGTGTTAAAAGGGAGGTTCAGTTTTCATAATAAGATCTTCAAGACCCCAATTCTACTGTTACTCCCCAAAACACCACAAATATGCTATTCTGTAACTCCTTAAAATAGGGGTGGGCAAAATACAGCCCCTCAGGCTGGATCCAGCCCACTAAATAATTGCATCTGGCCTGGCCTGCAGCTGCCCCTCCTGTGCTCCACATGGGACTGAGCCCTGCCCACTCCTGCCGGGCCAGCACGCTGTGCTCCCACCTTCACCCATGGGAGGGCTCCGGCCCCAGCCCCAGCCCCAGGCAGTGCACACAGCTTCCAAGTGGGACTGTTGCTGCCACTGTTGCAGCTGCCCAAGCAACTGCTTAGCTCCTCCTCCTGTTATTGCTGCAGCGTTTTGGGCAACAGATAGGGAAGTGGCAGCAGGGAGTGGGAGCATGGGGCGGGGCCAGTGGAAACGCAGAGCCAAGAGCGTGGGGCCCACGCTGGGTAGGGTGGTAGGAGCATGGAGCCTGGGTCAGTGGGAGTGCAGGGCCAGCCCAGTTCCTTTGCACTGGGCTCCCTGTGGCTTGTGTGCAGCTCCCAGGACACAGCCAGAGCCATGCACTGCCGCAGGGAGCCCTGTGTGAGCAAGGCAGCTTTCCCTGCTCCCTGATGCCATGTACAGCTCCCAGGACTCCTCTGGTAGTGGCAGGGAACTCTGCATGATGGAACCAGGCCAGTTTGATCCCTGTTCATGCCATCCCAGCCAAGCTCCGGGAGCTGCATGTGGTGACAGAGAGCAGGCCCAAGCTTCTGGCTGTATCGTGCAGGAACCCTATGTACCCTCCACACCTATCCACATACACCTATACCCCCACACAATATACAAGAGTAAGACTTTATTTTGAGCTATTATGCAATTGCCTCTATATATGTTATACAAACACATGTAAATCAGGACAAAAATATTTTTTTAAATTAAAATGTTATAGTAGCTGTTTGATTTTTAGTATGATTTATTTTTTTCCGGTTCTAAGCTATGATTCCAGGGCAAGGGGAGGGACTCTCATTGGCAAAGGTCAGGGGTTAGGGGCTGGACTTCTGGTTCCAAGACAGTGACCAGGGAGCAGGACACCTGTCAAAGGGTGGGGCTACCATTGTGACCCCCAACAGCTCACCAAAACTCATTAAGCGGCCCTTCAGCTGAATGAATTGCTCACCATTGCCTTAAAAACAGCCTCCACTTCCTGCACCTGCTGCACCTGATGTATCTGAAGGGCAGGGGGTGCAGACATACATTTTGGTTGCTCTTCTCTTCTACTCTGACTATTCTGGCTTTGGGTGGCACCATTGTATGTCCCAACCCAAAGTGCATGCAGACACCTAGTAAGTGAAGGATCAGAGAGTGATGTCAGAGGAATAAGAGAGGGTAGAAGAAGTGTCAGCAAAGGAAGGTAAAGAATAGGAAAGATAAGGAGTCAAGGAGAGAGAGACTCCAAAGAGAAAAGAATAGCGAAAGGGAGGCATGACAGCTGTGTCAAGACATAGTGCAAGGGAACAGAGCTGGAGGTATCAATCTACCATGCTGTCTCAGCAAGGGAGAGGAGGGTTTTCAATAGAAAAACTAGTTTAGGTGCAGCTTGGTTTGTGGGAATGGAAGAAATTGAGATGCCTGTGTGACAGGTCTACTGTGTTTGCAGTCTGACATCTGCAGTAGTCCAGGAGCTGAGCCGCTGACCTCTCATGTTTAAAGTTCCTTGATGAAGTGGCTGGAACTATGAGGGCCTGGCAGTCAGGTTTTCTAGCCTCTTGCCCAATGAATTGATTGCCTCAGTTACAAGTGCTAGAAAAACAATGTAACCCATCAAAAAACGTTGACCCTGAGTCTTCCTAACTTCCATAGTTTATACCCACAAGGGTTTTTATTACTTGGTAAAAATTCTGTAGACACCCAATCGTAGTGTGTACTTCTGTTTGAAGTTGCCTTGAAACAATGAACTGTCATCATTTTTATCACTGCCTTTGATGACCTATAGAATAATTCATAGGAACAAAATATGCAGGTAAAAAAAAGATTACAAAGTAGTATTTAAGCTTACCTGAAAAATCCTTCCAAATTTCCATTGATATGAAATGGGCAGTTGTGCAATATAATGCCTAGCATATTCATTTTTTTTAATGATGATTCCAGACAGAAATATGATCTAATAGTATAGATCAAGAAAGGAAGATGAAAGCTGCATTAAGAGATACTCCATTTCCTTGGAGTTCTGGATATGACAAGAAATCTAAGTATTACCTGCATCCTATCTTGATATATGTAATTAAACCGACTATGTGGCTATCCCAGCTTTTTGATTTCGTATTACATTTTCACACATGGAACATTTTAAAGCAAGGATGATGAATTCACCCAGGACCCTGGGCCATGTCTAGACTGCAGAGCTTCTTGTGGGCATAATGAATCTGGGACACGAAGGCTGCCACAATAGCCATTGTGACAGTAGCAGTAGCATGTCAGGCAGTAGCAAAGGGTCAAGCAGCAAGAGGTCTGAAGGATCGTGTCTGGGATAGCATTGGTGGACCAAGCTCACCATCAGTGGCAATCCCTAGTGGGGCTAAAAGGTCCTGAATTCTGAGGCAACCATGCCTCAACTTCTGGTGCCTGCTGGTAGACCAACAGACCAGATAAAGAGGTTTCACAGGCCTTACGATTGACACCCATGTTTTATAGAAATAAACCGTAGTGAAGCATTTTTAGATTGGATGGCATGACTGGAAATGATTTTGTATTTTTCTTGTTAGCCTTCTTGGTCAGTCTCTTGCACAATGAGCCTTGCAGCAGGATAATACTGATGTGATCCAAAGTCAGATATTCTTTCTAGCAGCATTTAAGAGATAGCCAAAGAAATTATTACGTAGCAAGTGTTTAGGACAAGCATCAGAAAATACTCTTTTTATATCATGCATAATTAAATATGGAACTCATTACCACAGGATGCTATGGAGACCAGTAGTATAATGGGTTCAAAAAGAGATATGACAAACCTATGGAGGATAGCTCTATCAAGGTCTTTTTAGAAGCAACAGTAGGGATCTAACCTGCTGTTTGTTACTGGGAGTGTACAAAAGTAAACAGATCACTTCAGATGAGACCTGTTTCTAATACTCTTCCTCTAAGTTGCAACTTGCCACCATCTGAAACAGGATACTGGGCTAGATGGACCTCAGGTTTGGTCTAGCACAGCAGTGTAACTAGGGGTGGGTGAGAGGGACACCCACCCTGAGCGCCAAGTTAGGAGCAGTGCTGGTGCCCCAGCAGCATTGGCATTCCAGGAACAACAAAACAGTTCTCATATGCTGTTACTTTAAGAGCAACAGCCAGGGCAGGTAGAGCATGCACAGATGCAACAGCTCAGTTGGACCTGGGTGTGGATAAGGGCTGCTGCCCTGCCTCCCTCCACGATCAGAACCTGTGCCCCTGCCTTCCCATCACCCCACAACTCTCCCACAGGGTTGGCTCCAGGCGCCAACTCAGCTCATTATGCTGCTGCTCCAGCATAGTCATTTTAATGTTCTTATCCAATATAAATACTTTAAAAACATCTTTGCCTTTTGAAGAAGTTGTAACCATGAATGAAAAGCAGATATCTAAGTGGCCACAAAACATTAAATATATACCTTGGAGACTAATAAAAAGAAGGAAATGCATTTTGCAAGGAATTCATTTATGCTACAGCAGTTGTCATGCGAATGTCTCTGTAGCATGAAGTGTAATAATAAAGTGGTTTGGGGTTTGCCTCAACTACCCCTCAAAATATGAAACTTTACTACGTTAGAGATGGTTTGGTGAAGAAGGTCTTGGTTTCACCATTACTACATTCATTTTATTGAGAATTTATTAAGTTCACTCTGGCGATATTTATTTATTGTCATCTTGTCCAGTTTGTACATGTAGGAACAACTGTTCTATTTCTTAATTAATTAAATTCACCAGGTATTACTTGTTGCTGTAGCAAATTTCACTGGTTTGAATTTCTCTTTCCACTGCCTGCGTGGTTAGCTACTGCGTGTGGTGAAACTGAAAATTCATGACTGGCCTGGGCACAATATTGCTGTGGATGTGAGTTGCCTACTATATTTGTATCATTTACTACAGTAGTAAGAATTGTTCCTTTGGCTTTTTATACCACCATGGTGACTGAGTGGCTGCTCATTCCTGAAATAAGATGAATCAACTGAATTACAAATCCTTGGCTTAAATCTGTTTATATACTCAGGTTTTTTTACTGGTATAATTTCTAGTTGTGTGAGATTTCTAGATGTATTGACACAGCCCCTGGTATGGATGCAGTTATACCTATCCAAGACAGCTTTTTTGTAGCATGGCCTGTTTCTGTCCCATCCCACCTCTTATCCTCATGTCTGTGTTCACTCCAAGAGGGTTGTACCCCTTTATACTTTGGCACAACTTTTGAGAATGGACAAAGCCTTCGAGTACTCCCCTTTTTTTAACAAGTGGGCCAAACCTTAAGATCAGAAGTGGTCAAAGGGCGCATAGAAAACTGGATCCAGGAGAGAAGAGGGGTGTGCTCCTCTCCTGCATCCTATCATACCCCTGCCCCCTCCAGCTTTTTCTTTTCCAAACTGAAAACTCCTAGCTTTTCAGTCTCTCCTGGTAAGGCAATGGTTCCATACCCCTGATTATTTTGGTTACCTGTCTCTGAATCTTTTCTAATTCTTCTACATCCTTTTTTGAGATGCAGAGATCAGAAAGGCTCACAGTATTCAAGATTTGGGTGCACCATGGGTTTGTATAGTGCCAGGATGGTATTTTCTGTTTTTAAGTTGTTTTTTTCCCAATTCCCTTTTGATACCCAACGTTTTATTAGCTTTTTTGGTCACTGCCTCACATTAAGCTGAAGTTTTAAGAGGACTATCTAGAGTGACTCCAAGGTTTCTTTCGCGAGTCATGCAACTAGTTCAGTACTCAGCAGTGTGTAAACTAGCAGGTTATTTTTCCCAGGTGCATTACTTGTCAGCACTGAAGTTCATCTTTCTTTTTTTTGCCTTTTTTCGCTTAGCTTGAGATCTTTCTGTACGTCTTCTCTGTAGCTTGGGACTTGATTTCCCAGAATAATTTTAGTGTCATCTGCAAACTTGAAGATTTCACTGTGTACCCCCACTTCTGGGTTATTGATGAAAATGTTGAACAAAACTGGGCCCAGCACAGATCCCTGTAGAATGAACCCTACTTTTGACATCCTTCCACCCTGAATAGTGGTCATTTAGCTCTATCCTTTACTTCCAATCTTTGAACCAGCTTTCAGTCCATGAAAAACTTTCCCTCCAATCCTGTGGCAACTCTGTTTTTTTAAAAGCCTTTAGTGAGGCACCCTGTTGAAATCTGTTTTTGAAAATCCTGATTCATTACATCAACTGGATCCCCCTTGTCCACGTGCTTGTTAACACCCTCAGAGTATTCCAGCAAACTGATGAGGCAAGAGTTCCCTTTACAGAAACCAGGCTGACTCTTCCCCAGCAGATCCTATTTGTCTATATGACTGCTGCTTTTATTTTTTTATTTTAGATTCTACTAATTTGTGAAGGATGGAAGTGAGACCCACTGGTCTGTAGTTCCCAGAATCACCTCTGGAGCCCTTTCTGAAATTGGGTGTTATGTTGGAACCCACCAGTCCTCTGGCACAGAGGCCTTTTTTAACAATAGGTTACATAGTACTGCTAATAGTTCTTCCATTTCTCCTTTGAGTTCCTCTCAGGTAAATGCCATCTGGTCCTGGTGACTTTTTAGTATTTAATTTAGTTCTGAGTAGTAATTCAAATGAATGAGAGGAAATATCAATAGCCAAAGAAAAATTAGTTTTTAGCAAACATTTGTAATGACATCAATATAATCTAATAGTATTTCATATGCAAATGAAATTGTCATGTATTTATACTCAAAAATACCCTGTCTAAAAATGCAAGCTATATTTAGCAAAGGTTTTTACTGCTTAATATAACAATTTTCATCCAGAGCAGTTAGTTTTAATATTATACTTACCAAAGCACTGATTAAATACCACCTCCAGCAGTGCAACATTTGTTCAGTAGCACAGTTGTCCTAAAAATGTACCCCAATGCAATGTGGTATTTTTATACTATTAATACATCTGCTTTAATAGATTTTTTTTAAATATTCTGATCAATTAATATTAAATTGCCCTATAGAGTTAAATCAGCATTTTATAGTTTGTTGCAGTCTTTCTCGGCCTATCCTGAGCCATGTAGTTGGACTTCCTGTCAAGCTGCTGGAGTCACTGGTTCAGAGTCAAACAAATCAAGCTTGATTTTTCCATTGAAATCTGAAGTGCTCAGATGAAAGAAGGCTTTAAGGAAGTACTGCAAATTTGTCTATGTCCATCTAGCTGGATTATAATGTATGAACCCACTACTTACAATGTATGAATCCACTGGAAAGTAACCTGATTTTACCTCTCAAATGTGTGATTCGGGGCATGTCTACACCAGATTCTGTGACGAGTGTTGCAGTACCTTTGAGAGGCACCCCTGGCTCTGAGCCTGAGACCAGTGCTGTGGCTGTGCTCAGAACCATCCTAAACCAGTTACACTGCCATCTGAAACCAGTTACACTGGGGTTTTAGCATATGCTCAGCTGAGAGCAAAATGGGTGGGAACTTTCTTCTCAATGATGTTCTTGGGCTGACCCATAGAGGCAGTGTAGCAAGCACCCTTACTGTCTTGAGTCCGCTTGTTGGTTTCAGGGAGTTTTCATCTGTGCATTGCATAGCACAAGTATAGCTCAGGGACTCATTTGTGATTCAGACTATCTGTAATTTTCTTCTCAGAATGAGTAACTCCCCACAAACTGTGTGTGTGTATGTGGCAGTGAAGAGCTCATACTATTCTACAGTGTGTCCAGAGGCATCCTAAAGTTGCTTGGCAGGTTGCCATGCCATCAGTTTCCATCGTATAGGAGAGGACAGGTTTTAGTTTCCATGAAGTCACTGGAACATCCTTCAAATATAATAAACATCATTAAAAGAAAGTAAAGATTGGTCGAGGTAGAAGCCTGCTAGAGGGGTTTCCTTTCTCGAATAGAGTGTGTAAGAAAAGAATATTCACATTCCTAACTGGGAAAGTGTGTTATGTTTAAAACCTCTCTTGTGCACAAAATTTAATGTTTTGTTATCAGATGTGTAATATGGGTGGAGATGTGTTTCTCCTGAGTGAATACAGGTTGCAGCAAGCTACCAAAGACCTTTAGTGAGTAAAAGTATTTCTGGGTGTCTTGTTTAGATGTAAGAGTGGTGATGTTGACTCCCAGATGCCAACATTTTGTTCTTTTTTGTTCAGTTTTGTCCTCTCCCCACACCTCCAGCTCCCTTTTTTAAATGTAAAAATCCAGGAACAGTCCTAGTTAAATTGGGGCTGTTAGCACCCATGGTACATTGTACCTAAAGGCAATTTATTTGAATAGAGTTGGAGAAATTCCCAAAGGGGCTTGTAACTGGCTTACCATCTAATATTTCATGTTCACATTTTGCAGATTTTTCCTGTAGAGTCCTGTTCTATGTGTGCATTAAAAAAAAACCCAAACAAAACGTTACTTTTAACCATTTAGTGACTACTAATTAGCTAGCCAACAGCTAACAGTGTCACAGTAGCAGTGATTGACAGGGCTTACCATTTCCTTGGTCATTAAAATCTCTTCATATTTCCTTGGATAGTCAAAGCAGAGTTGTCAGAATTTCAGCATATGTTTCTGAGATGTTAAAGAGGGATAGTTATATTTTGAATAGGCCAAAATGTCACTTTTATTACCATATGCCCAACTCAGATTCTCAAGAGGCCTGTCTTAGACAGTTAATTTGTTGCCAGTGTTTTCCCACCAGGCAAAGAAATTGAGCTTTTTAGTTCCTGCTGGCTTTTTCCAGTTCACCATATATTTTCTCGGAAGTCACCATACCAAGAACTGAGATATATGCATAGGCTAGTTGCTGTAATTGTGTGACACAATTCCCCTGTAGTGCTCCAACCAACCCCGCTTTTTGAGGCAGTGGGAGTTTCTTTCTCTTCCCCACCCCAAGGCTGCCACTGATTTCTCACCATCTTTTCGAAAGTGGGTATTTTTCCTTGGGCTGTTCTCCAACTCAGGATGAGCATGCTTCTTTCCGTTTCTGGGGGGTGGCTGGAAGAGGGACAGGACTTGTACAGATGACTTCCACCTGCTTTTGGTCCCTGAGCTGCTGTGTAATGCAGAAGCAGCAGTCATGTTTCAGGCTTCTGTGTGATACCAATTTATGAACCTACCTGTAATACATTAAATATGAACTCTCATAAACAGATTCTGTCCTATTTTCTCAAGAGGAGTGGAGTTCAGGGAGAATGGGGTTCAAAGGGAGCTTCAAGCCACTTTTGTGACTACAAAATCATAGAGGAAGAAAAAGAAGGGAAAGGGCCTCTAGTCCATCTCCTTGCCCCAAGTCAGGAATGATTACATATATACTACCCTTGATATGCAGTTGTTCTTACCTTGCTCTAATGAACGTTCAATGTTAGGATTCTACAACCTCTCTAGTACTTACCCACCCTCACAGTTAGAAAGATCTTCCTAATGTATAAATTAAACTGCAGGAAGGGAGATTTAATCCATTACTTTATGTCCTGTCCCCAGTTGACGTGCAAAACAGTTTATCATCTTTGTCTTTGCAGTACACATTTACATATTTAAAGACTTGTTATATTATCCCCTCAGCCTTCTCTTTTCTAAATGAAACAAACCCATTTTTTTTAGTATTTCCTCTTAGGTCTTGTTTACTTTTCCTTTGATCATATTTGTTGCTCTCTTCTGGATTCTCCCCAACTGATCCACTTATTTCCTGAAGTGCCCAAAGCTGGACATGCGGCTCTCATTAGATGCCTTGCCAATGCTAGAGAAAGAGAGAGAATTATTTCACATGGCTTACATATGATACTCCTTTTTATATGTCCCACTGTGGTGCGGTCCCCCCACTTTGCAGCAGCATGATATTGTTAGCTCCTGTTCAATTTGTGATGCATTATAACCCCTGCAGGTCTTTCTCTGAAGAATTACTAGTTACCTAGCTGTTCTTCATTTTGTATTTGCATGGGTCTTTATTCTTGTGAATCATATTTTGCATTTGCCCATACTAAATCTTATCTTGTTTGTTTTATACTGCTTCTCCAATTTGTCAAGATCATTTTGAACTCTATGTTCCAAATACTTGCAACCACTGAAAATTTAAAAAGTGTACTCTTAATTTCATCATCATTGTCATTAATGAAAATGCTGAATGGTAATGGACACAGGATAGATCTCTGCCAAACCCCATCTGATACATCTTTATGCATGAAGATGAGTCATTGATAGCTGTCTTTTAGTTGTCTATGTACCTTACAGTAGTTGCTCTAAAACGTATTTCCCTAGTTTAAGGGAATGTCATATCAGACTATTAAAAAAAAAATCAGATACATGGCATGGTTTTTCTCCTTCGGTGATAGAAATGATGGTGTTTTAACAAGACTTGTTCTTTACAAAGCCACAGTGGCTTTTGTTTATCCCCTGGTTATCTTCTACATGCTTGCGACTACATTGGCTGTTCTTTTCCAGTACCTTTCCAGGAATCAAAGTTAGGGTTTTCTGGGTTCTTTTTTAAAAAATGACACTGTGTTCACCCTATTCTAATTTCTGGAATCCTTCACATCCTTCAGAAGTTCTCAAAGACCATTGCTAATGGCTCTGAGCTTACTTTATAAATTTCATAGATTTCATAGACATTAGGGCTGGAAG
>NW_017729022.1:149646463-149659541 GCF_001723915.1 Gavialis gangeticus | reverse complement strand
CCCATGACAACCATGGTCCTGGAGCATGCAGCCTCAGCCCATTCCTTACATAGTGATTGAAAACATCTAACTTTTCTATAAAGTCTGTAGCTTGCTCTTTCCCTATTCTATTCTGTATTCTTGTCCCCTGTATCATACATGTTGATTGTATTAGCCATCTGATCAAAGGTAGCCATCTTAGTGAAGACTGATGCCAAAAAAAAGACATCAGATGTTTTGGCCTTCTTATCATCACCCATTGCTAGTTTCCCCTCCCTTCTAGTAGTGGACTAATTCTATTCCTGGATTTCCTCTTGCTGCTAATGTTCCTGTTCCCCTTTGTTGTCCCTTGCTAGCTGTGTTTCATTGTGTGCCTTGGTCTTTCTCATTTTATCTTGGTATGTACCTTTATACTCATCTTCAATAATTTGGCCTAATTTCCACTTTCTGTACAATTCCTTCTTAAGTCTCAGGTCATTGAATAGTTCATAATTTAGCCAAATCGCTCTCTTACTACACTTCCTATCTTTCCATTGCATTAGGATATTTTGAGGTTGGGCCTTTAATATTGTTTTTTAAACAAACTGCCAGCTTTTCTGAACATCTTTCCCTCTGAGGCTAGCTTCCTGTAGGATCTCCCTTACCAATTCTCTCAGTCTATTCATAGAATCCTAGAAAATGAGGGTTGGAAGGGACCTCAGGAGGTCATCTAGTCCAACCCCATTCCTAACTAGATTATCCTAGCCAAAGCTTTCTCCAGCCAGTTCTTACAAACCTCCAAAAAGGGAGATTCTGCCACCTCTCTGGGTAACCTGTTCCAGTGTTTTATGACCCTCCTAGTGAGAAAATTCTTCCTGACATCTAACCTAAACTTCCCTTGCTGCAACTTGAGACTGTTGCTCCTTGTCATCTCCACCACTGAGAACAGTCTAGCTCCATCCTCTTTGTAACCACCCCTCAGGTGGTTGTAGGCTGCTATTAAATTCCATCTCAGTCTTCTCTTCTCTAGACTAAATAAGCCCAAATTCCCCAGCATGTACTCATACGTCATGTCCCCCCAGCCCTGTCCCCATTTTTGTTGCCCTCCTCTGGACTCTCTCCAATTTTTCCACATCCTTTTTGTAGTGGGGGGCCCAAAACTGGACACAGTACTCCAGATGTGGCCTCACCAGTGCTGAATAGGAAGAATCACTTCCCTGGACATACTGGCAACATATCAACTAATGCAGCCCAATATGCCATTAGCCTTCTTGGCATCAAGGGCACACTGCTGGCTCATATTCAGTTTATTGTCCTCTGTAACCACCAGGTCCTTTTCTGCAGAGCTGCTACCCAGCCAGTCAGCCCTCTGCCTGTACTGGTGCATAGGATTTTTCTGTCCTAAGTGCCGTACTTTGCTCTTGTCCTTGTTGAACTTTAAGAGATTTCTTTTGGCCCAATTCTCCAATTTGTCAAGGTCACTCTGAATCCTAACCCTACCCTCCAGTATATCTACTACTCCCCTCAGGTACACTTTCTTCAAATCCATTTTGTTTTGCTCTGCTGTTCTCCTTCCTTCCCTTCCTCCCCTCTAGTTTCTTTTTCTGCCTTCTGTATCAATAAGAACGTGTCCCATACTGATTTCATTGGAGTCCACCAGTACCTGGCATACAGTAGATCTACTAAACATTGTTCTAATTTAGGGGGCCTCCTGGTATGCCTATAGGAAGCTTTTCTTATACCTAGAGCAACCCCATACCTCTTCTACTTCTGCCTCAGCAGACACCTGTTGCCAGGGTTTGTGGTTACAGGCTGTCTTACGCAGTGCTTGCCTTTGGGGAATTCTCTCTTGGTGGACTGTAGAGCTTTTTTACTATACTACAATAAAAGGGAGAAACCTTCCAAAAGTATTTTAAAGTCTGACTGAAGTTTCCACTCCATGTGCAGTTTCCTGTGATGCCATATTTACATTTGAAACTAGATTATTTATAAATAAGGCCTACCCTGTTTATGTAAAATCTTCCCTGCAGCTGGGGGCTGCATGCATGTCACTTTTACAGAAGAACTGTGGGGGGTAGAAGAGGTTTAAAGAGAGCACCAGCGCTGTCAGGAAAGCATGTCTCATAATTTGAAATTGAGCAAGCCTTACTGATATCCTTGGGCTAGCTCTACCCACCTGTTGCAGGAAGATAGGAGAAATGGTATGTGTTTTCCACTTGCTATATGATGGTGAATTTTCTGAAACTTGAAGAAAAATCTTGAGAGCATTTTGGAGCAAATCAAAAAGAGCTTAGGTATGTGTTGGACCCTCAGCAACTCCATGTGAAGTCAAAAGGTGATGCAGTCACCTGGAAAAAGACAGTCTTAACATTGTAGGTAACAAATAGCCCTTTGGTATATAGTTAACGCATGATTTTCTGGGGTGTTGATAATGAGATCAAATCGATGTAATTTCCTTCGTACCAGCATCTTGCCCTGATCATCACTGAGGGGTTTTTTTCTATGTCCAGTTGAAGCTCTCTGCTCTACAAAGGCCACAAAACTATTTGTCTAATGGGGACAATAAGAGGGGTTTTTTTCCCTTTGTGCTTACTGTCCTCTTTCTTGACAAAGGCTAACTTATAGTTTCATAGTTGGAAGGGTTGGAAAGGACCTGAGCAGATCATAAAGTCCCAACCCCCTTTTTTCTTTTTTTCCAACTACTCAGCTGGTCTAATAAAAGATATCCTAGTTGTATTCATCCATCTGTTGCTTAATTCTGTTTATTATTTTGTAGAATTTAACACATTAACCCACAGAAATGTAGAAATGACCCTTGCTTATTGTGATCGGTATCTGTGTGTGTGTCAGTTTTGGATGAGCACAGGGGCTTATTAGGGCTGTGCGAAGCTTTGGTCCCTGATTCAATTCGGTGGAGATTTGGCCCAATTTGGTGGCTGAATCTCCAAATCCAAACTGAATCAGGAGACCCTTTAATCTCTCCAAATTGAATCGGAACCCTCTGAATCAGTTTGGAGAGATATGGAAAGATTCAGTGACTCGGACATAGACACAGCCCCACGTGTTTTCCCTACATATCTCAAGTCACCAGGTAGCTCGTGAATTCTAAGATGCTGGGGTGGATCACAGGAGCATAGGGGAACTATTTTTTTAATTATTTATTCAGACTTTTCAAAATTTCATCTTGGAGCAGAAACTCAGCATGGAAAAATTTATCCCAAAAGTGAATGTTTCACAACAGTTTTACTTTCTGTAAATGTGCAAATACTTTGTACTTTGCCATTACAGAAGTAACCTGAAGGAGCAGTAGTTAGCTGACAGGTCATTCTTCTGCCATTTTCAATAACGCTGGTGTATAGACAGGCATCCATACAGGGATAACTGTATTAATTTCAATTTCCAGTAGAATGTAGGGCTAGAGAAGAATTCTTGCCAAATGGAACATTGCAATCAGAATACAGGCTGCAATAGAGTATTTCTACAATGCCAGCAAATATTAGGTAATAAGGATATCCAGACTTTATTTCCCAGTGTACTATATTTCACAACACAGAATAGATTTTGCAGTTCATTTTAATTCACTTTAATGCCCCTCCTTGGATGTATTTCAGCAAGTGAATTTATCATAAACCTCTGGGGAGAGCAAAAAATATGATAGAGGGATTCTGTATCATCATGGATTGGTGAAACTTCACTGGCATCAGTGGAGTTTCTTCTCTTGCACCGGCAGATAATTTGGTCCAGTGTTTCTTGTGTTTATGACGATACACAAATGGCTGGACTTCTAGTTATAGCTAGAAAATGAATTGGATGACCTCTACTTTGTGTGCATTTGTCACCTGGAAAAGTGATAGAACACTGATGCCAGCATATCAAGTAAACATTTCAGTACTCATACCAATGAGTAGATGTATTGAAATCTAAAGTGCAAGGATGTAGAGACATATTAACATGGTCCCAGTGGAAATATGTTATCTGGCCATTCTTGTGTAACATCTTTGCATTTATGATGGCTTCAGTTTATTCTACCCTTTTTCTTGCACTGTATTTTTCTCACAATGAATCTTCCATAAGATCTAGCTATACTACAGTGTTTACTGCTTGCAAGGACATAGCTAGTTTCAAGTTAACTTGGCTAGCTCAGAGACTACTCCTAATACCTCCTAATTAGGAACCACATGGCTCAGCACAGACTGCAAAAACCTTTCAAGAAGGATGTATTCAAATGATCCGCAGCACAGATAAATCATCAGTAAGTCGTGTCCTGCTGTATTCGCATAAGGTGTTTTCCCCTCACTGATGACAATCTTGCGGTAGGAATGCCATTATTCCTATAGTCTTGTTTGGCAGAGTGCACAGTCCATATTAGCTGAACCCTTGGCATCTGGCATGCACACCTTGGGGAACAATCAGATGTTTTACATTACCCTCCTCATTTGCAAGTTTTCAGTGTCATACTCCCCACCCAAAACACTTCCATTGTGGGAAACCCAGGAAAGATGCAGGAGACTTGCTAGTCTTGAGAGAGAGTCCCAGTACAGATATTGTGCACCTTACTTTGTTTCGTGTTGAGCTGTACCATTCCTGTGTGTGGTCCATTTCATGCTTCTGGATGAAGTGCTTAAATAGCCCTATGCTATTTACTGGGAAAAAAACAAAATATGTATGGTTCCAAAGTACTAATATGGTATCCTTCAGTAAAACTAATGTCTAACTTTGGAGCAATCAGGCTATCTGTAAATGTAAAATGAGAGTAGATATTGGAGCTCCGCAGAGGCTGGAGCCATTTGGAGCGCTTCTTGTATCAGTCAAAATCATGGTCATGCAGAGCTCCTTTCCTTACTGGGGAAAGTTTCATAGTTTCTAGGGTTGGAAGGGACCTGAACAGATCACCAAGTCTGACCCCCATGCCCTGGGAAAGGACTAACTTATTCCAGAGTCTACAGCACAATTTCTTTTTTTTTTCACCACCAGCATACGGTCTGAAGAATTTGGGCCCATGATTTTTATTACTGATTACTTAAAGATGCAACTCTGAATTACCATTGGAGCTGTAAATTACAGCAATCTGAATGCAAGGACTGCTTATGGTTCTGGTTATAACCCAACAAACATATTTGTATTAATTGCTATTAAGGATTTTTCACACGCTGTTCTAAATATGATCCTAGGTTCACATTGATTTATGCTCCTATCTTGAAATGTTATTTAAAATTAGACAGGATGATTCTTATGATTGTAATGCTGGTATTAAAGCAGATGAAACTCATTTAGTCTTCAGTGCTGCTGGCAATGCCACTTCTTCTGTAAGATAGCTAGATGTAGCAGGTTCTGAAATGCCAATTGGAATCAAATTTTATTTTCAATTAATTTAGTAGCTTACCTGCATTGAGGTGCTTCTACCTATGGAGGTTTCACTCAGCATGATTTACACCTTCCTTTATTCCCTTAACACCTAAAAGTCACACGTTTGCTGTGTTTAGCATATGGATGCAAGCAATTCAGGGATAATAGGGGCTAAATCAATTTAGCTGAGGCTGAAACTCACTCAGCTAGCTGCATGAGATCTGTGCTCAACTTCTCTCATGAGCTGTCAATATTCTGATGATTACCGTGGATTCAAATTATCATCTGCAAAGGTTATAGAACCAGCCGTGTGTGCTCCCTTTACAACATGTGTCCCAGAGAGGAGGGGGGCATTATGTCACTGAGAACTTCAGTGGGACAAAAGTATCCCTTTTTTAGCTAAGGTATTAGAATGCATCGGAAGCACAGCAGGAGATTGCAAGAAAACAGGTTGTTTTCAGGCCTTCATCTGAAAGACCCAGGCCTAAAGGAATTTATAGATGCATCTCTTAATGGCAACTCATCTCTATTTGTTTCAGTGGAATTTGGTCCACAGATCCAAAAATGCCTGCTAGCCTTTTCAAAGAGCCAAATTACTTTGTTTTATATTTACAGAGGCTTTGAAGACGCAAACCACATCCAGAATTAAAGAAGCAGCTTTGCTTTATAGAATACAGAATTTCTGCAGAGCAGGCAAAGCCGGCTTTGTGTATATACTTATTTTTAGTAATGAAAAACAATTTTCATTATTTTTTTCATTAGATTACAGAGCTTTAAAAAACCCACAGTGAACAGTAGCGTCACTTTAAAACACCATATATCTACTGCCTAAGGTTGCTTCCATTGTATTCAGCATGCCCTGTGAAAGACACTGTCTAAATGAGAAATTGTTGAACTGTCTTCCAGCTAGTTCAGTTTTGCTCTTCAGATTAAAATTCACACGGGAAATGTTGGTGTTTTTCTAAAATAAGTTTGGTGTCTTAAGTTGAGGGGGTTTATTTGGCTAGCCAGATTTATAACAATAATCTCTCCAAGTGCCTAAAAGGGTCAAAACTAGTTTTAAAGACACATTTTTATTTTTATTTTCTTTTTTTCCAAAATGTCATTTCATTTAGAAATGTGCATTTTGTGTTGATTCAGACCACTTTCATTTCTACACCAAAATGTCTGGCAAACTTTCAGGACATGATCTCAATTGTTCACACACTTGCATGTATTTCTGCTTATCTTGTCAAACCAGGGTCCTGCACCTGTCTGAGCCAATGGCTAATTTTTGTAAAGTATAACAACATGCACCTTGAATCTAAGAATCCCAAATGTGAGCAGTATAGTAACTGAGGCCTTCTGTCCCTTTCCCTCCACTGTTTCCAATGCTGTTTATGAAAGAGTACAATAAACAGACTGAATCACCGTGGAAGAAGAGAGACATCATGCACAAACTGCATTCCTGATCTCATGCATGTATATGCTTTTTGTCTTTGTAGCATAGGTGATTGACTGTAGAGGTGTAACAATAAATAGGTTTAGGTCTTAGGAGTGAAGACAATACAGTTCATGCAGAGAACTCTTACTACAGTGAAGGACCGATGACACAAAGATGCAGGTGAATTGTGCACCACAGAAAACATAATGAAGGTCATCTTGGCTTAGCAGGCTTCAAGAAGTTGTAAGAATAGCTGCAAATTTCTGTCATAGATTTTTTTCAGTTAAGTGTAATGCTTGTCTGTTGTCCATAAAGTCAGGATCTTGTATAGACCCTTACAATAAAATCTGCCAGTTGTTGTGAAAACTCTAAGAATTAACCCTACAGACAATAGGCAACTCTGGGAGTAGTACAACATGTCCTTGCCGAAGGCAGGAAAAAGGGGAAACAAACACATACACACTATCTCAGTTTTCTGCAGCTTTTTGATTACTTAAGGCTCAGGAACATGGCTTATGACTGCATCTGTCATTGCAGCAATTAATTGAACAGCTCTGCAGCAATGCCATAGCAGAAAAATCACTGGCTATTGGCTTAGTCCCAAGCAAGAAAAATGCTGCACTGAAGAAAACTGTCAGGGTACAAGAAGGGATGGATTTTCCTGTGTCAGGTCTTATGACAGTGGAACACAAGTAAATCTTATAAAAGATACGACTAGAAGCCTATGACCAGTGTCCCTTGCAGATAGCTGCCACTGTTAAAGATTTAAACTTCAGGCAGGTTTTTTACTTAGTTTTCTGCCTTGTCTATCTACTTAACTCCATTGGGAAGCAACTGTCAATGTGTATATGTTCTGAACTGCATTTAGTTCAGTACTTAAAAATAATGCTGTTATTATCTTTGTAAATAATTACTAAACTATTATTGGGTGTTAGAGGGCCTTGTTTTCTGTGGAAAATGAAAGGAGGATGGAGTATGAACCTGGTAATTTCTGAAGTTTAACTCTGCAATTGAATAAAGGTTTTATATAACAAATACCTCATGCCTTAGTCAAGGCCACTTGTAATGAATGTAACTATAGTAACAAAACAAAGTTACTAGCTAATGAAGGAATATTTCCAATGAGCGGAGCATGAAATATGTTTAGTTATCAGCTTTGTGCTGTTACTTTAGTAGCTGCTACTGTATTTTCGAAGTTCTTTGTGTAAAGCTGTGGTGAGCTTTGTTTTCCTGCTTTGAGATGTACAGTGCACTGTGTCCTATCTTAATTAGACTATCCCATTGTTTTAGTTACATTTTTTCTCTAACCTCAGGCAGATGAATAATATCTAGAATGAATGATAATGTGAGTGAGGTGGCCCAAGTGGCAGCCAGTTTGGCCGACTGAGGGTTACACTTAAACCATACTAAGGGTACTTAAAATGCAAACATCCAAACTTAAAGCTTGTTAATTCATATTAAGTGTTATCTGAGTACCTCCAAGTTGCTGCCCCACTTCAGGCGAGGTATTAACTCTGGGCCATGCTACCTGTTTCATGTTAGAATAACTTCAGTCTGCTCCACAGAGATAAAAAAGCTGTGTGCAGTCCTCCAGCATCCCAGGATGCACCACTCCTAGCTGTACCTCCTCCCCATCCAGAGCAGGGATAGAGCCCAGGTGTCCTGGCTTGTAGCCATGCCCTGCTCACTACTAGTCACTCGCTCTCTAGTGACGGGTAAGCTGTAAAGGTAAGAAATGGTATTAACCTTTAATAAGTAACTGCTCACAGCGCGTTCCAACTTTAACACCGCTTAACATTCCACAGAGTTAGTGTAGTCTATGTGCAACATGCAACTTCATCCTTAATTTGCAAATATTAATTTGTTAAGGCTGGAATGTTCAGCGTAGCTAATCAGTGATAGCTGGTTTCCTGTTCATATTCCTTGGGATCTACGTGCCTGATTTCTTTAGCTTCCCATGAAAGCCCAGCCTTGAAAAAACAAATCTAGTTACTGAATGGCACAAACCGTTAATATTCCATAATACAACGATCCAGTACCCTTTACTGAAGAACATTCCTACTGTCAAACTAGGATAGCATAAAGAGCAAGACCTTTTAAAGACAGTCCTGCATGTGCTGAAGTAAGTTAAAAGCTCACATTAGTCAGTACTCTCTGTATCTTCCTAGGTTTGTTTGGCAACTTTAGTTAGATTCTCATTGTTTGCATTCTTTCCCTTGATTCCTCTTGCTTTTGACTTAACAATAATTGTCTTTGCCTAGCCACTTTCTTCCCCTTATTTCCTGTGCACCTGGGAAAATAACCTGAAGTCCTCATCCTGTGGGCCTCATTACTATAATCATGCATCTTATCACATCTGGGTAGACATACCCCTCCAGTTCTCTTATCAACTCTAGCTTCTAGACTTCAGTTGCTCCCAGCCAGTGGATGTCAGCATTTCTGTGAAGATAGCCTAGGGAAGAGAGGTGAGGACAGTGGGAAAGGAGAGCAAAAATGGTCTTAGCTTGTCAAAGCAGGTAACTGAAGCATGCACACATTCTCATCAAGCTGGGTTTCCATCCATGGGAATGTAGGAGCCCTAATGTGGCTTCTGTCAGAGGTAGACTTGCACTGTGCCAGTAATCAGGAGACAGAATTTCCTCTTTTTTTGCACAAAGAGAGGAGGAGAGAACCCTACTATCATGGTGGCACCCAGCATTTTGATAGTAGCTGGTGCCTGAGGAGCTCTGAGCCCTTTGCCAAGCAGAAGCTATTTAAGCTTCACAACATTCTTGTGGTGGTGTGGAATGCCTAGGAAACCCTTTGTACACCACTGGAGTGACGTCCACCCTGAGGAAGACTACAACAGCTCCTTAACAGGGTACAATAACGTGACACTGCAATTTGGGATATGAAGTGAAGAAGAATATTCTTTAGTATAGGACATACACAGAAGTAATTTAGGGAGATAGAATTTAATCACATGAATTGGAGTATGACCACGATACTAGAACTAGTACAGCTATTCTTGCAAACCTTGCTATGGACTTTTTATTAACCTTGGTTTTACATTTCATTTAAAATACATTAATAGAGGCAAAGAAGGATGGGTGGGTATTAAAAAAGGATAAACCTAATGGGACACATGTAATCTTAAAAGCCCCACATAAAAGTAATTTAATCTTTAGTATTAAGGAAAGCTGGTCAGCTATTGCTGAATTCATCTCTTCTGTGTGATAGCTGGAAAGAACATTTTTTTTTCCTAAGGAATCCATAGCACTAAATCCTATAATAGATACTAAAATTAGAGAAACCAGCTAGGATTTCAAGTTTGCTGGATAAGTCTTTTTAAGATTATAAATGAATTCTGAACTTTTTGCCTTTCCATTTTCATATATTAGTCATCAGATTACTGAATGCAAGAAGTAGGTTATAGGCTTCATCTGTGTTAATTTATTTGTTCTTTTACATTTTCTCAAGTGGGTTGAACTTTGTACAGTTCCATAACAGCTGTAATAATACAACAGCCTTGTAGTGGCATCTCCCACATACTTGTACCCTTTATTTGCCATCACCAGCTAACAGTTGGGTGCATGACATATTCAGCTGTTAGACTCCCTGGACTTACTACTTTTATGGTCATACCCAAAACATACTAAGCACTGTCTCCATCTCAAAGAGTGTAAGATATGAAGAGAAGAGAATCAGACAGAGGGGCATACAAAGAAAAAAGCTAGATTCTGCCACCCTGACACTCCATAATAGCATTATTTCACCAGAGTGAGTGTGGGCAGTGATCAGGGGAATGATGTTACAAGGCTTGTTAGTCTTTATTTGACTCTTCTTCTGTTTGCTTTATTTTTCTAACAAAGTCTTGGTTCTCAGCAGGAAGTGGGGTCATTTGGCTTGAGGATGGAGAGAAGGAATTGGGGGAATAAGGGAGTAGGAACAGAGATAGGGGGAAGGAGATGGCAAAAAAAGAGAGAGGACAGTATGGAAGAAAGAGATAGCTAGAGCTCAGTGAAGGCTGTCAAGAGGCTGAGAAGCTTCCTTCTGGCTGTTGTCCCCTATATGGACTGGTTGTGAAAGGGGTTGGGGTGCTGTAAGGCCTTGATTTACTGCTGTTTTGAACTCTCCTCAACGCCCCCCCCCCCCCGATATAAATTGGACCTCTACAGAAGGCTTGGTTGTATAGTCATAGATCTGCTGGATAGGCACGTTAACTTTTTGTCTTCATTTTCCTAATGTCAAGGCTTGGCCAACACAAGTTTCAAGTCTAGACTGGGCCCAGGTGTAGGGATTTTCATAGTCTGGTCATAGGTGCCTGTGAGAAGGTCAAAGGGTCCCAGTCCTCTGGATATCTTCCTCTGGGTTGACTGAGACAGCTGATAGGTCCACACTTACCACCTTGTGCCCTTTGTTGTAGCTGGTTCTTCATGTTTCTGTCAGTGGAAGGCAGTGTTCCCTTGAGGGACTTGGGAGGGCATAGTGGTGCACGGTCTGTGCCAACCACAGATCAAGCAGGTCTAGCTAGGGAGGAGATACGGGCAAGGTCCACAGGAGATGCCTTGGTTCAGCTCATTTCCATGGCAGCCTCTGCTAACAAGGCTTCTGCAGAAACAATATCTTTGAGACTAAGAGACCTACTGCATTTGAAACACTAAGTGTTTTCTAGGTTTTGTCTTCTGCAAGGAAGGGAAATAACTAGATGAGTTCTGTGGAGTAACTGCTCTGCAAAGGTGACTTCATGTGTCTGATTTCCACCGTCTAATTTTAAATGCAGAATTACAAATGAATATACATTTCTTAAGGTGAAAAAGCAACATTTTATGGAGAGCAGTTAACAGTTTGGAATGTGTAGAACTGGAAGATGTGGCCTGACTTGCACCATTAAACCTGTGTGAGTGAAATATATGATGCATCTAAATACCATTTGCATCAGAAAAATTAACCTGTTTTGGAAGCCAGAACAGCAATAAAAATCCCAGGCCAAGACCATGAATGAATGGTTGGTTTTATCCCTGGATTGTCCTGAGATGTAAAACTTAAAGCTTTGGGTAGAAATGGAGAAGTTATAATAAAAAGACCTTTGATTATATCAGGGTTCTCCTATATTTACGTTTCTTGTATCATGGAGGAGGCAAAAAGAACAAGAAAAAAGACTGATAAAAACTGAGAGGTGCCATTAACAAATGCACTGACTGTTGCCTTTAGTAGTGTCGTGCTGCATCCCCCAAAGCTGAATTTCTTGGCTCAGTCTGTTTTCCTTGGTAAAACTGTGCTGAAGGTCACGCTCCTGTCTTACATCTTTAAGTTCTCCAGGGTTAAATCCTGCTAGGCTTCCTCATGAAAGCAAATACATCTCCTGTAGTGGGCTGGCTGTGCCTAGCACCATGATTAGGAATTGACCACAAATACACAATGTGCAGTAGTCCTTAATCAGCACAGTAGGCTAGATCCTGGAGTACTACTCAATGCATATTCAGGCAAAATTCCCATTCAAGTTGATGAAGGTTGTGAATAAGCACCTGGGAGCTAAATTTTGGAGATGCACCAAACCCTGCTTAAGGGACAGTGCATAGTTGCATTACCATAGGAGTAATTTGAGATCATTTTGTTTCTGTTATCTTTATGGAATAGTAAACTCTTCGAACCATTTGCATGGCTCAGTTTACTTTTTCTTTCCCTAAGCTGTACTGGCCGGCTCAATAGGGAAGTGAAGATCAGGTTTTGCCCGCTTGCTCCCTGCTCACCTGCATAGAACAAGCAGACCCATGAGGCTGAAAGAACTAGTCTTGTTTAATCTGGAGAAGGAAAGGCTGATGGGTGGGATTTGATAAAAGTTCAAATACCTGGAAACCAATTGTTAAGAGAACGGAGGTGGCCTTTTTCTGTGGCCACAGGGGACAGGACTAGTTCTTGTAGCAATGGCCTCAAACTGCAGCAGCTGAAATTCAGGTAGGAGATCAGGAAGAACTTTCTGACTACAAAGGTGGTCAAGCATTGGAACAGGCTATCTAGAGAAGCTCTGGCATCTGCATCTCTAGAAATACTCAAGGGCAGGTTACACAGACGTTTGGCTAGGATGGTTCAGTCAGGAATGTTCTTGCCTTGAGCAGGGAGCTGGACCAGATGATGTCATGAGGTCTCCCCTAGCCCTACTTTCCTAAAATCTTTACTCTGTTCCTCTGTGCATGTAAATCTGTGTTGATACTTTATGCAGAACAGTAGCCCTGTAACCATGGGATTAAAAAATACCTCACAATCCCAGGATCCTGGTTTCTGTGATTTGAGGTTGCATCCCCTAGTTAAGCGCCATCAATATCAATACTTAATGGTATTCTCTGAGCTCAGCCAGTGAAGAAAATAGGG
>NW_017729022.1:149629702-149641463 GCF_001723915.1 Gavialis gangeticus | reverse complement strand
GTAAGAGGGCACCTTACTCTGCTTTTATTTCTTTGCGTGGCACATAGTGCTGCTCATGACTGAGTCGCATGTTAGAACCAGGGGATTTTAACAAATTTAAATATAGTTGCATTAATCTGCTGATCATAATACTGAAAAATTACTCTCTTTTCTTCAAATAACTTATTCTTTGGTAAACTGACCTTAAAATGTTTTCTTTGCTCTGCCCCAGCTATTAAGGCTTTAACTGTAACATAATTTATTCCTGCAAGTTGGCAAAAGTCTAGTAAATAAAAAAAAAAAAGCCTGTTTTTACCATTTGTACCATTCACTTGCTTTTCCACATAAAGTTTTTCCACATGTGAGTTTTACTTATCAAGGCTGTCCATTTCCATTCTGCTTGAAATCACCTCCCACTGTATTTTGATGGTCAACTAACTATTTAAAAAAGGATTACAACTCTGCTTTTTTTCCATTAAGGCCAAAGGAAGCCATTATTTTAATCCTATGTTAAGTGACAGACAATCATTTTAAGCAGCTCCTAGATTTAAAATGAAGTAAATTATATCTATTCAAGAATAAAGAACCTTAATCTTAAAATTCTATTTTAATAGTTTTTTAAAAAGAGGGACTTGTGTTTGTCTACATCAGGATTTTGTCTGCTACATGCATCTTCTGTGGAGAAAAAAGGAAAGCATTGGTTCTTCAAGCAGTGTATCTTGGCATTGAGAATGTGTTCCAAAATGTCAAGTTTCAGGCATACTATACATATTTGAACTGTACAGTCTTTAAGCAGAATTCTCCGAAGAAATTAATCATACTAGCAAATATCACATATATAATAAGAAGCTCTGTTTAGGCCTCCTCTGGCAAATCTACCAGTGAAGTCAATTGAGAGCCTGATCCCAGGAAGGACTAATGCCTTCAGCTTCTATGGTATCTGAGAGAGTAAAAAGTGCTGCACCGTGCCCGTGGGCATTGCCATTGTTAGAGGATACTCCGGCCTGTGATGAAAGGACATGAAATTGTGATACCTTGACGTTGTGGTGGGGAAAGGACCAAAGAATGCACCTGTGCTTTAACACATGTTTTCAGAAGGAAAGATGTTAAATCATGTGATTTGAAACCATAGTACCCTGGGTGTTAACTAGATTGAAAATAAACCCATTTAAATACCAGAGGCCTTCTGGGCATTCTTAATGAGAGTGCATTCTTTTTCTTAAACACAAATAATGGGGTTTTTTATACTCTGATATCTCTTCCTCCTCTTTGAACTTTTATTTAAAGGAAAAATCAGTGTGTGCCACTGCCTGACCCCAAAGCATGGGTTACAAATGTACATTTCTGATCTCTTCTTGTTACAGTCTGTTCTGAAGCCCTATTATTGGTTGAGAGCCTTGCACTTGGCTAACGGTGCATGTGAAATAAAAAGAGGATCTCAGAATGTCATGTCAGCAGAAGCTGTAGTGCTGCATGTGAAGTTCCATCTCTTGTCTTGGATTAGATTTAAAAATGCTGGATTTGACCTCAGACACCTTGCAGATCCACTGCAGAGTCTCAGCCAGTCAGTCAATAGTCCGTTACAGAACAGGCATTTCCACAGTGGGTCTCCCTCTGCAAAGGAAAAAGGGAAGTATAAAGTTTCCCAATGTGAAAGAGGTTAGGGCTTGCTGCTTGCCTTTTCTTTTCTTCATGACCAATTCTGCAACTGAAAAATAAAATTGAAGCATAGACAAGAAAGTGGAGCTATTCCTCCCTCCCTCTCCTCCAGCGAATCCAAGGGGTATGTTTCAGACAGAACATCTCTTTAAATTTGTGGGAGATAAGCTATTCATTTTCAGGATTTATCTGAATCGATAAGCAGAGAGTCAGCTACCACAGCAGCTCCCACTGTGTTGACCCTGCTGAATTTATCTAATATATGTTAGCTTTGAAGGAGGTGAAGACAGCCTGCCTGAGTTTCACTGACTTAAAGCTAGACTGCCACATTCCTTAGCTGGTGTAAATCGATTACTTCAGTGGAGATGCATCAATGTTTGTTGGCTAAGCATCTGGCCTGGTATGCTCAGTTCACTGTACCTGCACCAGTCCTACCAGCTTGATCTGTACTTTGCAACCATGCAGTTTATAAAGCATTATAGGATAAAAGACTTAAAAGGTCAGTGGTTGCTAGCTACTGACTCATTTCTCCTAATAAAACCAGTAATTTTGTGAGTGAAGAACCTGTAAGTAAATCTGAGCAAACTAATCCCCTCATCTGGTATATGCTACTCCAATGCGGACAAACAGGAGAGCCTGTGTCTATTGTATTTGACATTTAGATTGTATTTACAGTTTTCTTTGTAGGCATATTTTCAGGGAATTGGTGGGAAAAAGGCCAGATACTGGCACTTTTAAAAGTTTAAACCTAATAACAGCATATTTTCCTAAAAGGATGTTTATTTTTATGTGGGCACTATTAGAGAGTTATGATACAATGTTGTCTTTTCATAGCACATCCAGCAGTGCTGTCACAATGTGATGGAAATAGATGTAAAAAGCACTGCAGAAAATTAATCCAATTTGGGGCTAAATAAGCCTTGGATTCCTCTCAACATTAAGAGTGTGTTTTTCATCCCTTTCAGTTTATTTTTTACTGTCAGACCTTGCCTACATATGTTAAGCACTTCTGACAAATTAAGAAACAGCAAATTGATTTCTGTCTGTTATTGAAGAGCAGCGACTCAACTTGTCTGTATGGTGTCATCTGCACCTGCTAGAGTCACTTCTGTAACAGTGGAAGTTACAGCCTTAGTAATGGTTGAGAGATGAAATTATACCTTAAAATATGTAAGCCTATGATTCAAAACTGCATTACTGTTCAGATGAACAGTACAGAGCTTTGTGAGCTACTGTGCTGTAGTTGGGAAATTTAAAAGAGTAGAGAGGATGAATTGAGGTTTGTGTGCGGGGGATGTTTTTTATTGTTCATTTTGTTTTGTTTGCATTTGTTGCAAGAAAGCAAAATCCCCCTACTTGTTTCCAATGAACTTCAGTAAAGCTGCAATTAATGGTGTCTGTCAAAATAAAAAATGCCACAGTGAAAGGAAGGCCCTGCACTGTGATAGTTACAATATTTATATTATCGAGGCGGAAGAGCCTTCTGCACAGCAAAATGAAGATGCGATTGCAGCACTGCTAACAGGCCTATACTTGCTTAATCTCACCAGCACATGCTATGATAGCGATGAAGACCTGGGAACGTGGGCTTTAGCTTGTGCTTAGCAACCAAAGTTCAAAGCCTCCAGGGACTTTAGGTACATGCGTGACTGCATGTTTGTACTAAAGTTTGTGTGGCTATAGCTCCCTGATGGTGTTACCCAGGTTAGTTTGATTAAGCCAGCGTGGGCATACCCGCTTATGCTATAGGGTTGTCTTTGGCTTGCCGTGCTGACCTGCACACTGAGCCAGTGAGTCATCTTTCCAGCTGGTAGGTCAAACATAGCCCCTAACAGCAGAAGCAGGTCAGTACTTTTCTTCTGGGCTTTTATTGTTTAGCAAAACTGGTTAGTGTCAACTCAATATGACACACATTGCTCACAGGCTCTGCCATTCCTTCCTGAAATCCAGGGCCCGTAGCCTGGGCTTTTCCACAGCCTCACATCCCGTGACGGCAGGTGTATCTAACCACATCTTCCACCAGCTTAGTGCATGGGACCTGTTCTGCAGTCTTCCCACGCAGTTGGAGTACTGTGTCCAGTTCTGGGTGCTGCACTTCAGAAGGGATGTGAACAACATGGAGAGGGTCCAGAGGAGGGCCACTCACATGATCAGGGGGCAGCAGGGCAGGCCCTACGAGGAGAGGCTAAGGGACCTGAACCTGTTCAGCCTCCAAGAGAAGGCTGAGGGGGGATCTAGTGGCCTGTTACAAACTAGTCAGGGGGGACCAGCAGGCATTGGGGGAGACCCTGTTCCCCCGAGCACCACCAGGAGTGACTAGAAATAACAGTCAGAGTCAGTCAAGCTGGCAGGGAGTAGATTCAGGCTAGATATCAGGAGGCGCTACTTCACTGTCAGGGCAGCTAGGATCTGGAACCAACTTCCAAGAGAAGTGGTGCTGGCTTGTACCCTGGGGGTCTTTAAGAGGAGGCTAGACAGACACCTTGCTGGGGTCATTTGACCCCAGTACTCTTTCCTGCCATGGCAGGGGGTTGGACTTGATGATCTGCTCAGATCCCTTCCAACCCTACAAACTATGAAACTATGAAGATTTCCAGGTCCCTCTGTCAGTGAGCAGGCTTCTCTGCTTCTCAGCTATCACGTGAAATGGGGCACACACATGCATCCTAGAACCAGTGTGCTTGGCAGAAAACAGAATCCCACTCCACCACTGCTGTGAGAGCTCTGAATATCAGATGACAGCCCTGCCTCACTCGTGTGTATATGTTCTCCTCTGCAAAGTTAAAGATACAGGAGAGAAGATCATATTTCTCTGTCATAAAGGACCTGATCCATCACAGCATTTAAGCTCATGCTTAATTTTAAGCAGAGGAATGAGCTCACTCACTTCACTGGGACTACCCATGTGCTTAAAGATAAGTGCTTGCTTAAGTGCTTGGCTGGATTAAGGCCAAAATGCTGTTAAGTAATAAAGCCCCAAAATAAAATTTAAAAAATGAGAGAAAAAGTGAGGTCACTTTAAATATGTTATATGGTTTGACAGCACTGTATAATACATTTAAAGGGGAAAATGTGTTTTAAGCTTACTCTTTGTGAATAGCGTAGCTGAGTGTTACATGTTTCTACTTTACTAATATAGTGGAAAGGTGATGCAGTTTCAGATGAATAGCTCCTAGTGGTAATATGAAAGTTTCCATAAATGTGTCAGGTTGGGTAGGAATATTTTATTAATCCTATAGGGCATTTTCTACTATGCTATATCTTGTTGCATAATTTATACAACCATATAGCAAGTACAGTATTACTCACCACAACCCTCATTATCTTGGCACAAGGTATTTTACTCCATTTTAGCTATGCAGATCAGGATTCTGGGTTACTTTGACAGGCTTTCAATGAGAGATTTAAAGTGACTTTGCTGATTTCCATTTCATGCACCAATGTCATGCTGCTCTGTCCTCCACAGGTTGCCTCAACTGTGTACCACTACGTTTGCCTGGAAGGCTGTTCCCCTGCTAGAATAGTCTGTCAGCTAGAAATGAAAGGGAATAAATACTTCTGCAACCATTGGAGGATGCTGCTGTTGGAGGGTGGCTACTGGGCTGTGAGGCCCATCCCGAAGAGGCTTCTGGGAGGAGGCCAAACTGACACCCCAAAGTGGGGGTCAGCTTCGTGGAACCTAGAAGCCACAGGTTAATGACCTAATGCATCTGCTGACCTGCTGATATTAGAAAGGGGAACAGCTCTTGAATGACGTAACGGCTCTGGAAAGTGTCCTAACTAGCAGCTCTGGAAAAGGGAACTGTGGCATGGCCCAAAGTAACCCTTCTTGCAGTACTGGAAAAGGGGAACTGCAGCATAGCCCGAAGTGACTCTGCCTTGCAGCATGCGACAAAGCTTGCTCTAACCTGTAAAAGGGATTAAGGCTAGAAGCTGTTGTGTGATTGGAGGATCCAAAGGGAATAGGAGGAAGTAAAGGTATAAAGGTTATGAGAACTAGACCCTAAGAGAAACTGCTTCAGGGAGGACAAGGCTGAGGACCTGATAAAGGAGGTGGTCTTGCCACCCTGGACGCAGGGTGGGGTTCCTGAGACCCATCGGGTAATAACTCAGAGCAGGGTGAGGAGTGCCTTTCCTCCAGCCCGACAAGATTGTGGCTTGAAAGCTTTTAGTACTGATTTGACGTGTGTGGATTTTTTCTTTCTTCCAATAAAGAAAGTTATACTTGTTGCTTTGCCTTGGTGCGTGACCTGTGGGTTACTCACCTTCCCTAGGGAAGGGAGGGAGCCCTAACATGGGCACTGGTATTGGAGGCAGTGTTGGGTACTTCAACTCCGTACCCTAGAATTACATTTATTCTGTTTGTGCCTTTAGTCCTTCTGTTCCTCCATACTTCAACTTGCTAATGAAAGATTTTGGATCTGGCTTACCTGTCATATTTTTACAAATCAGGAGCGATTCCATTGAGCCTGGTTCTAATGATGCAACAGTAGGATGAGATTATCAACAACGTTAGTCAAGTTTATACTAGTTTAAAATGAGCGTGCTAGATGTATGCAGGTCTAAAAAGTTTCAGCAAAGAATCAGGCTTAGTAGACGTGTATTAAAATAGTGTAATCAGGAGGACAATTTGGCCTATTTCCCCTTCTAGCCACACACAGTTTGGCCTATTTCCACTCCTTGCCACACATTTATCAGAAACTTCAGTTTCTGGTAAAGTTTCTGATAAATGTATCAGAAATGGGGAATATGATAATAAAATATCTGACTCTTATGTAGTTCTGTTCCTCTGCAGGCCTTAAAGTGTTTTACAAAGGTGGTCACTGTTGTCCCCATTTTTCAGATGGTATAACTGATGCATAGAATGGTGGAGTGACTTATCCAAGGTCACTAAACGGGTGAGTGGTTCAATTTTGTCTTTGCTGAGTTGCAGAGCAGCACTGTGGTCAATAGGTCGCTCTGTCTCTGCTCAGTGAGATAGTGGGCCGTGTTTCCTGTGTGTTGCAAAAACTGCATATAGGTTCACATTTAATGATTTGCCTGTGCAGACACTTATCAGTTGAATCGCTTGACTTTAAAGTAGTGTAATACCTTTGGGAAGCAGACTGTATTTTCATAGGTGTGTGTACAGTGTTGGGCACACTGGGACATTTTGGCCATCCAAACATTCACTAATAGTTAAAAGAATAAAAGATTTTCTGTTGGGTGTGTGCACAAAGTTAAAGGACCATTTGAAAACCTGTTTCATCAGGTTATTTTTGAAAAATGGATGAAACTAAGATGCATAAAAGCATGACAAAGGTAAAGCCCTGACTGCTGAATTGAGGGAAGAATGTTACTTGAAATAAATATAAACCAAAATATTCTGTGTAAAATACAACATTGATGTGCTCTGTTTGATTTCAGGTTATTGGTCTGACAGTTTAATGGCCCACAGTCCATCATGGTAGGGATGGGTTTGTTCTGTTGCTGAGAACCATGAGTGTGACCATTGTCTTAGGTTAGTAATGAGATCTATGACAGTGCTGCTTGAATCAGTGGAGGTCAGTACTATCTCTGCCTGTCAGAATGCACGCATATAAGTAATTTATGTATATAAATATTCCCAGTGAGATTGATTGAACTAGACATACGTGTACAATTTCTCATGAATATTTGCAGAATCTAAGCTCAAGGTTATCATTCAAATTGTAATGTTATTTTTTTACTATTTTAACAGGTATTTAAAATGCAACATTTTCATAACAGCTTTGTCCTTAGCTGCTTATGTCACTTGTACCTCCTGAAGGCAGGTCATGGTAGGGTAATCTCTTGTTTCCTGTTTGAAGCTTTTTGTGGAGATCACTGCAATGTCTCCATTTTTATGGGATGAACATTCTGTCCACTTATGACATAGATATGCAGTGTGTTAATACCAATGTAACTCACAAAGGTTTTCTGCACCAATGCAAGTTACTCTGACACTCATAGTAGATGGACACACTGCTTTCCATGGGTAGCTTGCCACTGTAGGCACTGTTACAGTGCCCTGTTATTAGGTGGTAGGGGAGTCAGCAATAGTCTGCCTGCACCATAAATGACACATAAGTGTTGTTAGTGAGGTGGGGGGCACAGTTCTGTGCTGCCCCCACTGCTGCTAGGCCCTGGCTTCAGCCAGGCTGCAACCCCATGCCCTGCTGTTGGCGCAGAAATTTGGGCGGCAGGGGACACTTGCTCCCTGTGTGTCCCCCCCATGTCGCCTATGGCCTGCAGTGAGCAAACAGCTACCCAGGAATAAATGTGGACACACAGTATCCTAATATAATTTATATAGGGGTCGTGTTGCATCCTATTTTTCTCTCAAGAGCTTTAAACCAGATTGTAATAAGTTATATCAGAGTAAGTCTATATATCATGTGTCTGGACTTTGTTTACACTGGCAGGACAGGCTACACAAGTGTAAGTGTTGCATGTCCAGTCTCTCAGATATGTGTTGTTATTCAGGCTCTTGGCAGCCTGCCTTTGAAATCAGAAATTAAAAATCATATTTCCAGGTTTTCCGATAAAGTGTTTAGCTGCACAGACTACCCTTTTATGGAGGCCAGAAATGAGCTAAAATGTGTCTTTTGCCATGATACAAAGCTGCATTGTTGCCACACACAAGGGAGGGAGGGGAAGCTGAAACCTGTGTGTTTAGATACATTACACAGAGGGTCATATTATTGCATAAAGGGCGAGGGGGAAGGTACCTGAAAGGTCTAGAAAGAGCTTTCATCACCTCTGCTTTGCTGTCAGTTTGATCCTCTTTATTTGTACCAGAGATAAAGGGTTGATATCTGGAAATCATAGTGATTTATTTAACTGGGGGTGGAGAAGAGAAAAATACCAAATCACCTGCTTGTTGTTTGGGTTTCTATAGAGTATTTGAGACTGGCGGAGGCTTAATTTTGCTGAAAGACGGAACAAAAGAGCTTTGTCACTTTTATTTAGAAAGGCTTCTCTTCCAGTAGTGCAGTATATTCCTTCTTCGCAATACAAAATATCAATTCTCCTTCATTATATTTCCTTTCAAGTACTAACTTGACCAGCAATACGTTTTGGGCTTGAGGGACCTTTCTCTAGCTCTAAGCACTGAATGTGCCACACTAAATTTAGAACAATATTTGCCCTTTGCTCCTCAAGTGAATCTCTCTTTGAATATAGTGGTAGACATAGCTCTGTCTGCTGCATAATTCCTGCGTTTCATGAGAAGTGAAGTTTGAGCTAATGCTGAGATTTACACTGCTGTTCTCTGTGTTCTGTTTGTATCTAGTCTAATCTTTCAGCTGGGACCCCCCAGATGACATTTTAGAGGCAGTTCTGCTCAGGTTTGTGTTCCCAAATCCTTTCTAAGTAAGGTGATGCTGGAGAAGAAAGCTGCTGGAGATGGCATCTCTGTCATGAGGCCTCTACTTGCTCTACAAGGCATCTACTATTGTCTTTAGTTCTCTGCTAACTTTTGTCTCTGTTTCCTTTACCCCTTTCCAACAGCAGCTTCTTAAATGCCACTGATCACCAGGCTGGGGGACTGGCTTTGCCTATTTTTCTGCCTTTGACTGATAAATCTTTGTAACCTGGGACCTCGCCATCTAAAGGTCTCCTCTTACCCCATGCTATACTGTTGCGACTGTGCTTAACATAAGCATTCAAGCTGGACTCTTGGTATACACGGTGGGAGTCAACAGGCAAGATATTGTCATAAAGGGACCTTTGACTGAATTCATTCCTTTTCCAGAGCCAAAATGGCTTGAATTCATTGACCTTCATGCCACACAGCAGAGCTAATTTTTTCTTGTCTTTTTTTCTTTTTTAAGTAGGAGGGAAGGGGGCTGTGATAAAGGGCTGCTATTTTCATGTATGCAAAGGTATCAGTTTTATTTGATTGCTTGTTCTTTGTGAGGAAGGTGCTAGATATGATTGTGCAGTACAAAGGTGTAGTCAGTGCTTCCAGCATCAGTTTTAAGCAGAAAATGTGCCCTGAAACATCAGGAGATTCCTCAAGAAGCAGAAGGATATTTGAAAAGACCACAACTTTGAAGTTGATGCTGTCAACAGAAATTCCAAAGATTAAAAGCAGTGTTCCAATATTGCCATTTTTTTTCTTATTGGTGACATGAATAGTGCATTAAGAGAAGCCTGGAGAAGATTAATGAAGGTATAATAGTTATGGCAAGAGAGCACACAAGTATATAATTGACTTTTGCAGGTGACTCAACACTCAAGTTGAAGCCAAGGCAGGTAATAAACTAAATGTATATTTGCTGCTCTTGTACTCCAGCCCTTTAAAACTATTCTTATTATACCCTAAGACACAGAAATGTGTAGCCATCTTGAACATTAAAAGCCTGTGGGTCTGGTTCACATTAAGACCCCCTTACATCAGAATGAAGGGTAGTAACTAATTTACACATTCATTAAAGCCTCTCCATACTTCCAGAATGGTATGAAAATAACCCCAGAGAGGATCCAGCCCTGCTTTGGAATGTGTGCAGGTTTTTTTGACTTTCAAGCTAATACTGTTACTCAGGAGGAAGCTCAACGTTAATTGTTGACGAGGAGAGCTTAAGTACAAAGGAAGTGGAGGGTAAAGGGTGATATTTTGGGCAGAACTGAGACAGTATTTTGCTGCCCCTCTTAACACACATTGAACTCCTGCCATGCAGCCAACCCTATGCTTTTAAGGTAAGTAAAGATGTTTCATTGATCACACACCCCAAAATTAAAGGATTTGCTTTACACAATGAGTAAATTTCTGGGGGAAGGGAATATTTATAATCCTCCCCTCTTTACTTTCTGTGGTATCAGTAAGATCCAACTACTTTTAGGCAGGGGGTTGCCAAAGACTCTCTGAGCATTAGATGCACAATTTCTGTTGAAAACCAGGTTTGTTCCTCGCTTGCAGAAGGAAGTCTTGTGAACAGTTACTCTCCAGTTAGGGCATTCTCCTGGAGCAGGGAGATATGAGTTTGAATCCCCTTAGGCTGAGGCAAGTCTCCCACTTCCTACTGAGTGTTGGAAAAAAAATGGACACTCACCATTGCTTTCCTTTTCCTCCTCCTATTTTAGTTACATTTTAAAATGATGACCTCTGTTCCCTTTCAAAAGGCTGATCTGGGCAACTAACACAAGGCAAGGATCTGCTTGACTTTTTTCTTAGCCTGTGGTTAGCTGAAATCCTTTTGTTGTAGAATAATTTAGGCAAATTCTAATTATTTAGTAACATTACCAGAAGCCCAATTTTATCCACCTTGTGACTCGCTGAGACTTGTTTTCATTCAACAAAGAAGGCTACCTTTCTGGAGGGGAGGAAAAACATGAGTGAGAGAGGGGGCAGGGAAAAGGGGACATTGGCAATTAATGCTGAAAGTGATTCCTGAACAAGGGGCACATTCAACACAATACTTACTGAGAACTGCAAGCAACGGTGGCCTACACAGCTCTGTTGATGATGATGTTATATTTAGGCAGAATGGGAGATTAAGGAGTCCAGGACAGAGAGACTCATTTGAAAGGGAAGACTTAGAGAAGAAACTAAGATTTATGGGTATAGTTTTACAGGACAGAATTTACAAAGTTGGACAACAGCGAAATTATGCCTGGATACATGTGATGCCTCTTGATTTCTGCTTTAGTGTCAAACCATCCTTTTGACTCTTTCAGTTAGCAGTCTCTATAAATGGCCTGTTCCCATCAGTAGCATAAGAGTGGGTGGGCAAGTCCCAGGTACCACCTAAGGTGAAGGTGGTGGCCCTGGAATGGAGCAGGGGGCACCTCATCTTCCCATCCCTTGCTCATCTCTACATGCTGCACCTTCCCTGCAGTGGCTCTGATTCCACTGACAGGGAGGCAGCAGCAGTGCACAGTGCAGGACCAGTGGCTGCTGAGGCAGACGTCACCTCCTTTTTTGCTGCTGAAAACCTGTGGGGTTCTTGGGTGCTCAACATGCATCTCAGCAGCAAAAAAGGAGATGACACTTCCCCCAGCAGCAAACCCTAAGTTGCTGCCACTGTTCTGCCCTTGCCACTGTTGGAGCCTGAGCCAGAACTATTACAGGGAAGGCACAGGGTGTGCTTTTTGCAGTGGGGGGGGGGGGGGGGGGGGGGGG
>NW_017729022.1:149626284-149629548 GCF_001723915.1 Gavialis gangeticus | reverse complement strand
GAGTGGGAGGTGATGTGTGGCAAAGTACTAGCCAGTTACACCTTTGTTCTCCATTGCTAATTCCTTCACCTGATTATTACTGTAGTGAGTTTCTGATACTGTTTGAGAAAACTTGGGTCTGGGACAGGGGCGGGCAGTTATTTTGGGTGGAGGGCCGCTTACTGAGTTTTGACAAGCCATTGAGGACCGCATGACAGGCAGCCAGGGCTAGGTAAATATTAATTTTCTAGATTTTTTAGGGGCCCTGCAGGCCAGATAGAATGGCTTGGTGGGCAGCATTTTGCCCACCCCTGGTCTGGGATGTGTGACTATGCAGGCTGTCAGCTCCCAATGAACTTCCTTCCCTGACTGCAAGTGTGGTGAGCATGCTGTTTTTCTAGGTTCCCTGTGGATACAAACTGGGCTCTCTGCACCCATGTCACTCAGGTGTTTTTTTCATAGATTGAAAATCAAGGTAAGAGTTCTGTTGTCCCTTTCCCTGATGTCCTTTCTGTGGAAAGATCAGGGTCCAAACCAAGCTTTTCATTTTCATGGGCTGTCTTTTTATCCTAAGATGAGCTTTTGCAGGGTGAACACGAGATTCAATTATTGTAACTACCTCTTCACATGGCTTACAGAAGGACAGCTCTGCTACTTCCAGCTAGCTCAGAATACAGAAGCAGGTTTAATAACTGGTTTATGCAATCATGATCATATTGTGTGTGTCTTGTATTATTTATACAGCCTGGGGGCAAAGTGGCAGGTTTGATTTTATGTTGGTGTTGAGATTTAAAGTACTAAATAGTGTAGAAGCTGCCTACACTTAAGACTTCCTCCATGAGCCTCATCAGATAAAGTCTGTGTGTTTTGATCTCGCTTATCTTTTAGGAGTCCCTTTATCATTAGTCTGGCCACAGGAAATTGGTATTGGCAGGTATGGAATTCTTTGTCCTGCAATACCATCCCGAGACATCTTCCTTCTTTAAAAATCACATCTACTCTTTTTCTGCAGGTATCTGTTTGTATGCCCCCTTTTTCCTATACAGTTCATCTTTCTACTCCCCCATTCTTTTCCTCCTCTTCTGATATTGAATAACTTGCATGACTTTCTCCAGGTGAATTTTAAAATGTTTTAATTATACTTTTCAAGTGGGTTTTTATCACCATGTGCAGCACTCCATGGGCTGTGATAAGTAAGGGGTTTTTAAATAAACAAAACTATTATTATACCTATGAACAAGTTGATTTACACTGTTTATATTAACAGTTTAACAGCTGGAGATAAAGAAAGTGGCAGATTCTAGGAACCTGTTATTTTAATTATATGGGAATGGAAGTATTTTTTTACTTCATCAGTATTGTACTTACCAGCTGTTAATGGTCAGTACCAGCTTACAGAAATTTAGAAGTCACTGAGCTTGTCTATATGTGATGCTACGTTGTTGTAGCGATACACTATGGTGGCAGTGTCAATGGGCGCAAACCGTGATACTGACACTACATCGCTGTAGCAATGAGCTACCTCATTATAGTGCATTGCTATGACAACATAGCTACTAAAATAACAGGTTACAGGGGTGGACGGATGAGAACAGGATGGGTTTCAACACTGACATGTGCAAGGTGATGCACCTGTGGGGGTAAGAACCAGCACCATACCTACCAGCTGGGGAACTCCCTTCTTGTCAGTGCAGAGGCAGAAAAGGATCTTGGAGTCATTATTGATGCCAAAATGACATGGGCCGACAGTGTGGGCACGCGGTCAGGAAGGCCAACCACACCTTGTCATGCATCCACAGATTCATCTCAAACAGGTCCAAGGAGGTGATCCTCCCCATCTATGCGACACTGGTCAGGCCGCAGCTGGAGTACTGTGTCCAGTTCTGGGTGCCGCACTTCAGGAGGGATGTGGACAACATGGAGAGGGTCCAAAGGAGGGCCACTCGCATGATCAGGGGGCAGCAGGGCAGGCCCTACGAGGAAAGACTAAGGGACCTGAACCTGTTCAGTCTTCACAAGAGAAGGCTGAGGGGGGATCTAGTGGCCGTTTACAAACTAGTCGGGGGGACCAGCAGGCATTGGGGGAGTCCCTGTTCCCCCGAGCACTACCAGGAGTGACTAGAAATAATGGTCACAAGCTGGCAGAGAGTAGATTCAGACTAGACATCAGGAGGCACTACTTCACTGTCAGGGCAGCTAGGATCTGGAACCAACTTCCAAGAGAAGTGGTGCTGGCTCCTACCTTGGGGATCTTTAAGACAAGGCTAGATGAACACCTTGCTGGCATTGTTTGACCCCAGTACTCTTTCCTGCCATGGCAGGAGGTCGGACTTGATGATCTGCTCAGGTCCCTTCCGACCCTACAAACTATGAAACTTTGAAACTGCACCACCCAGAGGGTGCGGTAATGGCTGTTACTGTGCTGTCATTTAGTACTTCCTAAAACAAGTACTAAAAGACGGCATGTGCCATGGGAGGCCCATGTAGATGCGCCCATTAAGTACAAATGCTGGTAAACTCTGATTGCATTAGTGCTGAGTCCTCAGACAGAGATTTAGACAGATGCCCTGAATCTGGACCAGATTCAGTCCTTCATTGGAAATAAACTATAAAAATAAAGGACTGACAAGTTAAAGTTTGGATTCTTAGGGGGCAATAGAGTTATTAGAAAAAGTACTGGTGGCTAAGATTGCTCTCTGGCGTGAGGAGCTGGTGACTGTTAAAGGGAAAACTGCATTAAGAGCAGTAGAACTTGGAGCTGTCAGTGCTTTGCCAGAAGGAGTGGACGTGAAAGATGTTTTTTCCAAGCATGAAAATCTTGAGTATTCTGAAATAGCAATAAAAGAAAGGGCAAAAGAAGGATTGGGTTATGGAGATGAATTTCTCTTTGATTCCAAGGTGGAACACAACCCTGGTTGCAGCTAGCAAGAAGGCCACTAAGTTCTGAAACAGCAGTGATCTATTTGGAAGAAATATGGATGTCAAAACAAATGCTGAAATAAAACTATTTGCACTTCGATGTTGCAGGAGGGTAAAAGAGAGCCTCATATTAAGAAATAAAATTCTGCTAGTGACTGAAAGAAGGAAAAACTCTTCACATAAAAAATGAAATATATTTCTCTTAAGAACTCCTGTGAATTTAACATTCATGATAATCAAACTTCAGATAACTCAGCCAGATCCACAAAAGACTTCAGTACCACTTAGGTCCCACTTTATGCACTTAAGTCCAAAACGGGAATTCAAACCCCCACCTGACCCCAAAGACATTTAAGTTTTCTCCAG
>NW_017729022.1:149623977-149626273 GCF_001723915.1 Gavialis gangeticus | reverse complement strand
ACCCCCACCTGACCCCAAAGACATTTAAGTTTTCTCCAGTAAAGTCCCCTGTGTACCTAACGGTCTGTTTTTGTACATGGCCAGAAGTGCTTCTGTCTTGGTATGGCAGGATGGCTCAGCACTCCTTCATATCTGATCCAATCAGGGTCCATAGTTTGGTCACTGTGGATAACATGGATGATAACATCCAAGGTTTGTTCACCTGTACCTCTACCAGCATCATGTATGGCATCTCCTGCCTCTCTGCTGTCTACATTGGACAGATGGGGCTACCCCTGCTCATAAGAATGAGTGAACATCAATTTGACATCAGTTTCAGAAATCAATGACACACGAGTTTGTGGCAGAACACTTTAACCTCCCTGGACACTGCAGCTCTGGCTTCAAAGTAGCTGTTCTTCACACAACTTTAAAAACCAATTTGAATGGGAAATTGCAGAAGAAATCCTCCTCAGACTAGATCTTGTTAAGTATGGTCTAAACCCAGATTGCAGATTCTTATCCCATTACCTGAATTAGCTTTTAGAATCCCTATGTCTCAATACTTTAACTGCTTTGTTTTTTCTCTCCTATGCACCTTACCTCTCCCAGCAGCACTCCTTTCTGTGTCCTCCCCTTCCCTACTCTTTGGGCACATCTACACATGCAGCAGACTGCGCAGTTGTTACTGCACAGTCATTTAGTAGTTGCTTAAGCAAGTAGACATGCCCTTTGTCTTCTAATCACTGCTTTCTGTTTAGAAACTCTGTTCTCTGCAGTCTGTTCAAGGCATCTGATGAACTAAATTGCTGCTTATGAAAGCTGATGCATCTCTGATTTAGTTAGCCTATAAGGTGCAAATCTCCCCTGATTTCTTCCAGGAAAGCTATGAGCAAATCTAATGCACACCTACAAGACTGACCTCCACACAAAACACAGCAGCCTTGACCACCCTCATTTAAAAGCATGGTCAGAGGAGGTTATGGTGATGTTAGTGGCCATTTATCCAAAAACCTAGAGGTTGAAAGAGTCATCTAGGTTGTGGGAACCCTGGGTTATAAGCCCTCCTCAGCCTAATTGGGTATAGATCCATTTCACTCATCCAGCAATAGAATCCTTTATTACCCATCTGAATACGGGCTGTTCTGGGGTAAGGGGGTTCCTATTCCATCTAGTAAAACTGGGTCAATTTGTCAAAAACACACACCCAGATTCCCTCTTTGGAAACTGAGCATTTAAAAGACTTGGTGTTGTGACACTCATTGCTGCAGTGCTGAAATCCATCTGTGGCTCTACCCCCTAACTGAGTTTCCAGAAGACTGTCTGAAAATCAAAGCAGTTTGTCTACCGTTTTGGCCAAGGTTCAGTTTGTAATAGTGATGTTTCCGTATCCGTTTTTAGCTATACTACAGAGAGCTGAAAAGGGACTAGAAAAGAAGTTCAAAAATATTTCTTTCCTCAATTTCCCATATACACATAAAATGAGAGTGCATCTTCTACATTAAGTCAAAGCAGCAATGTTATATGGTAAAATATCTCTTAAGGCAGGGTACTGTGTATAGCATGAGTAAGTTCTTAGGAGAATTAAAGGATGATGCAAGGTCAGAAGTGTGTGTTAAACATTTCAGTAGTAAGCCTGAGACGTGGCGGTGACTAGAGGCAGGTCTGGTCCAATGCTCCATGTGCAAAAGTTCCAGCTGGGTGACCTAAAGCCCAGTGAAAAAGTGAGCACTATTGTTACCATTTCTAAAAGATCAATGCTGCCAGGACCTCCTTATACCATAAAAAGTTGTGATAAATCTTAGGCATAACTTTAAAAGGAGTGTTTTTTTTCCTTTGGTATCCACTCTCAAATCCCACAGAAAAACATCTGATAAAGTGTGCCTATGCTTCTTTGTCTTTCATAACGCACTTCAAATTCTGAGGATGAGAAACATCTTAGTTATTATCTAAATCCTAAATTTGCCCAATTACTGCCAAGTTGGTTCTCACTGCAATTCGCAACTCTCATAGGTGAGTTTTTGAGTTAGTAACAAAACCATTATTGGTGCTGAAAGGGATTGTGTTGGGTATCTCTTACCTCCTATTTTCAAGAAAATTATGCTCATCTGTGATCTGTTGTATTAGTCCAGGTACTAGTCCGTCATTCTATTTAATTCTTTGGCTAACTATACTTTTCTTCCGCCGTGTTCCTTAAATTAATTCTCAAGTGTCTAGGCAATAATTATCTTTATCTATGTCTACAAAGCACATGTTGCATTGGTAATGGGTCTGATGAACAAAATGATGTAATTATCATCCATAAACAGATGAGCTG
>NW_017729022.1:149597259-149623966 GCF_001723915.1 Gavialis gangeticus | reverse complement strand
GGGGGGGGGGGGGTATTTTCCATAGTGGCTTTATTAATTCAATGGACTTGTCCAGGCAGACGGTAGGAGTTCTTTTAGAGGGTCAAGTGCCTGCTGGTTTGCCCTTGTATATAATGTGCATTGCCTGAATGTCATTTAAACACAGGATCTATTGTTTTTAAATAAATTGAGTTTCAACAGAACAGTATGTTAATTCAGATTTGATTTTAAATCAAGGATGTCGAGCTCACCTTCAGCCCTGGGCTAGATCTGGACCTGGTGGGAGGAGTACAGGGGGGTTAATGAAGCCATTGTTTTTACCCCCTCTGCTGCTGACAGTTGTCTCCATCAGGGCTTGAGGGGTGAGAATTCAGCTGTGGGCCCCACCAGACATGTAGGGTCCTCATTCAGAACCCAGGGAGGGAAAAGGAAGTTTCACCTGCCCAGGTTCTTTGTACACTAAGAATGCAGACAGAAGTGACAATTTTTGCCCAATCTGGCCACAGAAAGCAATTTACAGCAACAACTGAACAGCTGAAAAGCACTTAAAAATGGCCGACTGAGTGAAAATCTGAACCCTCGTTGCATAAGGGGGTCAGATGAAGATGTTTCAAAATGAAACGTCTTCTGTAACTTCTGTGTGCACTGCCTGCCAAGCTGTTTTCAGTATGCACTGCCTCAAGCTGTTTTCAGAATGGGAGGGGGGAAAGGGAGCAGAGGGAGTTTGGTCTGGGGGGTTTCAGCCCCCACTGGAGGGTAGGGATGGGTGTATTGGAGCTCCCACCCTGAGATGGAGGACTCCAATTCACCCACCCCACCCTTCAGTACCAAATGAGGAAGCTGTAGAACTGGGGACCCCTAGAATGAGCTCCATCCGATCCCTTTCCTCCCTCCCATTCCAAAAACATTGCAGCCTAGCAGGAAGCAAGGGGCCATTGCTAGGGTAAACTGGCTGCAAGACTGGCAGCCAGCTGCTAGATTTCCCTTCACCTCAGAACTAAGAGTGAACTTCTGTTTAGTCCAGGGGGAATGTTGGAACTCAGAACGCTTCCTGCAAAGCATTTACAGTTACAGTAGAGAGCTGCACTTCTGTAGCAGTACTGACTCCAGCAGCAGTCCTAAAGTACAGGCTCCCTGGGAGCTGCACTTGGTGCCCTGTTCACTCCTCCCACACCAGATATGCAGTGGGGAGCAAGGCTGCACCTGCTGTAACAACGACTTGGGGGAGGGAGACCTGGGATGGAGGGAGGAGCACCATTCTGCTCACCCCACTTACTCTACCTCCCCAGATATATTGTTCAGTGCTGGGCTGTGCTCCCTAGCTCCAGTGGCCAGGCACTACAGAGCTGTCCTTACACTGTGCAGTGACAAACACTCCTAGGGGGTAGATTCTGGGGCTAGTGCCTCGCTTGTGCCCCTCCCCACTCCCCCCAGCAGTTGTTACTGGTCCCCACCCCCAAATTCCTGACTCCTCTAGGAGCCCCATAGGCTGAATGAAATGGCTTCCCAGGCTGGATCCAGCTGCGGGCCATATGGTTGACAGCCTTGCCTTAGATAATGTTTAACCTACCTTTATATATGCCTTGCAGTGGTGTATGTTAGATGTAGAATTGAGAAGCTGGACCACTAAAGAAGCAAGATGTTAACAAATCATGGCCCTGATTCAGCAAAACACAAAGACGTGCTTAACTTCAAGCACCTGCTGAAGTGATCTGCAGAATTTGGGGAAAGAAAAGGCAGTGCAGGACAGAACATAAACTATACTACTGTTTTATGCTCATTACTCCTGACTCCCTGTCTGAGATTCCAGATTAGTTGTATTGATTCTTTGTAATATGGTCATGCTTAGTGGTCCCATTGTGCTAGGTGGTGTACAAATAGGAATCAGGCTTTAGTATTAAGGTTCCATTTATAAAATATCTCTAAAACCTTAATAACTATTTAATAATTAGGTAATCAATTCATATAAGTTGCTACAGAGTGCAGAAGGTCAGTAAGTTATTAGTAGGCATTGCTTTTAACTACCTCTTACATTTTCTGATGTGCTAAAACCATTTATAGCACATAATATTCATGCCTGTAACATCCTGATATAACCTGTATTAATAATTTATTCAACTTTTATAAACCATATATTATTGGGGCCCTAGTAAAAGACCATTAATATCCTAAAATAATTCAAAATCTCCTTGTAGGGCAAGATGTAAAAGATGGGTGAAATAGTACAGTAATTTCAAAGAAACTTATTTTTTTCTTCCAGAGCTGTATAACAAGAATTAAAAGACCATGAGTATATAGCCTTATAAATTAAGAAAGCTCTGAAGAGAACTAAGTATATATGACCATATCCTGAGGGATACTGAACATGAACCTCTGAATCAGTAGGAGTCACAAATGCTCAGTACTCTCACAACAAACTCAGTGAATCTGTCTGACTGTGGAAGGTCTTTTTATGTTCAAGCTCTTGTTTATGGGGTATATTTTCAGTGCGGGGCTCATTATAGGAACTAATTTTAGTACTAATTCATTTATTCAAGATACAGTATTACCGAAAGCTTCTCTGAATGTTGTAGTCTTCAGCAAGGCTCCGTAAAAACCAAATGATCTTATCAATAGCAACTTTATAATGAGCTTGATTTTATATAAGTTATATATAGTTTATATATTTGTATTGTGGTGGTGACTGGAGGTCCGTATCAGTCCCCCTTGGTTTAGACACTATATACACACACATAAAGGAAAGAAACACCTTCTTCAGGGAATTTTTTATCTAAAATACAAAGCAGAAGAATAAGAACCAATTATTTTCCATCGTTATCGTCCTTCGAATTATCCTCACTAGCAAGAGTGATTTTTGCCCCTCTCCCTCTCTCCACCCCCATACACATAAATGCACACAATAGATCTTACAATTTGTCTGTTTGCTTTAGACAACTCTTTGTTTTTATATTCACTGACTAAAGGATTTGCCAGTGTCAACACTGATCACTAAATATCTTATGAATCTACTCAGTTAATTTGAAATTATATTAACACCAATGCAATAAAATAATACCAACAAAATGCAAAAGTCAGCCCTTCACAATCAAGTCAACCTATAAGTTTCATTTATGCTCATGGGAATTGTATGTATGTACTCATGGGACACTAGAGCTGTTGAATTTACTTATAGGGAAAGTGCTGCTATCTCCATAATAAAACCAGAAGCTTGAGGTTAAAGTGACACTGCCATCTACTTACTTTGAGTGTTTTCTTCCCTTTTTTTAACTGTTGTAATAACTTCCAAGCAGCTAGGATATATAAATAGCTTTGCATACTGATTTTTGTTGCCATCTGGCCACCATCATGTAGTGCTGAATTCTAAATGCTTCTGTCATCAGCATAGCTTGGGTTCCTTGTGCCTTTTATAATTTTCCCTTCTGTGCAACAGTGACATTATGTATATATAATGTGAACAACTTAGTCATAATGGTTAACTATTTCAACAGTTAACCAATATTGGTATCTTTGAGAATTCCTGATGTTCCAGTACAGAACCAGTTGCTAAGGAATTGAACATTTTTCCTAATCATGTGTACCTGTGCTCTGTGATTGAAGATAATATCCTGATGAGACTTCATTGGGATTTTTATAATTACCAGCTTTCTTGAAATAGAATATTGCCTGTTCATCCAAGAAAGCTTTCATAGGCTGGATGTAAACAAGTAAGTATTATAATAATGGGGAGAGAAATACTTGTATGCATTTGTCTATTTAGTGTTCAGTTGCTGTGTTTAAAATGTACCATGTGGTTATTTTTATCTGCTTGGGTGTGCAACTATATTGTCTCTATATTGACAGAGATGCTGCAAGGGGGAAGGGAAACACTATTATCGTAACCATGCTTTGTAGTATGGCTTTGCAATCTTTGCTGCTGTAGTGTTAGATACTTCATCCCACTGTTCATCTGTTGTTTCATGGGATTGGGGTGTTGGGGTTTTTTTGGTACCTTTTATCTATGACTGTAGTGACTCATGGATGTAAGAGTACATTCTTTTCTAGTACTGGTCTTTAAACTGACTTGTGGCTTGTGTTTTCTTCCATTTTTAAAATAATCTACTGATGCACAAGAAATCCATTATGCTTAAAACAGCACAAGTTGTTGAAGACTTTAGTTTTAGACGGGCAGAATTTTTCCATAGATTTTAAGGCCAAAAGGGACCCATGTGGTCATCTAGTCTGATGCCCTGCATAATGCATTCTGAATAACCTTGTTCATTAATCTCTGCATCAAGCTCAGAAGTTCTGTTTGAGCAGTGGCATGTCTTTTCAGGAGATATCCAATTTGGGCTTTCAAGACTTCAAGCATGGAGAATTTACCACATCCCCAGATTAGTTCTCCCAATGGTTAGTTACCCTCACGAGTAAAAGTAACACATTATTACTAATTTTAATTTGTGTAGCTGTAGCTTCTAACCATTAGACCTAGTTATTCTTTTTTCCACTATACCTTTGTCCCCTGAACTACAGCATTTTACTGGGAACCATGTTCATTTGGTGTTCCCATAGATTTCATAGACATTAGGGCTGGAAGGGACCTTGCAAGATCATTGGGTCCAGCCCTCTGCCCAAAGGGCAGGAAATCAGCTGGGGTCAGATGACCTCAGCAAAATAATCATCCAAATGCTTCTTGAACGTGTCCAGAGTAGGTGCTTGCACCACTTCTGGAGGAAGTCTATTTCAGACTCTGGAGACTTGGATAGTAAAGACGTTTTTTCTTATGTCCAGTCTAAAACAGTCTTCCAGCAGTTTGTGACTGTTTGACCTTGTCTTCCCTTGGGGTGCCCTGGTGAACAGATGCTCTTCCAGATCCTGATGCACACCCCTTAGGTACTTATAGGCTGCCACCAAGTCCCCCCATAGCCTGCACTTCTCCAGGTTGAAGAGTCCCATGCCTCTCTTCATAAGGCCTGGTCTCTTGACCTTTGATCATGTGCCTGGCTCTCCTCTGGACTCTCTTAAGCTTCTCCATGTCCTTTTTTAAAATGTGGAGCCTAGAATTGGATTCAGTACTCCAGCTGTGGCCTCACCAAGGGCGAGTAAAGCATGGGTTGAGTTCTTGGGTCTTGCTTGAGATGCATCAGTTGATGCAAGCCAGGATTTTATTTGCTTTGCCGGCTGCAACATCTCATTGGTGGCTCATATTCATCTTGTGGTCAGTCATGACCCCCAATCTGTTTCAGTCATGGTGCTAGTGAATGTAGTACTGCCAAGCCTATAGGTATGATGTGGATTCTTCCTCCTGAGGTGGAGCACCTTGCATTTCTCTATGTTGAATCAGATTTTCACCTGCCCACCTTGCAAGCCTTTCCAAGTCGGCCTGAATCCCCAACCTATCCTCTAGCATGACTGCATTTCCCCATAATTTGGTGTCTGCAAACTTAGCCAGTCCACTTCTGACACCCAAATCCAGATAATTTATTAATATATTAAAGAATAATGGTCCAAGAACTGAACCCTGGAGGTCACCACTGGTCACCATGCACCGTGTTGACTTGGTTCCATTGGGAGTCACTCTCTGGGTCTGACCATGGAGCCAGTTCCCCAGCCATCAGACCATAAGGTTGTTGAGGCCACAGCTCCCCAATTTTATAATGAGAACGTCATGGAAGACCAAGTCAGGCTTTTTCGACATCCAAGTAAATGACATCAGCCTTTCTTTCCCTGTCCCCTTCTATGACTTGTGATGCATCACCTGGTCATAGAAGAAAATGAGGTTGGTCAGACATGACCTACCTGAATGAAGCCATGTTGGCTTTCTCTTAGAATGATGTCTTCCATTAGCCTGTTGATGGATTCTTTAATACTTTTTTCCAAGATATTTCCAGGAATTGAGGCCAAACTGATTGACCTGTAGTTCCCTGGGTCTTCCTTCCTTCCCTTCTTGAAGATAGACACCACATTAGTCCTCCTCCAATCTTCAGAAACCTCTCCCAAGCACCTCAGGTTCTCAAATATCCTTGCCATTGGCCATGCTATGACATCAGCCAACTTTTTTAGCATTCTTGGGTGCATTCGGTCCGGGCCCGCTGACTTGTGGATGTCCAGCCTCACAAGGTGTTCCCTCACAAGGTCTTTGCCAATTGTAGGCTTATGGTTGCCCCTAATGAAGTGATTCTGACATGTTTGTCAGTGTTTTTATGTTCTAGGGTATGGTCCTCCATTCTGTAAGTGTGATTTACAGTCTTTCTTCAATCTGAGATCTTGTGTTAGGGTACATGAAAACACACATTATCAAATAACCTCATGTTATCAAGATATTCAGCTCAGCATGTATAACTGACCTGTTTCCATCATTATTTACCACTCTACCTATTGTTGCGTCACTTGCAAGTGTAATTAAGTGCCCTTCCTGTAGCATTTTTCTTATTATCTATGAACCAAATTAGGCACACCTAATTCCAGTAGGGCACTCAGCATCTCTCAAAGTTTAGTGTGTTGCTGTTGACATTTGTCAAGCTCAGGTCAGATAAGACAGAAGTAACATTGAGTAGATGGGTGAAGCAGAGAAGAATATCCGTTCTTTGGTCATCAAAAGTTGCCTGTGTCAGGCCCCCTGGTTCAAACCCAAGTCTTCCAAGCTCTTGGGCAGGGGCCTGGTATGCAGTGCCACCAAGCAGCTGGCCATGTTCTGGGCCTAGCTCAGTCTGGGCCCTCCTGTGAGCAGCATTTGAATTACATTTCGACTCTTGGGGGTGTCTGTGGCGGTGGCAATCAGAAGGAGCTGCCGTTGCCACCACTGCCTGGGCTGCTTAGAAGGGCACAGGGCAAGCAAGAGGCTGACCGGCCCATGGGGAGGCCCTCATCTCTTAAGGGGGGGCTCAGCCCCCCCAGGCTCCTCCATAGTTCGAACCGTGCCCGTGAGGGGGACCGTGCGCCCCAGGGGAATGAATGGAAGCCATGAGCCTGTGATGGAAGGGCTATACAAACCCTCCCGCTTCCCCTGAGGCCATCTCAACCCCTGGTGTGACACCTTGAACTCAGATTGACACCTGGTTTGGGGTCCCTGGGCTTTGGCTTCTGGACTTCCAGTATTGTTGATCCTTGGCTTGTGACAGTCATCATGAGTCTGCCTCTTCTAATTTAAGCTTTTAGCTTGAGAGTGTTGCTAGATCCTTGGGTACTTCCAAGGATCTTGCAGCACTGGCCAAGAGTGTTTTCCTCTTCAGTTTTACATAGTTGCTATAATGTCTTTTATCTGTGATGTCCACAGTAATTGTTGCTCCCCACTCCTTCTCCCCCAAGCTGTAAACTTGCAGTTTTCTGAGAGTGGCATTTGAAGGTAACTTGGGACTTCTGGTAGTGCAGTGTATGACTGCCCTTTTAACATATTTCTCTGTATCTGCACTTTGTAGTCTGTTTTGGTTCAGTTACTTTCCAAGTGCAAGTGGATGTGTCAGTTCTGATCTATAAAGTTTTGAACTGTTTGGGCCTTGTTTACTTTGAAGACTTTGTTTTTGAATTTGATGAGATATTAAATGGAAGGTCTGTCATCTCAGTTCCACAGTTATGCCTGTATAACGTGGGACATATTTTATCTTATTGTCTTACTATGTGTATGTGTGTGATTTTGCATGACATAGCTGTCATACTGAGTTAATTAGAAAGTATTTCTTCCGTGACTTTAGGGTAGATTTCATTGAGAAAACAAGGAACTTTATTCAGTATATCTGCAAAAATCAAAAAATGGTATATGGAAGAAAGTGCAAAATTCCATTCCAGCACCAGCTGGTAGTTGTTGTCACTCTTAAATATCTCCTATAAGCTCCCTTTGAGCTAATTACACTGCATTTCAACAGTTTGTGAAAGAATAAGAATAGTACATGCATTTGCACTAGCTAAGACAAAAATATAAAAGGACTATCAGTCTTTTTGCATAGAACACAAAATTACCTGCTAGGGTAAGGAAGGGGGTTTCCCTCCTGCAGGTATTATTTCATAATAGGCTAGGTGCATCGTAGGTTATTTTACATCCTTGTGTTTTGCCTTTCTCTGAAATGCATGCTGTATAGCACATGCAATAGTTGTACCTAAGTAGAGAGACCATTGGTGTTGGCAGTCTGTGCATCATGGTAATTCTTACTGGGTTAGTTGGCTTGTTTGTTTTTTAAGCAGCCTAAAATAAAGCCAGATATGCCATGTGTTTATAACGTTTACTAGTTTTGTAACATGTTGTTTTTAATACTGTTTTGCTAGTCTTATCATGCCAGTTTGCCTGTGGTTGAGGAGTATTTGTCGACTCTCTCATTTGCTGTGTGATACCAAGCTTGAACTAAAGAAACGATGCTTTTATTCCAGTTAGGCTATTTTTTCCCTCCAGTCAGAAGTAAGAAGCAGGTAAACATGCTGTCTGTTGAGCCCCAATCAGAGTGACAGTGGAGCTGTGTACCACATGTACCAGACCTTGATAAAGTCTATGTGGTTTATTTGTGGTGTTGTTTGTTTTTTAGCTTACTCTTCACCAAAGTAAAACTGCAGTTGGCATATAAAGGACCTGAAGAGGCTCTGGTGACTTGTAGACACATGCTGCACACATGGCAGATGGTATATAGTGTTTCACAACACAGGTAGGTTTTCCCTGCAGCCTTGACCCATTTGATTTTTGAAATAGTGATGTCTTAAAGATATTGGAGTTGCTCTGCAAAAATAGGGATGGATGGCACAATTTTGTTTTGTTTTTTAATATGTAGAAAAACAAAGGCACTGAATATCATTCCAGCCCTCCAAAAAGGACAAGTTTGAAGTAAAAAATGCATGCACACACTTCTTTGACAAGGTTTCTAAAAACAAGTGCTGAAACATGGATCTCTAAATATGTACTTAGGTATCTAACCGTGAGCTGATTTTTTTTCCCCAAAAAGCTGACCACCTAGCAGCTCCTTACTCAACTCACCATAGAGTACAGACAGATAGAAGGGTTGTATACCTCTAGTTCTCATTGTATCTTATAATTCAACTGTTGGGTTGTGTGATTCACTAGCAATACAAATGAAGCAAAAAAACCATACCACCTTTTAACTCTACTTCATCTGGTGCCAAAGTTAGTGTGAGTTAACTCATTTATATCACTACAGACTTATGCAGATATAGCATTTAGATTGTAGGCATAGATATATGCAGTTATTGCATCCAGTATGGTAGGGCCCTGGCACATGTTGCTGTAGGATGAGATTAAAGTTTAATTGCGCCATCAATGGTAATCTGACCACATGTTAAAGCCGGTTGATTGCATGATAACAGCACACATGCCACAAAGATATTCCACATATAAAGTGCAACATTGTGGCTCATGTGTATTGCAGCTTAAATTGAACACGTGACACATTGGAGCTGACCCATGACAGGTTCTGAGTCTCAGCTGAGTGTAGGGATCTGCATGGGGCAGCCCTAGGGTCTGGGACACAGTCCTCCCCTGCCACCCAATCAGTGGTCTGGGGTCAGCACCATGTCCTGGACCCAGCACTTCCACCCAATCCCAGAGGCAAATTGAGGGAGCCAGTGAAGGACACCATAGACCCAGCATCAGGGAGTGTATCTCTGATCTCAGGTTCACTGTGCCCCAGATCTGTAAAAAAAAAAACAAAAACAAAAACAAAAAAAAACAAAAAAAAAAAAACACCAAGAGTGCTTCTGGGAGCCTGAACTGTATACCCACTTTTTTGTGTTTCCAAGCACTTGTGAAAACAGCATCTGGGAGTTCCCAGCTCCTTAGGTGCCTGTGCCCCACACCATGGGTCCCAGTGCCTCAAGAGCTTTAAAGAGTGCACTAGTAGTTGGACTGAAGCTGTGCTTCTTAAAAATTCCTGGACCTTTGACCCAGGCAGTAGGGAGAAGCTAGCTAGTCTCTGGCTCCCTGTGCCCAAGGAGCTTTAAAGAGGCAGTTTTCCTACTGGGGACTTGAAAGCCTGTGCCTGGCAGTTCTGGCCAGAGTGCAGGGGATAAGAGATTACTGGCAAGATTTAAAGTCCCCAGCCAGAGAAGCCCTTCAGCTCCTCTCGACCCCCACCCAGGAAGCCTCTAATTCCCCCATGTATGGCAGCCCATCCAGAGCTGCCAGGTGTGGGATTTTGACAATCAGCTGATTGTTGGCTCTGGCCCAGACTACACTGGACCTGATTTGAGTGCCCAGCCATGCACATGTGGCCTGACAGGAGGTACAGTTGTTGGGGTCTGGGATAAAACCCACTGCACCATTCAGTGAATGTGTGCCAGGGGCCTTAGGGTTGGGCAGTGTACTTGAGAACAAAATAATGTTAGGAAACTGCTAAAAGACTGTATTTCCATATGCTTCATAAAAGTCAATGCTGTATCCACATAATTACATCAGGCGATGCATGCATCTTCCTTGAGGGATTCTTAGAAAGTGTTTGTTGGTTTGGCTAAGCAGCAGTGAAAATAAACAAAAAATAATCAAGATTATTTCATGTTATGCACCAAGAAATCATCTGCTAGAATTAATCTCTACAAGCCTAGACCCTTTTACTAGGACTGTGCAAAACAGCAGCATTCTACTTCGACATCCGTTTTGACGTTTCAATGGAACAGTGTTTCATTTAGAGTTTTGTTTCATTTCAAAAGCATTGTTTCGTCTAAATGGTTTCGCTGTTTTGATGCTGTTTCAACGTTTCACCCATAGGTTATAATGGAGAAACATGAAACAGCCTATAACTTTGTCATTTCTTGTCTGATTCTGATGAATCTTTCAGGGATGGTAGCCCCTTCTGAGGGCATGAAGCCTGTCATGTTTCAAGGAGATGGGTGCAGGGGTTTCTAGAAAACTGCACCTCAGGCTGCTGACAAGCAGGAGCTGGGGAGCAGGAGCAGCGTCCTTTGATCCGGCAGGCAGATGGTGCCCGCACCCCCAGGAGAAGTCCAGCAGAGCCCCCGCAGCTCTCCCAGGGGTGCAGGCAGACACCCGATCTGCCTGCCAGATCACAGGACGCTGCTCCTGTTGCCTGCGACCTAGCACTGGGGAACTGAGGCCAGCTGGGGGAAGCACGCAGCTCCAAGGACACATGCCCCCTGGGAAGAGCCCAGTGCAGCCCCCCCAGGCACGGCCGTCCTGGGGTATGCATAGCAGCAAGAGCCGCGCCCTCCCATCCCACACCCACTTACAGTTCCCTCCACTTTGCTTCCTGCTGCAGATGCCCCAGGAGTGGCCGACGCCACCTGCCTGCAACCACTGGGCTGTGCTGCGCCCCTCCCCCTGCCCCTTCCCTTATGGACTTACCTCGCATATAACGAATTTGGGATGTAAAAAGGGTGATCGCATAAGAGCAAACCTGCATAAAGTGACGGAAACCTGTATTATATTTCCTCTGAAATGAGAATCCTCTACATCCCCTGTAGTTGTGATGCCTCTGCAAGCTGTGACTAATGCACACGTGGAACATAAGCACCAAAGTCTTTTTGTGGATCTAGCCCTGTTTTCTCTCGCTGGAAGGCCCTAACTGAGGGCAAGTGTCTGTTTAAAAAAAAAAAAAAAGCAGGAGACTGAAGATTCCTCCTTATATAATACTTTTTTGAAAGAGCTTTTAGCTGCTTCCTCTGTTCAGCCAGTACATAGGTGGAAGGGGAGGTGTTAATCCCCTTGAAATCAAGCAATTATCACTTACTACACTGGTGCTAATTGGTGTATTCTAAGGGAACAGTCACAACATTTGCTCTGAACCAGATCCTCATGCTAGCAACAAGTCCAAATAATTGCAGAAAAGATGATCTCCATGTTCCCTATCAGGGGCACTGGATGATCTGTTTTAACTTTGTGACAGTAGATCCTCTGGTTCTGAGGCTCCCTGTATGCAGACCTTCCCCTCCTCTCCCCTCCCACTGGGACCAAAACCTCATCAAATAAATTAGCAATGTTAAAGAAGTGTTAGACCAGTTTGTGCATCCTCCTGCCTGTGTAGAGCTCGTTCCCAAAGTGTTAAATGATTTTTCAAAGCTATACAACAAACTAGAACTGTTGGTTTCAAAACGATACCTTTTATTAGACCAACTGGAAAATGGCAAGAACATTGTCCTTTTCTGCAAGCTTTCCGGATCGAAGTCCCTTCGTCAGGCTCTGGGAAAAGTGTAGCTGGTACAAGATGGTAAAAAGTCCCCATAGGCAGGAAATAAACTTCATTTTTACACATAGGGAGTTGAAGATGGAAGGCTGTCCCTCTGGGTCCATGAGAGTGTGAGAGCTGTGTTGAGCTTTTTGATGTGTCAATCAGGTACAATTCCTTCCCTGGAGGTGTCAGATGGCAGGCAGGGAGGTAAAACAACTTCCTTGTTTCAAAGATACCAATTTTAAGACTTAACTTTGAGAAAACGCAACAAAACTTTTCCTCCCAATGCATTTGAACAATCACTTAAAATGTTTGAGTTTAATGGGATTGTTGTGCACTTTGAGAACTTATTGCTTTCTCTAATCTGTAAGTGATAATCTAACATAGTCTTTCTTCCTTACAGTGGTTCTGAGAAGGAGAGCAGTGTGACAGAAGTGCCAGTGAGCAAAAAACATAATGGGATGCATCTCACTCTCCCTGATGCTCATGATACTGACTCTGGTGAGGAAAATAAAATTTCTGTTCTCCCAAAAACACAGTTTCATGAGGAGAAAAGATGGCAGCCACTAGTGATCACATCACTGGACCTTTTATGTAATTCTAGACAAGTCATTTCATACAATTTGCTCCTCTGTAACAGTTGTTACAGGTTTTTCCCTTTCTTTTGTGAAATTCTTTGAGATTATGAATAAGACTTATCATTATTACTGTTGTTGGTGGTGATGTTTTACAAAAAGTACCTGCAAGTGACACTTTGAGACTTTCAAGATGTCCTAAATACATCACTCAGACATTTGATTTTTCATTATGCCCAACATAGAGTTCATTGAACATGAGTGTATGAAAGCCAGTCATTCCAATAAACTTCACAAACATTCCTTGAGTAACAAGCAGGGCCTATGAGCCCCTGGAGGTCACCTATACATGCATTTAATCTCTGCAGGTGACTATACATGAGCAGAAGCTGCTCCAATGTGCTGTAATTATAGTGCGTCAGAGCAGACTCAAGCGGATCTCAGAGCTGCTCTAATTAAAGCACCCCCCCACACACACACCCCTGAGCACATATATAGACACCCTGAAATTTCTAAAGGGAGAAGTTATATAAAGATCCTGAAGTTCTTGCCCCATGCACATAGCATATTGTTACATGTTTTGCATTTTGTAATGCAAACCATTGGAAAATGTATAGGAGAGGTTCTGTTTTCCAGGGCTGGGGAGGTAACGAACATTTAGGACCGACAGTTTATGGAAAACTAATTTTCTGGATTCTCTGTATCTTTTTTCCAATAAATAAATTGCTGGGATTGTTTTCATGCCACAACTGATAACAGCAGTAGAAAATTTGTGGCTGGGTAAGAGTTAATTTATTATAATGACAGTTAGGCCTTGAGGCTGTTGAGTGACTTCAGTGGGAACTGCTCTTACTCACCACAATCTAGTACAGGGCATGCAAATTTAGTGGTTGGTGATCAATGACCAATGTTGTTTGGTGATATGGTCCAGTTTCTGCTGGTGATGGGGTGAATTGACAGAGAGAGGTTGTTAGCCCTGTTAGTCTGAAGTCGGTCAGAAGGCAGGGTAGCTGCACCATTTGTAGACTAACTAAATGAGAGATGGGGAGAGAGACATTTACAGGAAGCACTGCAAAGGAAACCTTACAGAGTTTTGAATCCATTGTGCATCTTTTCCCGCAAAGGGGAAATTCAAACCCAAGTGTTTAGGGAAAAAAATAAGCAAATATTTATTATACAGTAAATATTGCTTTATTATACATTTACTTTATTATGCACTAAGTTTACAACATAATAGTGTATAGAATACCAGAAACCTGAAAGTTAACTGTGGAAGGAGGGAAAATGGAACTTTGTGTTGCTGACCTATGACATAATCACATGGCTTGGGATATTTGGTATTTCTATTAAAACTTAAGCTACCAGAGTCAGCTGACTTTATGAAAATCTTACTTTTTTTTTTTCCTTAAGGTAAGTTTTTTTCATGGTTGTAGAGGGCTGGAAAACGTGGACTCTGAATGTTCAAAAATTGCACCCCAAAAAAAAAATCAAAGGGGGGAGGTGGGAGTGTGTGTGTATGTTTGTATATGTTTAGAAATCTTATTATTTTAGGTTCTTGTGATCTTGAACATTGAGGGTTGGCTAAACTGAGTTCTCATTTGGAGGGGAAGATACTTCTGGAGAAAAATAGCTACCTACCTTCAGTCATCATGTTCAATCCCCAACTATCCAAATGCTATCTTTAATAAAGTACAGAAGATATCTATATATACCCCTCTCCACCATGATTATGGAAAGACATTGCGGCAAAGTTGGGCACATGAACCTTTAATTTGCTGAGTCCATTGGGACTGCTCTCATGTTTTCAGCGTTGAGTTCTTAGTATATTTTTTTACATTATAATCTTATCAGTTCTGTGCCCATCTCTATATACCTCTCTTAATCTTTTTTTCCATATCCTTGCAATATCCCTTGCTATGATAAATTCCATTGTTTGTGTGGATCAGTGTTTTCTAGTTCATATTTGTCTTACAGGACGTATTAGGTCAAATTCAGCAGTAATGTAATAGAAACGGTTTCTATGCCAAATGAGTAACAAGAGGGTTGAATGTGCTGTCGTTTGTGCATCCTTTTCAAGAATGGACCTTTTACTGTGAAGCAGTAGAGTTCAGAAGAGGGGGAGAAAGACGCCCAAAATCTGAAAAGCATCAGCATAAGTGTGGATAGACCCTCCTCCTCACTGCTGTGTGTAAGTTGGTCTTACGGCTAACATGAAAACAAGTTACAGAAGTTGACACACGAATAGTTTTTTAGGGACTGGAACAGGGTGAAACAGGGTGATCATGATTATGTATTTTAGAGGCAAAATACAGTTTGGACCCCAGGTTCTATTTCTAGCTCTGCCACTGACTCGGCATATGGCTTTAGACAAGTCACTTTTTTGCTGAAATGTTTCAATTTCCCATGCCTTGGTTTTTGACCCAAAAACCTTGCCTGACTTTACCCCCTGGACTCTCAGCTGTACCTGCTGCTTACCACTACATGGAAGGAGCCTGGGATTTGGGAATGTTGTGGATCTGGCTCAGTTTTCCATCTAGAAATCCCAGGTTATCAAGGACAGAGGGATGGCTGAGCCACACCATCGCAAGAGATGGTGGAAGCTTCTTGGAAATTTTAGCAGCCAGTATAATTTAGCAGCCTTCACATTGCACTACTTGGACATAGGAGTCTGACCCTGTGCAAAATGGGAGAAGGCTCAAGGGCAAAGTGAGCTTTAAGACCGTATTTTACACATATGTAATGACTTGCACTGTGTCTGGTATGGCAGTGGCCAACCAGTCTGTTCCTTTAGTCCCCCCAAAGTCCAAATTTCACTAATGGTGCCTGAAGACTGCTCTTGCTCCCATTATGATAGTAGGGATGGGATTGATGTTGAAAGGACCTAATTTTCTCCATATGCCCTAGATGTAGGGGCTGCCAGCTCCTTTGGCAGAGCAGTTCCAAAAGTCTAGAGCAGTGGGGCTCAACCTTATAGCCCCATGGATCAGATCCTGCAGGTGGGATCAATCCACAGGCTGGATCCAGCATGGGCTCACTATGGAGGGTCGGTCAGCAGGTGCCATCAGGCATGCCAAAGCAGTATTGAACCATGGATGCAGCCATAGCATGACCCTGCGTCCTGGTAGACATGATGGTGTCATCTAGCCTGTGGCACTCCCCAAGAATCCATAAATTTGGCAACACTCAGTGTTCAAGATCAAGAACTCAGTTTAGCCAACCCTCAACGTTCAAGATTTTTCAGAGGAGTGGTGGCAGTGTTAATGCTACAGTTCTGGGAGCAATTAATGCTACTACCCCTCCCCCTCCACCAGATTTCCAGACTTGTGAGGAGTATATGGGCCAGATGACAGCTCTGTGGGCTAGAGGTTGCATGTCACTGGTCTAGAGCTTTCCAAAGTCTGCTCCTTTGCAAGCTCCTTGGGGTTGCTGCAACTGTTCCCTATGTGGAGAAGGGAAGGGAAGCAACTGGGCTCAGTGCCCTGGGTTAGGTCCCTTTAGGTGTGGTGGAAGATGACCTTGGCAGGTCCTGCTCTCAGTCCTACCTCCTCAGTTGCTGAGAGCTTTGAGAAAGGAGTTTTGATTCTGGATAGTAATGGAGCTGGCTCTGGTTTCCTCCCAAAAATCCCCCGAAGGTACTCTACCATAGAGCTGTAATGTTCAGACATTTTGTAATCTCTGGGATCTTCACTGCAGGAAGGATTATTCAGATGATGTTTGACACCATCCTATTTTTCAATAGGATTATTCTAGCTGGAATCTTAGTCTTGCTGTTAGGAAGATTAACTTCCCTTTGTTTTCTTTAGCTTTTCCTCTGTAAATCAGGGCTCTCGACTCAATTCACTGATATCAGTCTTGCTGTTTTTATGTGAGTTTTTTCTGATTCGAGCTTATCTTATAATTCTCTTGGCCAAATTGCTTTAGTATAGGGCTCTGTGTTGCTGGTAGATATTGAAATTCCTTTCCACTCTAATACCAGTCTGTGGTACTAACCAAGGGGGGATTGTCACAGACGCAAAAATATTAAACTTGGTTCTTGTCTTAAAAACATATTTAACAACCAATTTAGATACAAGTATGAGACTGGCATGAGCTCATCATGGTGAAAAGAGTGTTGTTATTTTTATGATTCTTCCTCCAAATCTGTGGAAAGATTACTGCAAGATGTAATTTAGTTTATGCTTTAATGAAGCTGTTACAAAAGAGAGAGAATCTCTACTAAATAACTAATAGGTATGATCATGTCTTATCCCAGCATTTGCATATATTTGGAGGCACAGAATTAAAATTCTGTGGTATAATTTTTGGGCATGTGTTAACTTCAATCTTTACATTTCTTTTGAAGAGGACAGTTTGCATTTCCACAGACTTCTGGCTAAGGTCCAGGCAATATCAGCTTAATGGGTGGATATTTCCTCTACTTAGAAACCATTTCCTAGACGTGCAAAGGAAAGGTCTCTGGGATCTTTGGCTTCTACAATGCACTAACTTGGTTAAATTTGTTTTTGTGGAAGAGAGAACAAATGTAAGTGGAGAAGAAATCAAATGCCAACAGCATATTAGATACAAAGAGCCTTGGGCTTTAAGGTGCTGAGCAACATCAGCTCCCTCTGGGTGCAGGGTACATTGAAGACCTCAGTGGGTGGCAGAATCAAGCCGAAGAGCCATATACTTTTATTTGAAACTATCCAATTAATAAGTAGTAGGGGTAGAGTGAAAGATAATTTCTGTTTCTTGGAGTTTGCTTTGTAACACTGTGCAGAGTCTGCTTTGCAACAGATGGATGCTTTACCAGCATAAGTGTCCCAGCTTGCAGCTCTTCAGAGCACAGAAAGTTGCACTATGGCAGTACCTGACTTGTCTCGGAAGGAGACTAAGGTTTTGCTAGCCTCTGGGATTTGAATGAGACTTACTTGCCTGTCCAGCTACATAAAATCAGAGCAGTTCCATGTGTCATGGTACTGGTACTGGTGGCTTCAAATAACATGGCTCCAAGAAAATTCTAAAAGAGAGAGTCTTAGACGATAACTAGACTTGAATTTCATTTTCAAAACATTTTTATGTGAGGATGGGCCCTAAAATAACCTGAATAGAGTACAGAGCCAGAAAAGGAAAGATAATTTAATATGTACTCTCTCTTTAGGATTTAGGAGGAATTTTCTCAGCCTAAGATGTTCCTAGGTCACATGTGCAGCAATGTAAATTTCTTTTCTGAGGAAATTCTCCTGGGCCTTCTCTGGATCACTGAGCTGAGTGCCTCTTAAAAACTATTTAATTTTCACTAACTTAACAAAAATGGGACTAAAACTTCCTTGAGGCACATTTCAGAGGAATCTTGTGCCTGCTAAATAGGGGAGGCAAGGACTTCTGCAAAGTAAACCACGGCCAAAAACTGATCCGTTAAAAGACACTGTTTAGTAAAATAAATTCTCTGAACAAAGCTGTACAGCTTTTACTGTAGAGCTAAAGTTGTAATTGCTGCTTTACTGCATTGTCATCTCTTGGAACATTAGACAAGGAATGTCTTTGAAAAATATGTAGGAACTTAAAGCATGCATCTAGGAAGAGAACATTTACATTTTCAAAGTGAGTCATGGGAGGTGCATGCACCAAGAGCATTATAAAGCTGTTTTGAAGTTTGGCTGCTTAAAATGAATGACATTTGTTAGCAGTGAAATAATGGGAGAATATGCCCTATAACTACTCAAGCCTTTCAGCTGTCCCCAGATATTCAGATTTTCTCACTGGCAGTTATGTAAAAGCTATGGTCAAATCCTGGCCTGTGCTGCACCAGGTGCCTTAGAAAGCAAAGGGGTGTAGAAGGAATCAAAACTCATGGAAGAGGTGATATCTTTTATTAGACCACCTAGATATTTGCAAACATATTATTGTATAAGGGATGTAGAGATACCTTACACCCCTCCCATCCTGGAATATCCACACAGCCCTAAGGCAGGATTCCAAGTGGGTGCTCATGTCAGCACTAGGAAAGGCGGGGTGTCAGGCTGATTCACTTGCTGGTATTGCATAGTCCAGAAGAGGGTTGTGGTTAGCCATTGTGTGGAGGGCACTCCTCCTTCCTTTTAAAGGTAGCAGTGTATGATGCCCTCCCAAAGGCTCCTTAGGTAGTTGTCCCGTCTGTTGCTTGGAGCCTTTCTAACCTTAAGCTGGTAGATAACTCTTAAGTAACCACCACAATGCCTAGGCAGTTCCAACAGAGAGAGACAAGTTTAACTTTTAGGATCTGGTGATCTCCTGGGTCAACACATTAAAGAGCAACGCCAGTCAGGGCTATGGCTTCTGTTGTCGCTGCTCTTTAGAGAGTAATTATCCTCCTTAACTTGTTTTTGTCTTCTACCTTTTATTTATTAGCTGTAACCTAAGAAGATTAAAACCAAACTCTAGCTTTAAATCATTTCTCTTTCCTTCCACTTCATAACCTTTCCTTTGGTTAGTGCATCCTGGTACACCCCAGTACCCATGTGCACCAGGTTGGTGGCTTGATCCTGCTCCTACCATGCTTTGGAAGCCAATGAGAGCTCTCTGTGTGCCTGTCTTTAAAGAACAGTATTGGACAGGAGATTATATTCTCAGAGTTGGGAATGTTAAATACATTATAGTTATGTATGTTACCATATCTGACAACCACCAAGTTAATGTAGTTCAAGTTCTGTACTTATTCGGCTTGCTAAGGTTAAATGAATAACCAAGTCACCCTCTAAACCAGTAGTGTGATATTGCTGCCAATTGAAATTTTCATGCTATGAATTGTACTAACCAAATCAATGGGTCATGTTTTGTGTCTGTTTGACAGTTTATTTATCTGTCAGATGACTGGCAAATCTTGTTAGCATACATTTTGTATGAGAATTCCGATTTCCAGATCAGCCAAATAGGGTTGCTAGGATGGATGGATGCTGAGCAGACTTTTTTGAAAACGGTGTCAGCCTCCTAATCCATTTGAACTGTAGCAGCCTGTGGATTAATCTAGAAGTCTTCCCAATAAAAATATTTTTAATAAAGCCCAGAGGTACAGAGTCTGATTCAGCACTCAGTTGCCCCAGAGTTAAGTGAAAGTACAGTGGTATAAAGCTGATATGGTAAAGTGGGAAATTGGACTTTGTCTTTACTTGGCCAAGAGAAAATGATGGATTATAAATTCATTGGGGTTTTTGGCTCTCTTTAAGGCTCCCAGCGAGCCTCTTCTATTGCAGCTTCCAGACTGGAGCAGGCCATGTCTGAAGTTACTGTGCAGAGTACTGCCATGAAGCAAGGACCTATGCAACTATGGACAACTCTTGAACAAATTTGGCTACAAGCTGGTAAGTCCCAGTGTCTGTGTACCACCTAGAACTTGAGAGAGCGAGAAAGCAATATCTACCAGAGATGTCTGCAAATATTCCACAGAGATTGTGCCTTTGTAACTTTGTCGGAGAGCCTTTTGCAAAGGCTGCCCCTGATGCCATCAACGATGATTCTTATGATTCCCATTAAGCTAAAATAGAAGCAGAAGGAGATATTTTTTCTTTCCATTTTCTGAGTTACGCTACTGTACTTCTAATGCTAACCACATGCTTCTTGTTTTTCAAATGCAAAGAAAGCAACCTTTGCTAATATATGAAAGAAGTCTTGGGTTTGCATAGAGGAAAGTGAATGCTGTCAGATGGATCCTCAGGTGATGGAAATTATCGTGGCTGCCATGATCTATTCAGCTGTGACAATTTACACCACCAGGGAATCCAGTGTTCTCAGTTTACATACCTGAAACCCCATTCAGTTGATATATATATTTTTAAACAAGTATTTTTTTTATTTGAATACTCCAGATTTTATATTTGAAAAGTTTTCAGCTTTTGTCTCTCCATCCTACTATGGAAAACTCTTCAGCCCTTGCACAGAGATATCTTTTTACAAGACGGTAATGAGGGAGTTATTTATATTGTAAACATGTCTGTTGGTGAGAGCAGTCTCATTTTGCCATTTGATTCTACATAGGATAGAAATCATAGAAGAAAAGCATATACTTAATGTTCTTTTAATATGAAGGGTTCAATCTTTGCTGAGTCTTAAGTGAAAATGATTAAACAAGCAAGGAAAAGAGAATCCCTTCTTCATTTATCTTTGGCTTGTTTTGAATCTTCCAAGGACAGACAGGTTATCTGTCAGCTTGAGAGACAGTGACATAAAGAAATCTTGAAAGAGTTGAGAGTGCTGTGAAATAACTCCATAAACTAGGGTTGACCTCAGAATTCCTGAATAGATTATTTAAGGTTGTCAGCAAGAGTGATATTCTGTCAGTCACTCCTTGTGTTATTGGCCAGACTGTCAGGGTCAATTGAAAATTCCTACCCTGTAAGTCTGTTCTTGAAGATACAACTTTTTCTACAGATCCTTAAGCCTATAATTTTGTGCCTGCAGTTGGAGGTAGAACAAATAAAAAGCAGTCCTTTTGAAGATTGGCTGAGAATTTTGCATTTTGTATGCAGTACTGCCTTGCAAAGTCTCACTTAGCTAATCTGCACAGGTTATTTCTCACATAAAATCTGGCCCTGCTTTTCAGCAAAGATTTAACAGATGTTCCTGCACAAGGTGTCCTCTGGTTAAGACTTCTGTACTGGCACAAAATATAATGTGTTGTATTAACTGCACTGCTAAATATGAAAACTTGTTTAGAAAGAATGAACATGGAACCTTATGTGATGTATTGTCCTTTGTTTTGGTAATGCTAGTTCACTTATTCACCTGTTCAGAAATGTAAGTAATCTGCAGCAGGCCTTTTAGGCAGCAGTGAGAAATAGTGAGGTTCTGTTTTATTCAATGTATGCAACTTATTCAGTTTTTTTGGGGAGGAAGATATGGGCAGCAAAGGTTTAGCTTATCTTACTGTGCCAAGAAATCTTGTTTCTGTTCTTCTTCATCCTGCAGAGTGCTTTAGGTAGCTTATGTCTTTGGTGCAGCGTGGAAAAAAAAAAGTGTTAACTGGCTTACAGTTAGTACTTGCTATGACATTGACTATGCTTGCTTTTCAGTGCCAATTTTTGAGTGCCAGTATAGAGGTGTATCAAATTACTTTGTTTAGGATTTCCTTTTACATGCTTCAGATTCACTGTCTTGCTATGTACTCTTCCTTATCTTGTGTGTGTGTATGTATCTGCTTATTCTTCTTTGAGTCAGAGTTTTGAAGGTTTCTGCATTATATGCTGTGAACAGGAGGTTTCTAATTTCATTAGCGAAGTTAGTTATTACTGGGAGGTCAATTAATGAGCTCCTTGTGATGCACACGTAAAAGACTTCCTTTTATTATTTATTATGGAAGTCACTGAGTTTTGATATTTTGAGAGGTGAGAAAGCAGGTGTGTGCTTGGATAGTTTCAAACAGAGTCCAGTGACTGATGGACACAGCAAGCAGTTGTTGAAAGTTCTTCCCAGAAAATAAATAACTCCTTCAAAGAAATCCATCTCTATGGTACCTGTGCAAGACCAAAAGCAAAACGTTGTCCCCTGAGATTTCTAAACCTTCCTGGAACCAGTCCACTCCAAAACAGCAAGCCTTGATAAGTAATAGTTAAATTACTAGTTAATAGTTAATATTCCCAAAAATGTGTACCATTCCATATTTCATTAAACTGTTCACTGTAGGAGGCAGCTAGTGTTCAATTTAGCATGCTGACACCTAGCTTACCTCACCATTCATTGATGCATGCTGGTACACTGTAATTTTCTGTGTATATTTTTATAAGGAAGACACTTATCCTGTGCATAGGAAAGAATGGAGTTAGTCTCTTGATCCGTAACCAACTAATACAGATACACAAGCTATTGTTAGCACTTCTAGCAATCCTCATAAAGAAAAAGCAGAGTTGCTTTGTAAGCCTGTTCTGTAGTAAAAGGTGGTTTAGCTGAGCTCACTAACAGAAGAAGAATGTTACAACTACGTTAACCAGAGCAAAACAACTGAAGGATAAGCAGGCCCTAAAAGACCACTTCCTATGGCACAATGCACACTACTGTCAAAAACTCCCCTGGCAAAATGTACCCATCTACCCCAGACAGCCCAAGATAAGGCTCCACCATCTGTTCTCTTTGCACACCAGAGCACAGTTAGGAAGCCACTCCTTATGTCTGATGTGCCCATTTGTAAGCTTTTTCTGGCAACAATACTTAATGCTCAGCAGGAAGGCTGACGTTTGGCTGGTCTGTGGTTCTTAACAGTGGCAGTGGATCTTCTTGGAGTAGTGGCTCTTCTTAAAGGAGGCACCAGTTCAACAAAGGTATTTGTATTTATAACTGTAGGCCTCGGGAGGTGTATCCCATTTCACAATATTCAGCACGTGTTCAAATTCTGCCCTGAATCAGGACCTAGTCTATGAGTGGTGGCCAGAGGCCTCGCCTATGCTCCCTCCTCCCTTTTGACAGTTTTCCTCAACATGGCGCATCAACCTGCTTCTCTGATGTTTTCAACTCAACCAGGTGGCGTCAAAACCTTTCTCTTCCTTCCCAGAGCATTGCTTAACCCTCACACCATGCTCTTCCCCCCAGTGTAATGCATTATCCTAGTTGCTCGTCGCATCTAGTGTGTAAACATATTCTCTCCATAGGGATGCTGAGAAGTTAATATTTATAGTACTGTTAATCCATTATAGAAGAAAAACCTCTGAGCTAAGAATTTGTGTATTGCCCTTACCCTCTTGATTTCTTGTCAGTGCTCCTTTAAAGTAGAGAGAAGTAGCTGGCCATGTTAGTCTGAAGTCAGGCAGAGGGAGGGATTGAAAACAGAAATGTAATCTGCAAGGGTTTTTTTTAAATTATGATTTAAGGTTGCAACTTTCCTCAGATTTTGTCATTGCCTTAACAAAGCCGCTTTTATATTAGACAGTGTAATAAGTTAGCACAGAACAGAACAGATAGCTCTGTTGTGGAGAGTTATTTCTACTCTGAACTGCATCGTTATCCTTTTGGCTACTAATAAGATTAGGCTGTGTTGGCGTACTGGCTTTTTAAGGCTGCATAACAGTTTAATAAGATACGTTCTATTACTTCAGTCAGTGTTGCTCTTATTTTAAGCTTTACTTTTGACTTCCCGTGTCCTCTTTGTTTGCCATTAGTAGTACCGTGCATCTGACAATTAGCATCCTGACTGCCCAATACTTTACCAAATATGGCCACTCACAGCAAAGTAGCTCTTGTAATTTGATATGTGATTGGCTACACGCCTGCTTAGCACAGTCCACAGACCTCAGCAGGTAGACTTTGCTGATTTTGCTCCAGGATGTATTTAGAAAGAAAACATGAGTTTATAACTATTCCACATAGCATGACCCCCTCACCACTGGCTGTGGTGGGACTGGGAATAGCCACTTTCCATCTCAGTGACACGTTAGAGGTTTACCCTTTAAGAGAGTTAGAATGAATGTGCCATAAATGTGAAATGTAAAGAGAGCCAGTGCAGCACAGAACACTGAGCTAATGGAAAAACATCTGCTCCCCTGAGTTGTGTACAGCAAAAGCTTCCCTCCGCTCCCTCCACAAAATGCTTCTAATTTATTTTATTCATTATGAGAGAAAGGAGCCACATTAGAGGAAATGGGCTCTGTTCCACAAGAAAAAGTGGGGCTAAGGAGTGGGATTCTTAGCCACAGCTGGCCAGCATCCACACAGCTGCATCAGAGATGCCACTGCCAGTGTCGGAAGGGGTAGGAAAGGACATAGTCTCTTGCTCCCAGACATTCAAGTACATAATTTCACTTATCACACCAAGCAGTATTTATTTGCTGTTCCCTCCTTGCTCTTCAGTAACCTCAAGTTCCCTCAAACATTATCTCTGTTGAAGTGTAAATTAGGTTTATAAGACTGACCAGTTTTTGCGTAGGTCACTAGATATTATCTTACAGTGCAGTGGTGCTTGTTTAAATATTTTGGTTTAAAATAAAGGAAGTGCTTTGCAATTTAAGAAGTGTCCATTCATCACTTGAATTCTTCAGCTTTTTCGGTGCTACTGATTTGCTGGGTGTACTTTACAGTGACATAAAATAGATAAATAGAAGAAGTTGGAGCCAGGAGCGGGGACCAGGGAAGAACTTGTGCTGAACATCAGAGTGTTTACTATAAAGCAAGTATTGAATGAAACAAAGATTTACCGTAAGGAAGGCTGCCCCATGGTATTTACTTAATGACTTAATGGGAGGGCATCTTAAAGTTTCACATTGGTGGAAAGAACAATAATGTGAGGTGCCTGTGTCCCCAATGAAATGTTGATGAAAGAAAGAGGCCAGCTTAAGTATCAATGAGTCTTTCAGTTAAATGGGCTATGCCCAAACCTTTTCTGGTAGAGGTAAGAAGGAGCAAGCAACTGCTTTCACAAAGCCCTTCCATTTAAGGAAGGGGGTCCAAGCTAAGCCCCAGAATCCAAGTGCTTCTGTGGTCCTGGATCTGGACCCTCACTCAGTAGGCTGGTGGGTCCATCTCCACTTCTGTTGTTGCCTCCATTCAACTGAAGGCCGGGGGCTGGACCCAGTGGTCTTGTGAGGTCCCTTCCAGCCCTAATGTTTATGAAATCTATGAAGAACCCAAAATTACACTTCATCCCCTGGTACAGTCTGTGCCTCTAGGACTTCTTACACTGTCCTCTGAGGCCATGGTCACTGGCCGGAATAGAAATTTGGACTGTGGCTGGGAAACCTGATATGATTTCCTGTCTCCAGATGGCTGTATACTTTCTCTTAACCCAACGTTTTAAAAAGTTAAAAGATCCCTAAATATGATAGAAACCGAACAAGCTGTAGGTACTAAATAGATGTCGAAGAGAGTTTCCAATGTTGGATCAAACCCTTGGATCCATTAAACCTTGCCATCTTTGGAGGCATATAATGTCGGCAACTCTTAGATGTTCAGCATCTGCCAGGGTTGAGCCAGGGACTGAAGTGTGCTAAAATCTTCAACCACCTGGAAATTTTCAAGAGCAAGTTAAACAGGCACTTGGCTGGGGTAGTTTGGACAGGGATGGTCCTGCCCTCAGAAGTGGGATGGACTAGATGACTTTGTGAGGTTCCTTCAAGTCCTGCTTTCCTATGATCTTATGTTTGCATGCCAGAGTCAGAAAGTGCTCCCCATTGTCAAAAAAGAAAGTGAGACTGCTGGTCCAGCTTCATGTGCTCCCTTTAATAGTGACTAGCAGAGGTTTTAGAGGAGGTGATAGAAACTGTCTTAACCCCTGCAAGGTAATCCTTGGTTTCTGCTCAGAAGCATCCTTTATTTAATAGATTTCATAGACATTAGGGCTGGAAGGGACCTACTGAGATCATCAGCTGCAGCCCCTTGCCCATTTGTTTTCTTCTTGCTTAACAAACAGTGTTCTTATTTATTCCCACAAATGCCTGATGTCCTTCTGACTCAGCTGTCTTGTGGCAGTGCATTCCCTACACTGATTGTTACGGTTACTTATTACTAGTTCATTTTAATTGGATGGCTCTGACCTTAAACAACTGTGGTGCTCCTAGTAGGGGATGTTGGCCAGTAAATCTGGATGATTTGTAGACACGTTGCTTGAGTACTTCTGTGCTCTGAAGTGAAGAAGGGTGCAGTGTGTCACCAATAGTCTGTCTTGGCCTGTACCAGACTACAGCAGAACTGTGGCCATTCTGTGCTGCTTTGGGAGTTTGGTGTGTGTGGGGAATGTCCTGCTTGCTGTGATTACACCTCCTCATCCTATGTGCCCTACAGAAGGTACACGCATGTGTGTGTTGCATCCCCTGCTCAGAGTGCCCACATTTTTTGCTTCAGTTGTAGAGGCATATGCATTTACCTTGAGGACATCCTCAGTTCTTAATGCTTTTGTACCTAATTTTACTATGGCTGTGGCAGAGAGAGTGATGGGGAGAGAACCGGAGGGAGGGAGGGACTGAGAGCATGCACAAGCTTTAATGAACCCAAGTTCACTCCATCAGCTGCTGTCTAAAGACAGCATAAAGCAGAGGATAAAGTGGAGTAAGTGATTAGAATACGGTAGGGGGGGCAGGGAGAGGATGTGCTGAAAGATATACAAGCCAAGAACTCCTAGAAACAAAC
>NW_017729022.1:149586202-149592259 GCF_001723915.1 Gavialis gangeticus | reverse complement strand
GGATAAAGTGGAGGAAGTGATTAGAATACGGTAGGGGGGGCAGGGAGAGGATGTGCTGAAAGATATACAAGCCAAGAACTCCTAGAAACAAACAGGTCACAAAAGTTAATTCAGGTAATGGGATAAGAATCCATAGACCCTGTTTAAATCATACTTAACACAATCCAGTCTGTGGGTGATTTCTTGTTCTGTAATTTCCTGTTAAAACTGGGTTTTAAATTTTTTCTGCTTGGGAACAGCAGTCTTCAAGCGGGGAAGGTCAGTGAAGGAGTGTCCAGGGAGGCTGAAGTGTTCTGCCATAAGCGTTTGTGTCTTTCTGCAGCTGATGTCAGATTGGTATTAATTCTTTCTTACACATAAAGATTGCCCTGTCTGTCCAGTGTAGACAGCAGATGGGTATTGTAAGCAGGTGGTGGCATATATGATGTTGCCAGAGTTGCAGGTGAATGCATCTTGGTTGTTGTACTTGTTGTTTGGGCCGGTGATGTTGTGGTCTGTATTGATGTGTGGACAGAGCAGGCATTTGGGTTCATTGCAAGGCCTGATACCTCCATGAAGATGTGAGTTAGTCAGTCTGTTGCTTGAGTGATACCGTTTGAGTTTGTCAGGACTGTCTGTAAGCCAGGACAGGTTTGTCCCCTGTGGCTACAGGGTGCCTGGTCCTTTTAGGTTAGAGGCTTCCAGCACCCCTGCAACAGAGATGCTTTCCAGCAAGATCTAATTGAGAGGTGGGGTAATATTTGGGGTAAAAAATGAAGAGGAAACAAAGTGGCAGCTGGCCAGGATGTGCCAAGAGACTCCCTAAAGAAAGTTGTTAGGAAAGGAGCAGATGGCCCTGCTTTTTGATTTCCTAATGCTGGAGATTTAGAGATGCTTGGATCAGAGGGCTGAGAGCCAGGGAAACAGCAAAGGACCTCTGCTTCTCTTTCTTGGAGAAGTCACTAGGTAAACTCCTCCACTGCCCTCCACTCTGCATCTTGGAAGATGTTGCGAATGAGCCCCCTTATTGTTCCCCAGCTCTCTAGTGCAAGGCTGTCAGAAGGTGCTGCTCTTCTGCCTTCAGTCTTCTCTGACATATGGTTGTTCAGGAATCACTCAGAGCCAAGGAGTCTGCTGGAGCTCTGTTTTGATTGGTGTCTAAGATCCCCCTGCTCAGTGTGGGGTCATGAACCCCTCCACAACACAGCTGCTGGTACTCCGTGACTCTTGCAAATGATGAAGCTTCTTCAGGGTAGTTTCCCACCTTTTTCTTCTCCAGCCAAACATAAATATAACAGCAATCAACCTTAACATAATAGAGAATTTCAAACATGTAAACAACCTCCTAACTGTGTTCAGTTAGTCTCTGAGGTGCTCTGTGCTGTCACGAGGCCTTGTAGATTTCTCCTGAAAAATCAGCATCACCATTGCCAGACGGCAGTAAGTCTATTGGTTCCTGTTGTGCCATCATTGTGGGGCTTGGCCATCTGAATCTGCTGTGGTTTTTGCCATTTGCAATTTATGTAGTTCCCCTCTAGAATTTTGAGATGTCTTTCTTCCCCTCCTTCTGCACTCTTCCTTTGTGTGTCCTTCTAGGGTGACAACCTCATACATGCACAGGGCTCTCTCCTGTGCTATCACTTCTATTTGTGACCATTGTAGATGCTCACAATGTCACTTACACAAAGTGGCAGCAGGGCCAGAGACCCCAAATCAAACTGAGTTCTTTGTTTTGCCCTGTCTATCTCTTTATAGATCTTTAAGTCCCCAGCAGTTCTGACATCAATTTCTAACAGTGCAGGTCTTGTTTTCAGCTGAACAAAATGTCAGCAGGTGGCAACCCATGCTTCGTTGGCTCTGTCCTGTAATTTAACAGTGCTAAATACAGATCTGTGATTCCACAGCCTTTTTAGCAGGCACTTTATTATTTTGACACCATTTTCCACTGAGGATAATGAGATGTCATGGTTGCATATCTAAACCTGTACTCCACTGCAGGCTGCTTAAACTCATGCCCAGCAGACTGCAGGCTGTTGGCAGACATTACTAGGTCAGGTGTATCTAGTGAAAATGGATTTGATATGCACTATCGCCTGTTTAGCCATAGTATCTTCTAGTAAAGCTATCTCAGGGAAGTGGGAATAATCATCCAGAACAGTAGTTCTCAACCTTGTTAGACTTGAGACATCCCTTGCCAGCTTTTAATTTTTGCTTGTTTTTTGACTATGGAAAAATGATAAAACTAAGTTTCTGTTGCAAAGACCTCAGAAAACTCACAGCAGGTCAGAACATTTTTAATGGATTCCTATTTGAAAACTCTGAGTTTATCTTGTAAATCATGTTTGCATACCTCACAGTGCTAACATTGCTTGGCACCCTGTGGCATGCTTCAAAGGATCTCAGGGCACCCCAGGGTGTTGCAGCACCTGGATTGAAAATCACTGATCCAGGACATCATGTCCTCCAACAAACAGAAATAAATCTATGCTTACTTTGTTCCTGAGGCCAATGCTCCCCTGCCACCAAGACAGACTCTATTTGGCTTGGCTTGTATTTTTGGCACGTGCCACAAGTTTCTGCCACCTTCCTCGTTGTCACTGTTTATTTCAAGACAATGTAAAGCATTTCAGGCTCTTTCTAGCTCACCAGCATGCTACTTTTAAATAAAATCCCAGCCAACCCTGAGTGTCTCCCTTAAATAAATGCATGAGACTCTTCCACCCATGGATTAAAGGCTAAAGCTCCTGTCCATACTTGAACCTATTGACACTAGGATTTTCTGAGTGTCTGTGATATATGAGCTACTTGTCTCTAGTTTTGACCATGCTCTTACAGGAGAATGGGACTGGTACCTCCCTGGAGGCATCTGTGAACAACATTAGTTTTGTGGTTGGTGTCACAGTGCTTCAACTGAGATTATTCGACTTCAGATTCTCAAACTCTCTTTTTAAGAGTTACAGCCTACTTCCCTTGGGTATCTTCACCCAGCAGTGCTCTCAAATTGCTCGTTTTGGTAGCTAAATGAAGCACAACATTTCTCTGTACAATTCAGCATACTAGGTGTTTTTCCACCCTTGTTGGTACCGGTATATTGGTGATGGCCCCTGTCCTGCTGTAACCTACCTGTAGTTCTTGTATTAACTGTTCTCCTAAGTATGTTCTTTCCTTTACGCAGAATTTACCTTAGTTTGTTTAGGGTTAGCCCATTAGCTCTTTCCTAAATTGCTCAGAGCCTCTGGTCATGCTTTTCTGTTTTCCTCCAGTAAAAATGTCATCAAAGCAGAACTTTTGCAATCTCCATACCATTAGAAAATCATGTTTTCCAGTGAAAAACCTTGGGTGCCTAGCACAACCCAAATAGAGCAAATGGTGTCTCCCCAGAGAGGTCTTGAATGTGCCGTGTGACCTGTTTTTTCTAATGCTTTTTCTAATCTGCTGTAACATTAGCCTTGTGTGCAATGCTACCTTGGAAGGGGATAAGATGACTACCTGTAAGCTATGAGTTGTTTGACCACTTATCTTCTACTGCCTCTGGGTCTTCTTTGAGTGCTGGTGTCCCAGTGTCCACCTCGCCTTCCTAAATAGGTCCAGCTATAGGAAGCATGTCTTCTGTACTTAGGAACTGGATTTGCTATGCACAAAGGGGGCATCAGCTGCTTGTTACATTTTGCAAAAGCCTTTTTTAAAATGAGCCACAATATTGAGAGTGACCTTGTGCAACTGTGCATCAGTTTCTTGAGTCTTCAGTAATTGTAAATAACAGAGCTGGGTTACTCTTTGAGTTCTGTGCAGTCTGCAACCAAGAAATTTATTAGTTATGGGAATGAGAAATGTCAGGCAGGCCCTTGTATTCCAGTTACAAATAGTTCCTGGCCCTTTCCCTGACAAAGACAGCCTTGAGAATGCAAATTAATTGCCTGATTTAAATGAACAAGTAGCTAGGCTCCACTTCTGGAGCAGGGTCCATATTACATGATGATTTCTCCCTCTCCTTCTCAGAGTATACCTGGCATACCAAATGAATCAGAATGAAGTACGGGGTGTATCTTGACGAATTCTCTGACTAGCCCACATCCACAAAAAAGCCTTATGCATAGTGGTGTGATAATGGTCAACAAGGATTCCACCATGGCAAGTAAATGTCAAGCCCACATCACTAGAGAGAGGTGGGAGAGAGAGGGAGATTCCTGTGATCTCTAATTGCTGTTGAGAGCATACCTGTCACAGAGGACTACCCACATATTTAGGGTGGAGCCCCTTCTGAAAGCAAGTGAATGTAGTGGAACAGCAAACACATGACCAGGCAATTTTGTCCTTTTACCTAGAGCAGGGGGTTTCAACCTTTTTAAAGAAGTTTACCCCTTCTGGTGGTGGCGGCTGGATGCGGAGTGGGGGGAGAGGAGGCTCACATGTGGCAACTGCCACCATCACCCACCACCTCACACCGGTGTCCGGCCAGTGGGTGGCACTTGTACAGCCTACAGAGGGGCACCTCTACCCAGCTCTCCCGGGCCCTGCTCCTTGGAGGCAGTGGCACAGGATGGTGCGTGGCAGTGCTCCATCTCCGCCCACACACACATATCCCCTAGGACCTTTCCAAGTACTCCTGGGTGTACGCATACCCCCGCTTGACAACCCCTGACCTAGAGCATGGAGAGAACGCTCCCAGGTTGTCTCCCTGCTGGTCATGTTGCTGTGGCTTGTTTGTAGCCTTGTTAAGTGGTGCTCTTTATGCAGAGGATGCTAGATCTATGCTTCAGATCCAGCTGGCGCAGAGCAGAATAGTGAGATAGTCAGTGTGTGGGCAGCTGTCAGCATTGCATCTCAGATACCAGTGATTGTGCTCAAGCTTCAAAAGGATTGAGGTTGTGCTCCGGGGCAGTTCACATGGCAGAAATTCACTTAAAATACCTTTGATTCCTTTGGCTAGAATTCCCATTGTTCTTCTTTTATGGTGAGGATTCCACGCTGACAAGGTAGAATTATTCTTGATACCACTTTGAAAAGGATAGGAACCCCAGAGGAAAGTCAACTTAAGGAACAACATTAAGCTGTGCTACTCTTATTTGCACTTTGATGTTGAAATGGCTGGTTACAGTGTTGTTACTTCAGAGCCGGAATGTTTAACAGGATGCTGCCAAATATCTTTCCTCTGAGAACAAAAAGCAGCTTGGAGATGTAAGGCAACAGCTTTCTAAGCTGTGGCACAATCATGGTGTATGCTGCTGGTCTTCAGAGAGCTGGTATGTAACAGGTTGCTGGGACCTCTTGCTTTTTCCAGCTGTTTCTGAGTGACCAGGTTCTTCAGTGTAAATGAGGCTAGATATCAGCAGAAATGGTTGGAGCCCACATATTGGGGTTTGATGTTTCTGAAAAAAGAAAGTGGATCCCACGCTCAGATACAGGACCTAACGTTAAGATTGCAGTCATCAGTGGAAATGGAGTTGCTAGACACTACAGAGAGTTGCTAGAGGAGTCTTAAGCCATTAGCAGGAAAGAGATGTCTTAGGTAGCAGGGGAAAAAGAGAAATAGGTACTTGGGTAATACATGCCAAGTAACAAAGGAGAGAAAGGAATAGAGTGGATGGGAGGAAGTAGTTAGGAGCCTAATTCAGCACCATTGAAGTCGACTGTATGCTCCTGTTGATTTCAGTGAGTGTTAGATCGATCTTCTTGTAATGAAAGGAAACAGTGAGGGACTCTCCCCTTCCCCCCCATTAAAAAGCCACAACATTTGTTTCATTAAAGACCATTAAAATGACTGTCTGTATTAGAATTTAGCAGTATAGGTGGTACATGAGATGGTCTTTCTTTTAAGTGGTCTCACCATAATGCATACAGAGAACCCATGCACTCTTCATCCAGTTCAAATAATGGGACTGTTGGAAGCCAGTGTGCCCAGCAGACAGCTCTGTATCCATGCCTGCAGCTGCAGCTTTTTGAAACCATCACTGCAGTAATGCAGAAAGAAGAGTGGCTCCCTGGCTGAGCAGTAGGAATGATTTCACTGAAATTAGAAACCTTTCAAGTAAAAAAAAAAAAAAAAAAAAAAAAGCTTGTCTTCCATCTTGTTATTAC
>NW_017729022.1:149585168-149586119 GCF_001723915.1 Gavialis gangeticus | reverse complement strand
AAAAAAAAAAAAAAAAAAGCAAAGCTTGTCTTCCATCTTGTTATTACTGTATGTACCCAAATCCAGGGTGACTTCAAAATTAAGATGACCCTCCAATAATTGGATTTGACACATGGAAAATTACAACAAATTTATAAATATTCCATGTCTAGAATCTAATTGTTGGGGGGAGGGGTTTTCTTAAATTCAGAGTTACCTTGGATTCGGGTAAATATGGTACCACAGCAGTGAGGGTCAGTTGGCCTGAACCCTGCTGCTTGCCCCCTCCATACCTGTGTCCTATCTCACCTGCCCTCCTCACCACTTCCCCCCTGCCTTTGTTTCTGTGCACCCACTCCTGTGCTCCTTACCCCCCTGCTGCTGCCTCCGCTCCTTGCCTGCCACCCCATGCCCCACCATTTCTATTTCACCACAACCCCAGCTGCATGGCAGGACCAGGGCCAGAGCAACCATGTGCTCTATGCCCCATGCCAGAGCCCAAGCCAGAGCTGTGGAAAGTAAGCAGTGGCAGTGGGACAGAGTGAATGCAGGTGGGAATGCAGGTGATTGCTGCAGTTCTGACTTTGACACCAAGGTCAGGGCTGGAGTTAGGAAGCTGCAACAGCCACCTGCTCCCCACCCCCTTCTTGTAATCAAATCCAAGACAAGGGCTTTTTTCCCCATGTTAAACAGTGGGGAAAGATCTCATCTTGGATTTGAATAAATATGATATAGTCACTCCATCAGATGAGTAGCCCTTTTGATTTTTTGGGGGCCTGTATCTAGTGTCACAACTTTTCCAGACTGAACTGCTCTCTAGGGATGCTTATACACATGAGTGGGGTTTATTTCCCCTAAAGTGAAACGGTGGGTTTTTAATTTGTGGCTTTTTAATTGTGACCCACCGTTTCAGTTTAGGGGCTTCTATCACTGTGACAGCCCGCCGCCAGGTTACCCCCCTTGCCCCCTGCC
>NW_017729022.1:149576273-149584851 GCF_001723915.1 Gavialis gangeticus | reverse complement strand
CCCCCCCCCCCCGAGGAAAAAAAGGAGCAAAGGGTCCAATACTTTTTTTTTCCCCTGCCTGCCTCCTTCTTGCACAGCCAAGTGGCAAGGTGCCAGTGGCCCCTGAGCGATGCTGGTGCCCCCTGATCCTTTTCTCCAAGGTGGCAACAGCCCCAGGACAACACCTGCCCACTAGCAGCCTGCCCAGGGGTGCTGTCCCTGCAGAGGGAAGGTTTAGGGGCCACCAGCATCTCGCCCCCCAAGCTGCAGGTGCGGCAGGCAGGCTCCGCCAGGAAAAAAAGGATCAGGCTTGCCCCCCTGGCAGAGCCTGCCTGTACAAGCTGCCACCAAGCCGTGCAGCCCCTGGGCTATGGGGGGCCCAGTGCTTCCCTGTGCAGCAGTGGTGCCCACAGGGGCTACCCAGGCAGGATGCTAGCTGGGCAGGTACTGCCTCAGCTCACAGGCAGCACCTGAACTAATCTAACAGTGCACGGGGTGCTGGAAGCCTGGACATGCTCAGGAAAGCTTGGGCTTGCTGGGTTTCCAGCGCCCAGTACAGTGTCCCTGCTGCCTTCCCGCTGCCTGGAACCACCTGGGAACGGGCTGGCTTGCCCCTGGGGCAGTGCGGGAAGGCAGCTGGATGTACTGTCAGCCAGAGAAGGTGGTGGGAACAGTTCATGGGTTGCTGCTAGTCTGCCAAGCCCGAGCTTCTGCGAGCCTGCCTAGGCTTCCAGCCACTGTCCCCGCCACCTTCTCCAGACATCAGACATGTACATACTCACAATTTTTTTATTCACAACAGGATAATTTGCCCTAATCAAACTAAAATACATTTGAGTTGGTTTAAGTTGCCACACTCAAATGAATTTTAACACAAAAAAAATCATGCACGTGTACACGGTGATGCCATTATCTTAGGCAAATAACAATTTCTCATCATTTTTTGTCACGTGGACATGGCCCCACCATCTCGTGTACAAGCACCCTAGAAGGTTGCTGCTTTACCAACAAAGGCCTTTGACACTGTCTCTCACCCCATCCTAGTTAAAAAACTAGGCAACTGTGGCATAGATGCCTACACAGTCAGATGGATTGCAGATTGGCTGAGGGGTCGCACTCAGAGGGTGGTGGTGGATGGGTCATATTCGACCTGGGGGGAGGTGGGTAGCGGAGTCCCCCAGGGCTCGGTCCTGGGGCCTGCGCTGTTCAATTTCTTCATCAGCGATCTGGATGATGGGGTGGAAAGTAACCTGTTTAAATTCGCTGATGACACCAAAATTTGGGGGGAGGTGAGCACGCTAGCAGGGAGTGAGAGATTGCAGAGGGATCTGGATAGGTTACAGGGGTGGGCTAACAGGAACAGGATGCGTTTCAATACGGACAAGTGCAGGGTGCTGCACTTGGGCAGTAGGAACCAGCAGCACACTTACACAATGGGGAACTCCCTACTCGAGAGCACGGAGGCAGAAAGAGATCTTGGAGTCATTATTGACTCCAAGATGAACATGGGCCGACAATGCGAGGTCATGGTTGGCAGGGCTAACCGGACCTTGTCGTGCATCCACAGGTGCATCTCGAGTAGAGCCAAGGAGGTGATCCTCCCCCTCTACGCGACGCTGGTCAGGCCACAGCTGGAGTATTGTGTCCAGTTCTGTGCGCCCCATTTCAAGAGGGATGTGGACAACATGGAGAGGGTCCAGAGGAGGGCCACCCGCATGATCCGGGGACAACAGGGCAGACCCTACAGTGAGAGACTGCGGGACCTGAACCTGTTCAGCCTCCACAAGAGAAGGCTGAGGGGGGACCTGGTGACCGTCTATAGACTCACTAGGGGGGACCAGAAGGGTTTGGGGGAGACGCTGTTTCCCCTAGCGCCCGCTGGCATAACAAGGAGTAATGGGCACAAGTTGATGGAGAGGAGGTATAGATTGGACATCCGCAAGAACTACTTCACAGTTAGGGCGGCTAGGAGCTGGAACCAACTTCCAAGGGAAGTGGTGCTGGCCCCTACCCTGGGGGTCTTTAAGAAGAGGCTGGATGCCTACCTGGCTGGACTCATTTGAGTCCCGTTTCTTGTTTTTGGGGTTTTTGTTGTTCTCCCGCCCTGGCGGGGGGTCGGGCTAGAAGATCTACTAGGTCCCTTCCGACCCTTAATCTATGAAACTATGAAAGTAACCAGTTGGAGGTGTACTTACGACAAGACTGGGTGATACTCTGACAGTGGTTTTCAGCCTTTTTTCTTTTGTGGACCCCTAAAATATTTAAATGGAGGTGTTGGACCCCTTTGGAAACTACAAATGGAGGTGTGGACCCCCTTGAATTGTAAGTGTGGGTATTTGCATAATTTTGATTGATTATAGTCATCTTTTGTGAACCCTTTAGACATAGTGTGAAGACCCCCAGAGGTCTGCAGACCACAGGTTGAACACCAGTGATCTATAATTCTATCTATTGGAAAACTTGAAGACTGGTGAGACTAGGACAGTAACTTTAATATATTTATGAGAAGTATTAGCCAGATAAATGACATGACTCTGTCTGTCCTCATCTGTCTTTTAGTTCTGTGGAGTTATAAATTCATTTACTTCATCTGTAAATAAAAGAAATGACTAATAGAAAATATTTCTAGGAAGCACAGGTTTAATGTAAGCCTAATTGATTTCCCTTAGCATCTATTTTTAGTTGGCTAGGTGCTCTCCCTTCCTTATTTGCCTTCCTAACCAAAAGCACTTGTGTTCTTCCTTTTTGCAAATTAGGCTGCCTACACCATCAAATTATGTTTTATTGACTACTGAGCCAATAGAAAGAAATGGACTGAGGTTTAATCTGATACATTACCATAGCATAAAATACAATTTGTAGATCTTATTTAGATTACATATTGCTTTTCATCTTTTTAATAATATTTGTTATTACTGAAGAAGATTTACAGACACAGTTGAAAGGAAAAACAAGTACTCAACATTGCGTATGTTGTGTTCAGCGCTGTAAGGGATGGCACATTCTCCCCTTCTGTCCCAGCTTACTCTGCCTCGTAAGAGCAATGAGTTGTGTTACGGCATTGTTAGAGTCCTAGTCATGGGCAATATTCTTACTGTTTTTATCTTCATTTATGTTCCCATTCAGCAAAGTAGTTAAGCATGTGCCTAACTATAAGCTTCTGAGTAATCCCACTGATTTTCGGTTTGACTTGTCCTGTGTGTAATTTCAGACACGTCAGATTCACTGATTGAATAAAGGCCTTTGCTTCTAGTTACATGCAATGTGCTCTTCTCCCTCTCTGCACCCCTAAATGGATGCTACTGCTGCATTTTTCATGCTGGTGTGGTGCTGGTTCTTCTTGCATGCAGTGAAATCTTGACCCCTCCAAGCCATCCCTTCTTGTAGTTGATGGCAAAACTCCCATGGATTTCAGTGGAGTCAGGATTTTTACCCCTGGTTTTCTGCTGCTAGTTTTGTGTTAGCTTTGCAAATGAAGTATTTTTTTTCTTCAGGCTGAGCTGTCACTTTGCATGTGGTAACTATGCTAACTTGAATATGCACATTGTCAGCTGCCATGCAGCACTTGGTAGGAAAACACTGTACTCCCAGGGAAGCGCAAGTAAAATATTTTCTGCGCACAACATTTTGAATAAGGTTTAGTGCAGGCTCAGCATGACAAGATACATGGCCTCATTTTCTATTATCTATAGATAACTGTATCTTATTGGAGCTAAGGAAGGGAATGCACACTGAGATGTTATGATGATTAATTATGCAGTTTCTGTCCTGCAAATAAACCATAGAACTTCACAGAGTCTCTGAGCAACTTGTAAAGAGTGAAGCTCTCATTGGAAAATGAAGGTTTTGCTCACAAAAGGTGCCAGATTGATAGTACTGGGGAACAACATTATCTACAGCGCGGTCCAGGAATGGTCAGCTTCTGAGCAAGCTTCACTGTAACTGTTTAGATCAGTGATTTTTTTTTCAACCATGGTGCTGTGAGATCCTTTCAAGACTGCTGCTCAATATTAGCACTCTTGAGTGTGCGAATACCACGTGTAATTGGCAAGATAAACCCAGGTTTCAAATAGGAATTCACAGTGCGCAAAACTTTCTGACCTGTTGTGGTTCTTTGCAACAGAAGAACGGCTCTATTAGTTCTCAGAATGAACTGAAAGAAAGCTAAGATCTGGCTTTTCCAAGGGGTGCCTTGAGTCTAAAAGGTTGAAAACCACTGGTCTACATGATCCACTCATGAGCTGAAACACTGCCATTCCTTAGAGGCATTAAGGAGAATTATTCTATTTTATAGATAGTTCCAAAGCTTCATTTTTGGATTCATGGCTTGGAGAAAACTGGATGTCCTGTTTTTGAAGACTTTTGCAAGATCCTAAGAACATTAGAAATTAGGTTTAGTGGATAACAAATGTTATTCAGTGTTTTTATTAACAAATGCATTGATCGTGTCAATAAAGCACATTAGTATTCTTGTTCCATTTTTTTATTTGCAAGAACAATTTAGTACAGCTGTCACTTGCTGAGGAGAGTAAACAGAGCAATCTCATTTGCAGTCATTGACTTCATTTTTGTATCGTACTGTTGGGGATTCGGTGGGTACGTGTTTGCATATGTGAGTGATCAATATTACATTTGACGCATAATATGATTGAATCCCTATAGTACATGGTACATGGACATTTTATAAGTTTATGAAGACATTGAAAGAGTTATTAAACTAAATTTGGGAATGAATGATGGTATATGGTATTTAAAAAAATCAAAATGGAAGTGTCAACTTAGTATCCTGTTGTTCTCTTGCTGTTAAAACTCTCACTACCCAGCTATGGCTTGACAATGCAGATTGTCTTGCTAGAACACTGTTCTGTTAGAGCCAAATCCTGAATAGACTTAGACCGTGATTCAGAGAACACGTAAGTACATCCTCAAGTTTGTCTCTTTTCATAGCAACCTCTAGAATGTTTTTCAAGTGTTCTAGGGATGCTTTCCTGAACTGAGACCTTAGCCTACATTTAGTACTTATTACTGAGAGCAATTTCATTCAGTGAAGCTACTCACAGCAGTAGTAAGCAGTTATCATAACAGTAAGCATTTTCATGATGCAATCTTTTAAGCTTAGTACGTTTTAAGGGAGAAAGTGTAAGTAAAGGTTACTGAATTATTTAAATTAATGGTAGTTTTTGTTTTATAGCTGAGCTTTTCATGGAACAACGGCATCTCAAGGAAGCAAGCTTTTGTATCCAGGAGGCAGCAAGTCTTTTCCCCACATCTCACACTGTGCTGTACATGCGTGGGAGGCTTGCAGAGATGAAAGGCAGCTTGGAGGAGGCTAAGCAATTGTATGATGAGGCACTCACAGTGAATCCAGCTGGAGTGGAAATTATGCACAGCCTGGTGAGTTTGCAGGGGCTCAGCTTCATTATAGTGTTCATGTGCTTGATTAATTGTAATAAGAGGGAAGAGGACTAATGGTAGCAGTGGATGCCATTGTCTTCTTAATACAGAGGGTGAGTTCCTTTATTCTGAGAATAAATTGGGTAGCTTGAACCTCCTATTTCAAGACTGAGTTGAATGTCGTTAGCTAATTAGGCTTGTGTCAGAAGTAAATATTTTAATTGTTGCAACATGGATGGTTTTGGAAGTTTATTTATTGCTTTCTTCCTGTCTTTGGTGTTCTTTCTGCTAACTCCCGCGTGTTCCCAGTAAGCAATGCACTTATTTATTAAATCATACTTTCAAGTGTATGAAGACCAGTGATTTTCAACCAGGGTGTTGTGGCAGATACTAAGAAACTAAGCAGATAACCACAGGCTGGTCTCTGCCTGGGTGATCCCCCATTCCGACTCTAGGCCCCTCTGTAAGGAAGCAAGAATTGTACTCTGTAAATTAGTTTTTGAAATTGAGTGCTACTCAATTCACAAAAGTTATGCAGGGTGCCTTGAGTCTAATAAGGGGTTGAGTCCAACGAGGGGTGCCTCAAGTCGAAAAAGGTGACAACCACTGATGTAGACAATGTTTGTAAATCTTCGTGCCTAAATTTTTGTGCCTACCCAAGACTGAAGCAGATGATGATCTTAGGTTGAACTTTAACACTTGCAGCTTTGTGAAAGGTTCCATCCTAACTCCATGTTCTAGGGACAGTGTCACCCTTTGATTTTGGCAGAGGGAAGGAGCAGAAAAGTCAGTGCCAAATAGAATACACTTCCCTCCCAAGTCTGGACTGGAATCCAAGCCCTCCAGGGAGTCTCACCATCCCTCAAGTCCCGGTTCATATCTGTGAAACTTGCTGCTTAAGTTCGTGTCTCACCTGCTGTAATTCTTGTCCTCAGTGGCAGCATGTAATTATTGTCAGTAACTCCATTAGCTTGAGTTGCTCCCGTGACTTTAATAAAGCCCCCGTGTGCATATGTATAGTGATACATTCTTTAGTGACACGATTACATACTTTTTTTTTCGTATAGAGGCGTCTGACTCCTCAAATGCATGGGATATACCTACTCTAGGGGATGTATCAGGATTGTGTGGTAGCAGGAGACTATTGTCTGTAGGGCCTCTGCTTTGTTTATTGTAGAAGTTGAAAGGTGTATGATGAAAGGGAGGTCTTATGCTTAAGGAAGATAAATGCTGCCAGTGATTCAGCCTTTACTCCGGCCAGTACTAAGGGCACCCAAAATTAGCCAGTCTGTGCTCTGGCCCATTGTACCTCCCCCTGACCTCACAGTTTTATAAAGTTATAATGTTTGTAAAGCACTCTAAAACTATAGTGATGAGCATCATAAAAACCCTTTGAAGGAAGTTCAGGCCTTGGCTATAGCCACACATTAAAGAATGACCAGAACATACTGAATAGCTACTCATTAACTGAATTCTGCCCATTCAGGGCACTACAGGAGACACTGATCCTGTGCAAATTAAAGACCATATCCTAAGTGGTATCTTCTCCAGTTTTTAAGATCTTCCAGAAAGGCATCAGGTCTTAATTTGAATATAATGAACTTTAGGCAGCCATACCAACTATTGGACTTAGTTCAAGAGTAATAAGCTGAATCACAACAGTGGGCAGCCTATGGTTTTGCATGGCTTCAAGCTGTATACAACTATGGGATGTGGATGCACAAAGTTGCACAAGCAGTCTTTAATTCTCATGTTTCCTAACTTAGCTTTATGCTACCTTAATAATGTTCTTTTAATGTAGTTTTTGGGCATAATAGTTAAATGTTGGGTTCTTTCGCAGAAAAAAGGGGTAAATATAAAAGTACCTTCTCTGCCTCCAGGAATTCTTGTTTGACTTCTAGTGTATTTACCATCCAACTGATCTCGTCATTTGCCAGGGAAAATTCTACCAAAGACAGTGCTGCTTGTCCCCAGTGTTTGAGCAGCAATTATTGAAGCAGCCATGCCTTTCCCTATAGGCTGTGAGAACTAGGTTGTAAAGCCTATATTTGGAAAATTCCAACTTCAGCAGCATTGTAGACACAAATTAAGGACACAAATCTTGCAATGAATGAGCCGGTCAGCTTACAAATAACCACTTTTACATGAGGGTAAAGTTAAAGTAGTTAAACAAATGGCCTTTTTGTTCACTTACCTGAAAACAGTTGTGTGATTCATAGTGTTCCAAACAGCCATCGAGCTTGTGTGCTTTCCAGATGGAACAGAGTTGTTAGGTAGATAGAGGTGTTAAAGATGAAGCCCATGGGCCTGGCCCACAGTGCTGCCTTTGGGTCTTAGATTGGACCTGGACACCATATGTGGCACGTGCCAGGCCGGGCCCGTGCACTGCATGGGGAAAGTGGGGCTGGTCCATAGCACACACTGCACCCAGGGCTGGGCTGCAGTGCATGCTGCTGGCAGCACCCTCACCCTGGGTCCAGCACAGGGGACCAATCTGTGGGCCCAGTCCTGCTGAGGACCAGCACAGCACCACTCATCTGGCCCATGGGGCCTGAATTAAGTTTGACAGCCTGTTAGTAGAGCAGGGCTATCCAACTTCCAGGTAGAGAGATGTCACATGCCACACAGGTCACAGATCCAGAAAATGCTCCATCCTGGGCTCTCTCCCTCCCCACACTCTTAGCATGGGCAGTTTGGGCCCCCAGTCCTCCCCCCTGCTATCAGCACCATACCTAGACTCCTGGTGGCCCCGGGCAAACTTTTAGTATCGGCCCCCCCTTTGCCAGAGATAATGATAATAATAATCATCATTTTCACCATTTTTGGGTCCCCTTTCTGTCTGGGCCCCAGGTGGTCACTCAGTTCACTCATGCCTGTGTCTGGCCCTGCCTGCTAACCTCATAACACCCACCTCCCTTTCCAGCCATGCACTCTCCCCCTCCGTATGAAGTGTGGGCAGCCCAGCTCCTTCCTTTGTCACACACAACTCGAGCATCCTGAACCCCTCTTTCACCATGTGCACACAACAGGCACCCTGGCCCCCCTACCTCACAGGTAGGGGGGCCAGGGTACCTCAGCCCCCTCCCACTGGAGGCAAGAAGTAGAGCTGGAGGAGAGATGGGGAATGCAAAGACCCTGGCTACTGCAGCAGGAAAAACAGGCAGGTGGGTTTGGAGGGGGGCAGAGTGGGGGCTGGGGGGGGACA
>NW_017729022.1:149544885-149576171 GCF_001723915.1 Gavialis gangeticus | reverse complement strand
GGGTTTGGAGGGGGGCAGAGTGGGGGCTGGGTGGGTGCCTGCATCCTAACCCTTTGGGAGCTACATACAGCCCACAGTCCAGTTGTAGAGTAACTGTACAGTAGGTGTATATGCAGAATATGCTTGGGATTAGACTGATACACTTTGTAAGGTCTCCAGAGCAGGGGACTGTGTTCATAGTATGTCTTGTTACAGCAGCATGTGCACCACCAGTACATAATGGGTTTAGTAGTACTAACATGAAAGCAATGGGATGTACTTGTAACTTTTAGGCAATATCATTTGCTAAAAGGCAGTACTTCTGAACTTTTTGACATGGAAATTAGCTGCAATAAAATTAATCTATAAATTTGTTATGTGGTATTGTTTTCTCATGAAAAAATCTAGGTTGCAGAGTCTTTACTTCAGTCAGTTAATGGTTTTAGCAACTCAGTAGTCCCATTAAAGTCTGTGGAAGCTCAACCTGTGAGTAACCACAGTTTTTAGTCTAGCATTAGTAGTTGTGTGGAATGAAGCTTGTGACTTGTTCTTCTGTCTTTTTTGGACATGTGAATGGTACTAGGAGACCTCTCTATGATCTTCCTCTCCTCATTTTTCCACTTTTATTCTTATCTTCTTTCCCTATGTTAGGACAATCTTATCCTTATGGGCTATGCAATCTCCCACAGCAGCTTGTCTATGAGTCACCTAAGTTAGCTAGAGGCAGTGACACGAAAGGATTATAGAACACTTTGTATCCCATCTCTCATCCTGCTATTGTGGACGTAGCTTCCACTGAGTGTGCTATTCCTACGGGACCTGAAAAAAAACTAAAGCATGGATCCCAAGTGTCTAATTCGATCCCATGGATTGGTTCTACTTGAAAAGCCACACCAGCTATTAGCTGGCTTTTTTTGGTATATTTTTAAACTGCATAACTAATGCTTATTTCCCCTAGTAAATAGCCAACATAACTTTGTAGAAGGAATTCTATGATAATGATAATGGAATGATTGACATGACAGTCTCTACCAAATTAATGAAAGCAAATGTAAGCCAAGACAGAATTTGGTCCATCAAACCAACACAGCATCCTTGTGGCTGAAGTACCTAACCATCGCATCATTGGAATAAGAACTTGAAATGTGCTGGTTCACAGTGCATTCTGTTCAGCAGTATTGTCTCTTTGAGTCAGAAGTATCAGTGGCAGCATATTAGATTCAGGTCCTAAAGATCCATAAATAACAGTGTGAGCCAAAGTAAAAGTGTGCAGGGATACAAAGTAGGCTCTTGCCCAGCATGCCTTGCACATACCAGTTTGTTGGACTAGATCAATTCTCATCGTGCTTTAATTCAGGAAGGGAGAGAGAGCGCCATGCATTTTCAAAGAGAAATAAATGGGTACTGAGGTCTCTGACGTCAAGTCTGATAAAAAATGTGAAATATTTACTTGACTCACAGTTGGGTTTTATTGATTCCACTGAAGGATTGTAATGATTCCTTATTTCTTTTTTGAAGCCTGGAGCAAGAATGATAAGGAAGTTATCAGAATGCTGCATAGCTTTCTGCCATTCCTGCTCTAATACAATCCTTATGTGTGATACTGAATGGTGGAAACAAAGGTTAAATATCTACTTTTTGTAAAAAGTAGAACTAAAAACAATCTTTTAGCAGATATTCCACTCTTCTGTTGTGACCATGGGCAGAAATCAAAATCAAATACTGGCAATTAATTTGATTTGATCCAAAGTCAAGTTATACAGAATATGCCTTTTACATAAATCTCAGCCACACAACAGCTCAAGTATGCTCAATCTTGAGGATTTTGGCAGTTTCTAGAGGGATAGTCACATGTACTTAGTAGAATTAAAGAATCATAGGATGGAAAAAGAGCCCAAGGGTCATCTAGCCCAACCCCCTGCATGAATGCTAGATGAGCTATTGCTGTACCATGCCAGACAATTGCTTTTTCAGTCCCTTCTTGAAAGCTCCAATGAAGAAGATTCCACAGTTTCCCTGGGCAGTTTGTTCCATTGTCTTACAGAATTTACTGTTAGGAAGCCTTTTTTGAGATTAAATTGAAATCTGCTTTGCTGCAGTTTAAACCTACTGCTTCATGTCTTCCCCTCCCTGGCAAGGGAAAAGAATTGTTTTCCCTGTGCCTTATGGCATACTTTCAGATCTTTGAAAGCTGCTATCATGTTCCCATTTAATCTCCCTTTTTCCAAATCAAACATACCTAGTTCTCTCAATCTTCCCTTGTACAGCTTGCATTCCAGCCCCCTTATCATCCTTGTTGCTCACCTCTGGTTTCTCTTCTATTTCTTTGCATCCTTATTAAAATGTGGAACTGCCAGAACTGCATGCAGTACTCCGTCAGAGGCCTATCCTGCACCTAGTAGAGTGGTACTGTCACTTCCTGCGTCGTATGCAAAATGCCCCTGTTAATGCAGCTCACAATAGCAGCTGTTTTTTGTGACTGCATTACATTGCCGACTCACCATGTTGAGTCCATGTTCCACTGAAACTTCATCATGATTCTCAGCAGCTCTGCTACCTATCCAGTTATCTCCCATGCTGTATTTGGGCCTTCTGCCATAGATGTAGCAGCTTGCATTTGTCTGTGTTCTCTTGCCTATTGCCCAATTCTCCAATCTCCCAAGATCCTTTTGAACTCTAATTCTCTCCTCCACAAAGTTGGCAAGCCATCCCAGTTTTGTGTCACCTGCAGACTTAATGACAAGGCTCAAGGTGTCTGTGCCCAAATCATTAATAAAAATTTCAAACGTCACCAGACCCAGAACAGACCCCTGTGAAACGCCAGCTGAAACCTCCTGACATCCTGAACTTGATCCATTTATATTTACTTTTTCAGCCAGTTATCCATCTAACAGTTATGCCATCTAGCGACATTTTTCTAGTTTACTTATGAGAATGTCATAAAGAGAATATCATAGATTCATAGATTGGAAGGCCAGAAGGGACCTTGGAAGAGCCCCCTGCACCAAGCAGGAAAGACACCTGGGGGTCAGGTGACCTCCAGCAAGGTCTAGTCTCCTGAAGATTTCCAGCGTAGGTGATTGCACCACTTCTGAGGGAGCTTATTCCACAGTCTGGACACCCTGACTGTGAAGAAGGTTTTCCTAATGTTGAGCATGAATCGATCTTCCAGGAGTTTGTGGCCATTACACCCAGTTTTCCCCTCAGGTGCCCTGGTGAACAATTGCTCACTGAGCCTTTAATGTACTCCCCTAGTGTAGTGGTAAGCTGCTACCAGGTCCCCTCTCAGCCTTCTTTTCCACAGGCTGAAGCGTCCCAGATCCCTCAGCCTTTCCTCATATGGATTGCCATGTAAGACTCTGATCATACGGGTGGCTCTTCTTTGGACTCTCTCAAGCTTGTCCATGTCCTTGTTAAAGTGCGGTGCCCAGAACTGGATGCGGTACTCCAGCTGCGGTCTCACTGAGAGCTGAGTAGAGTGGAAGAATCACCTCCTTGGTTTTGCTGGAGATGCATCGATTGATGCATGTCAGAGTATTATTTGCCTTACTGGCTATAGCATTGCACTGCCAGCTCATATTCATACTGTGTTCTTTCGTTACCCCTAGGTCCTTTTCATTCATGGTGCTAGTCAATTTGGTGCCGCCAAGCCTGTAGGTGTGTTGGGAGTTGTTCATCCCGAGGTGGAACACTTTATATTTCTCAATGTTGAACTTCATCAGGTTCGGATCCACCCAGCTTGCTAGCCTGTCTAGGTCTGCCTGTATCAGTAGCCTATCTTCAAGTGTGACCACACTTCCCCATCACTTGGTGTCATCTGCACACTTGGCCCGTCAGCTCTTCGCCCCCACATCCAAATCATTAATAAAGATGTTGAAAAGTACTGGATCAGGTACTGACCCCTGCAGGACACCACTGCCCACTTCTCACTAGGATGACACAGATCTGTTTATTATGGCTCCCTGGGTCCTATCCTGCAGCCAGTTTCTCACCCACCTGACTGTCTTGGAGTTAAGCCCACAATCCTCCAATTCTCTCGCAAGGACATTGTGGGATACTAGATCAAAGGCCTTTTGGAAATCAAGGTATACAATGTCAACCTGTGCTCTCATGTCCAGGTGGCGAGTTACCTGGTCATAGAAGGAGATGATGTTGGTAAGGCAAGACCTGCCCATGATGAAGCCGTGCTGGCTGTCATTCAGAGTTTTTCCTTCTGCAGGCTTATCGCAGATAGACTCCTTGATGTTCTTTTCTAGGATTTTCCCTAGAGTGGAAGTTAGGCTGATTGGCCTATAGTTACCCAGGTCCTCCCTCCTGCCCTTTTTGTGGATGGCCACAACATTGGCCCTCTTCCAGTCCTCAGGGACTTCTCCAGAGCACCACAAGTTGTGGAAGTTTCACCAGGGGTTCCGCGATGACTTTGACCAGCTCCTTCAGCACTCTTGAGTGAAGATCATCCAGTCCTGCTGACTTGTATATGTCTAATTTTTTTATGTAACACTGCATCAGCCAGATTTTAGTAAGTATTTTATATTAGCTCCATCATACTCGTTTCATCCACCAAATTAGTTACCGTGTCAAAGAGGGGAATCAAGTTGGTTTGGCATGATTTGTTCTTAGCAAATCTTTGCTGCTACTTATCGCCCCCTCCACTTAAATATGTTACTAGAGCAAATTAAGTCAGACTGACTGGCATATAATTTTTTTGTCCTCCTTTTTAAAAATGGGAACTATATTAGCCTGTCTCTAATCTTCTGAAAGCTTGCCTCTTATTCGTGACTTTGCAAATATTATTGCCAGTGCCTCCATGATTTCATCAGCCAGTTCTTTCTGCAGCCTGGAATGAAAATCAACAGGTCCTGATTACTTTAATAAATTGAAGTCTGTCTAGAGCTTTCCGATATACTCTTTGCTCATCATGATCAGCAGCCCTTTCCCTTCTTTGTCAGTATTAATTTTGATAGCTGTCTGATTGCCCTTTGCAAACATACCATTTTATGAGTAAAAACACTCCAACCTTACTACAGGCCAAATTCTATACTGATTTATGCCCCATGCAACCCCATCGGAATCAATAAAGTTGTAGGGGGCATAAGCCAGTGCAGGATTTGGCCCAAAAGAGAAAGTTTTTAACTTGGAATAAAACAATTTAACTATTCTGAGAAGGAGGACACTTACTGAAATCATGCTAAACCCACACCAGCGTTTCCAGAGGCTCAGTCTATCTGTCTTGTATTTTACATGAACAAGGAGACTCTCTATGCAGTGATACAACTGACCCCGTGTCTTTTTGCCAACTAATCTATATGAGTATATTAGCAAAAGCCCTATCGCTCATGTTAAATATCCTTGACAGTGGCACCCATTACAAAGTAATAGTTTTAGAGAAGATTTTATCCTCAAGAATGCCCAAGATACAATTGCTGTCCTTTATATCTCTTCCCATCTGCCCAGGTAGCAGTCAAGGAATCATGCACAATTTAGTATAACTTTAGCCCGTCTTTTAAAGTTTATGTAGAACTGATTTGCCTACCAGAGCCAGAATTTCAAGGCTGTGGAAGGGCCAGTAGCATGTAGCCCTTCTGAACACAGTGTAGTTGTAGCAGGAATGTGACTTCTTTGCAAATGTTTCAGCAGTGGCAAAGTAGTTGTATGGCTTTGAATTCACATGGGCATATCAGTGAGATGTTCCTGCTCCGGCAGTGACCCTGGTTTGCAAATGTGATGTGCACAGATCACCCAGCTCTGGTTTATTGGTATACTTTCTTGATAGTGTTCTTTTTGTGAAGGACATTTCCTTTTAGCTGGTCAAGCACAAAAACAAGCTTGAGAACAAATTTTGTGGAACGCTATGATGCCATAGACTAAGATGTGAAAACTGCTACGGATTAGATTGTCATATTTCAAAACTGGCTTGGCATAATATGGTTCTTTTGTTTAAATCCTCTTCTCTTCAGTTCTTCCGCTGGCTTCATAGGTAGAAAGAAAAGAGAGCACTTGCACACAAAGACTTGAACTATTTAATTAGGCCTTCATTGTGTGCTTAGGATGCAGTCTCATGTTCATTTTAGCAGAAGAGCCAACCTGTTGTCTCTAGGTTTGCTTTCAGTAGCATTAGGGTAATTTGAAAAGAACAGTTTCTAAAGATTAGAACATGAAAATGAATTATTTCTGTTCATTTATTTCATTTTCATTCCCAGTATGAAGCATGCATCCTCATTTTTAAAGATGCCTATTCAGATAATATAAACATGGCTTGATTGCTTAATACTTTTGAGGAGGGCAAGCCTTTTTTTCCTTGGGGACTTGTTTCATGCTGGCATGAGGTAATCAAAAAAACCGTGGGGTAGATTGTCAGGTGGTATAAATTGTTCTAACCCAGCCTTTATAATAAAGCCAAGATACTAATTAAAAGAAACTTACCTGGAAACCTGAGGTTGAAATGAACTCTGCTCTCATCTCTGGAAACAAAAGATCATAGTATTTGCATTAACTCAGTAACTTCTTATCTGTGAAGCTACTGTTTATTCCTAGCTATGTTAGCTTTTTGAAGTCCTTTTCTGTTGGGAATTATGCCACAGTACTTTTTTATTTTCCATGACACTTCTCCTTTAGCATCTTAGGTTTCATTGAAAAGTCGAGACTTGAAGCTGTTCCAGAGGCTTCCAGTCTTGGTTCAAAGATGCAGTTAAACTATACTATATGCAAACATGATGATTAAGAGCAGTTTCACTATAGTTATCTAATATCTGTGTATCTTTTTCACAGAAAGTTTTTGGAATAATAGTGTTACCATAGTTTCTTCATATCTAAAGACAAAGTGGGGGTGCATCTTTGGACTTTACCCAAGGACTTTGCTGTCAGCAAATCTCTGAATTTCAGCATGTAGGACCTTGAGGAAATAAATTATTTACAGTAATTTTTTATTCTGGGATGAAAAAGTGCTCGTAATGACATATTACCACTAAAAAATTATGAATGTTTTTGTGCTTGTACATATTATGCAGATAAATCTAATTTTTTGAAAGAAACTGTCTTAATAATAGCTCTTTAAATATCTTGCAATATTTTCATTTCTGAGACAGATTCAAATGAGTGGTTTGAGAATTTCTGAGCCGCCAGTAAGACTGTTCATGCAAACAAATCTTTGTCTTCAAATAATATGTAAAAGTGAACATTCATTCTGCTTGGTTAAAAACCAACACTAATCCCATCTAAAGTTTTTGTATGTAAAGACTGTTTCAAAAGACAGGAATTTTTTTAAAAGCCTTTTTTCCAATTAGGTCATGATCATATTTGGTAATTCTCCATCTGATCTGTCACCAGTGACATTTCTAAACACTCAGCACTATGGTATCTGAATCATCACAATGTCGTAAGATGCATGCAAGCATGTATAACAAAACCCAGCAACTTCATAGAGTAATAAACTTTAGGATATTAGTTTTACACACGTACACCATATCTGAATTTGTACAGTTATAAGTCTGTTGTTATGGTAGCCAATGCTTACCTAGAATTTAATTTCATGATAGGGCTTTCTGTTGGCATATACAGGGGCATTTAGAGAGAGTGTAAGACAGGGGCAGCAATTATTTCGGGCCAAACTTACTGAGTTTTGGCAAGCCATTGAGAGCTGCATGACAGGCAGCCAGGGGCAGATAAATATTAATTTTCTAAATTTTTAGGGGCCCTGTGGGCCAGATAGAATGGCCTGGCGGGCCGCGTCCGGCCCACAGGCCAAATTTTGCCCACCCCTGGTGTAAGATGTTATGCTTAGAGCAAGTTCATAGGAGTCTGCCTCTGAGTTTTCCCAGTTTGGATGCTGATTCATGACCTCTGTCCAGTCTCTTAGGACTAGATCATTAGCAACAGTTCTGCAAAGAGGGGGTCCTCCTTCACGGAGCATAGAGACTGCTGCTGAGTCGTTTTCCATTTAAAGCATGTTACTGAAAGGGATTGATGAGGAGGTGGAGTCATGGCTCTGACATCCCAATGGAAAGTCAGTCTGCTGCAGTCTCTGCTGTGCATATAAGCCACAATACATCTCTGAGTGCCTATAAAATAGGGATAGCACTATTAGTCTACTTCAGAGGGGGGTTGTAAAGCTTAATGAAAGTAAGTATGGCAGTTTCAGATGACAGGCACTAGGCAAATGCAAACTTTAAATATCAATACTGTATGTCTTGTATCCTGTGCTATTGTTTTCCCTTGTGCTTTCACACTGTAAGCTCTGGGTAAAGACCTGCACAGAGCTTACAGATTTTGCACAGATATGCTCTAGACCTCTTTGTACACTTGTCACACTGTGTAGATGATGATGGTTATTAATGGATCATTCTGCTGGAAAAAGGATTCAGGAGTCAAGTTTGTGAATTTCTCCCTCTCGAGGCTTTGTTTTTGTCAGAGGGTTCTACTGTGCATCTGCTACTGTGACTTCCTCTCCATTTTGTTGATAAACTGTTAGTGCAGTGCAGCGCAGTAAGGGACAGAGGAAGAAGAGGCAGATGCAAATCCAAAGACTTTTCAGCACAACCCTCTTTTATTCTCAGCATAAAGCAAGCCAAAGCCTGTAAAAAAATAGTTGTTGCCTTTTTGTAGAGTCAATGACTCTGAATTTCTCCTTCTGTTCCCTAAATTCAGTGCAAGCATAAAATCATTGTACCAGGAAAGTTCTGCAGTGCTCTTCTGTCTCTTGGTTTTGAGAGGCAGATGCCAGAGATAGAAGTGGAAAGAGCAATCAAAGAGGCACTTAGTCGCTCATTACAAGGCTTTCTAAAAACAGAGCAACCTTGAACAAAGCACATTACATTTTAAAAAATGCTGCATATCATCTTTACAGAGTTAACTGAAGCTGCTGGAAACCTAAGGAAGACAAGTGACATCTTTTGTGACGCAGGTGAAAGAGCTGGAGGGTCTGACATTCTTTTCGGATCTACCTAATAAGGAGCATACAAGAAAACCCCTAGAAGTGGCAAATCAATAGATTGTTAGCAAGATCGTAATCCCCAGAAGGCTGGCTTTGTAATACAGACCTATTGAAACAGCTTTAGTCTATTATATATAGGTATTTACTTGATGGAGGGAAATCCCCTGGTGCTGGAAACATGGTTCTCTAGCCCCCACTCACAGTCCAGGTCCATTCAATGTTGGAGGCTCTATTGGTGCTGTGCTGATTTGCTGCTGCTCTTCCCCAGCTGCAGGGTGTGTAACAGCCCCTTAAGCTAAGTACAGGGAGTCAGAAAGCCCAAGGCTGAATTGATTCAGTCTTTGAAGGTTAGTCTAAACTGCAGAGATTAAACTGAGAAACAGCTGGACAGCCATTCACTTTTGATTCCAGAAATGCAGCCACATGCCTGCAATGACTCAGGCCAGAAGCTGGGGGCACTAGAGCATGGCTCTGTGGCATGTAGCCAGCATGGGCTGTATGTTCACTTCTTCCTCCTATTGCCCCCAACATCTCTGGGATTTGTAGTCCAGAATCAGAGCTGCAGGAGTCTCATCACTTCCTCTTCCTGCCAGTGCCTCTGGGATTTCTGGTCCACAGTCACAGCCAATAGTAAGTTTTTAGCAGGGGCAGGGCAGGGCAGGGCAGCTCTGTACTCGAGGGAAGGGAAGTTTAACCACCCTCCCTGACCCCAGACCGCAGCCAGGGTTTGCTGGAGGCTGAGGGGGAGGGGCTGTGTCCTGCCTCCTCCTCACCCCAACCCTTCTCTGCTGGAGGAGATAGCCCAGCCCAGCCCAGCCCAGCCCAGGGGTGCTGGGATGCTGGAGAACTGTGATTTAACTTGAACCAGGAAGGGGTCTGGGACAGAAGCTTCATAAACTGGTTTGACCCAAATCAGTTAAGTCTGATAATACATTCAGCCAGGTTTATCTTAAGCCAGTTTCAGCCATTTTGAAACTGGTTTATGTGCACTCAACTTCTGTTCTGTTACAGGGTTAAACCAGTTTCTGATGACTTGAACTGGTTTGTGTGTAACCTCTGTCCCTAGCTCTAAGGGTATAAAGAGAGTCCAGGGCACTGGAAGCAGAGAGGAAGATGAGGGGGCAGTGAATTCAATGGGATGTAAAACACAGGCAAGGAAAGGCACAGGCTTTTACCCACTTTCAAGAGTAAAATATCTAGATGTAAAACTGGAAGCACTTTTCTGAGTTTTCTCTGTCGATTAAATCCACACATTATCCCCATAAACCATCTGTGTACTGCTACCCACTCCCATCCGCTGTCGCCGTAGGTTTGCAGGCATCTGAAGGGAGCCCTGCTTTGTCATACCCCATTAGAAGAATGCTATGCCAGTACAGTCCTATGAACTGCCTGTGTAGCATAACCAGGCACCTGACAAAGGGAAGAGGAGTGAGGTCAGAAGCATGTGCAGGTAGGAGCCAGGCAATGCCTAAAAGCAATAGGACAAAGCTCCTAGGTCCATGAATTAGTGGGGACTGCTGAGTCCTTTAAAAAATCAGACCACTCATTCAGGTGCCTAAATACAGATTTAGGTTCCTGTGTTGGGCAACTGTGGTGGTCTGGTTGGTTGTTTGGCTTGTTATTTTAAATCATGAGCCACACATTTTTTAAAATATTCAAATGTACATGAACAGTGGAAAAAAGACTCCTTCCTTGCTGTCACTTTGATCACTTGCTATCCCCACAGCAGACACTGATTTAAAGCCCCAACTGACATAATGGTGCTCTCTAACATTAACGGAAATGTAGGGAAAAGCACCAATAACAAAATAATCCCATTTCCTATTCAGGAGCTCCATTTCTGTTAATCTCATAATTTGTTGCTTTAATCTTTGCCAGTTTGCTTATGATAAAAGTGTAACATCTGGTGTTGGGTGTTCCATTAAAATGCACTTCTGACTGCACATTTATTGTTTAAAAACACAAAAGAGCTTAGCTTGTGATTCATGAAGGTGAATGGCAAATATGGCTGGAATCAAAAGAGTTAAATTCAACATTAAAAAAAAAGGTATTGCAGTGGCTCACCTGTATTGACAATAATGTCAAGCCAGGTTTAATAGCACAGTTCCTTATTGAATGAATTCACCCTGTAGGAAACCATATGACCTTCCTGTGCATGTGCAAGATAAAAAATCAATATTAATCCCTTGGGAGGAAAATATAGGATTAACAGAATGTTTGAGTGAGTCTAATGAGAGTCAGATGGCAAGAATGCTAATGTGAGAAAAGCAGCTCCTGGATACTCTGTCTAAATACATAATAAAGTGGGTTCCATATATGTTATTGATTACTGTGCTTTTGCCACACATACATATTCGCAAGTTGCAATTTAATGGATTTGCATCTCTTTTGTATGGTTTCCTGACAGAACAACAGGGGATTTTGAAGTTAATCACCTTTCAGCTTGGAGATTTATGACCAGTGTGGTTAGCTGAGCCTTTCCTCCATGAGGATGTTCAGAGCTGCCTGTTCTGAGCAGCAGTTCTGAGCTGCCTACCCACTATAGGTGGGGGTGGGATAATTAGAAAGGGGTTTAAGCATCTCTGTCTAGCAGTTGCTCTCTGGAGTCATCTGGTACACTGGCATTGTCAAACCCAATGTTAGTCTAAATCAGTTCTAATTATTGCTGTTTTTGGAAGGTGGGTGGGCAATAACTTTGGTCATACTTTACATAATGACCATTGATTTCTTAGGAAATAAACATAGCAACGTGCTTTTGTTTTCTCTCTCTCTGTCTCTGAGGCTCTCTGTTGGCTGCTTGGTTTCAGTCCTTTTCAAGGCCTAAGAGTCCTAAGCTCCCAGTAGAAGTTGAGGGCTCACAGCACCCCAGAGGATGAGGCCCAAGGAGAAACATAGGTTTAAACATAGGTTTAAAGAAAACTAATCAGCTTTGGGCAATGGGTAATAGAGAAAACCAGCTGGGGAAGTTGAGTGATGCCTTAAAAAGAATGGGGAGTCAGAGACAACACCAAGGCAAGCAACTATTCACTAAGTTAGGAAAGTCATGAAAACAGCAGCCTCCAAGGGCATTTATACACAAACATTTTTGTGCCATGACACGCCAGAGATCTGGCACGTCAGAGTAGACTCTATTAATTAAGTCTGCTCCACACATGAGCTGACACACACTGCGCTGTTGTTGTATAAGCTGTGAAAAGCGCATCAGTACACAGAAAATGACGGCGGTGTGCTTTTGAAATAAAACACTTTCTATGTGCGTTAGTTCAGAAGTGTACCATCACCATTTCCTCAGTGCTGACGCTCATTTTGCCATTTATACAAGTGCATGTGTACAAATGCCCCAAGTGAGTTTGAAACCTACTACAGTCAACTGTGTGTGGACCAGAGCATGGCCTGTAGATTTCTTAGCAGGTGTGGGTTGAGGAGGGGCTGTGTAGTGTGAGATTTGAGAGCTACTCTGGCAGTCAACCAGCTTGCACTCGGGGGCTCAAGAAAAGCACCTGTCAAAACAGGAGTTCTGCTTTGAATTAAGGGTATGACCTGCATCTGCTCCAGACTGACTGGTAGAGAGCCTTTCCTTCCTCTTTGGGAGTCATGCCTTATGCAGTGCTTGCCCTCCTGATGCTGACTGTGCTGATCTCCAGGGATGAGGAGGAAGCTTCTTGTCCTGTCACTCGCCATCCTTGCCCAGGCCCAGCGTGGTCCTCCATGACTGTTCTTTTGGTGGGGTGCAGTGTAATTGAAATAGATCCCATATTTAAATATCAGTGCCTTGTTACCCTTTGGGAAGGGGGTGACTAGAAAAGTGACAGAGTGATTTGCTTTGTATTCCTTGCAAGCCCCTTCTTTCCTTATCAGAATATTAATCACTTTAGCTATAGATCTTTAAAGGGAGATGATATGCAGTGTGCTTGTATTTGCAAACCCCAATCCCTGCCCACCTTCTCCCATTCTTTGCATTCAAATGAACGCAGAGAGAGAAAGCAGATTAGACTGCAGCATGTCTCATTTGCACTGCCACTGTATGTGCACACTCAAATTATCCTTTTGTGAGTGGATCCATAGTTACCGGTGAGTGCTTGAGGACGAGAGACTGAAAACCACTGCCTGGAAATGACAGACAGCTCCTCTGCAGCCACTCAGTGTTGCCAAGCTGCATAGTGAAGATTGCTCATGCCTTTTTGCCAGATTTGACTAAACAGAGATAAGCCTGTAAATGCGACAGTGAAGCTCCCCAGATAGGATTACACTGGTGATACATGCTAGCACTCAGCCTCACCAGAATTGATGGCATTGTGCAGCAGGGTCATCTGTTTACCACTGCTTTTGCATGAGCTAAACACTAAAGCACAGGGGGAGAGAGGGAGGGATTCAAGTGAGTCTGTGTGAAATGTGCTGCTTTAATTGGAAGTGTTCATCAGCTGATTTCCACTTGCACTGCCTGAGTTGGCCTTTGATTGTTTACAGGATGCTTACGTAGAGTTTAAATTTTGGTTAGTATAGGATGGTTTGGATAGGCATGATCCTGCCCAAAATACAAAACAATGAAGATTCACAAGGGCACTATATTAATGGCAACAAATCAGACAAGTCCCTTCCAGTTTCCAACTCCAGCTATGAAGAAATAGGGCACACTTTGAGTAAGGAACAAGTCACAGAATCAGCTCTTTTTGGAAGGGCAGCCTGCCTTGTCTGAGGCATGCTGAGATGCACAAAACAGGCAGTGTACCTTTTCATTTGCATTTAGACAGGATGTACAGTACTGAGTCACCTCCTCAGCATTCCAGCTGATGGAAGTGTTGATGACAACTGAAACAAGTGATTATATATTAGATGCGCTTAGCATTTTATTGCACAGATTGAGGCAAGCAGGGGCAGATTGGGAGTGGGGGTGCAAGCAGTGCATACCCATCTTTCAGTTGACTGTGCCTTAGGACCAGCAGCCGGGGAATTGTTTAAGTCCTGGAAGCAAAAAAGAATCCTCCCTCCCTTCCCCTCTGGGCTCAGCAGAGGAAGGGGAATCCTGCCCCTTTCTACCCCTTCCTGCCCCCCACCCATCCACTGCTGCCTCTGTCTCTGGGTTCCCTGAGACTAGGGGGATGGGGGCCTCCAGGGTTGTTCCTGCCTACTCCAGCCAGGCTCCTTGCAAAGATGGGCTCAGCAAGGGACAGCAGCTGCAGCGTGGGTAGCTTCCCCCTCCCTGCCCAGTCCCCCTGGTGTTTCCTGCTAGCCCAGGAGCAGGTGCAGGGGAAAGGAACCACCCCATTTCTTCACCTGCAATGTGGACTCCACCTCCCATCCTTGAGTCAATTGGGGACAGCAGCAGCCAGGGTAGGTGGGGTGGGGAAGGAACATGCTGCTGAGCATGGAGGGAAAGGGAGAGGGAGGGAAGATTTTTATCTACTTGAGGAGCTTCAAATCCTCTGCTGCTGTTCCTGTGATATGGTCTGCCCACCTTGTTCCTGTGGGGCTTGGAGCCAGGGGGTAGCACCCCTCTATGAAATTCTAGGTCTGCCCATGGAGGCAAATCAGTACCATTGTGGCCTGTGTTTTCCCTGCAAACCTTAAACAATTGCACTGGCAAAAAGGATGATCCCCTAAGATGGCATGACATGAGTTCCTAAAGGCCCGAGGCAAAATGCACAGTGATCAGTTAGTGTATGGGACACGTACAAGATTAAGATTACTGAGTGCCTAAATAAAAATCTATATAATCTAAAAGAAGAAAAGGTGCAGAGCTGCTGCTCCTTGGCATTGTATAATTTTTGCTGAATATTAGTGTCAAATGTTAACATCCCAGCGTGTGTCCCCTATCATACCTGGTGGGGAATAGGTACTGAAAACAATGTAAACAAGAACGGTGTGAAATTCAAAAGAGTTGGGCCTCTTGAGAACTCAGTAATATCTTTTTAGTCACTTACAAAGGACATTTTAGCTAGAGGGATACTGATGTGACAATGGTGGACTTGTGTTTTCCATGTTTAAAAACACACAAGCTACTTGAGTGGTTGTGATAAGACATCATATCTCCAAAAACATCATCTTCTCAGGAGCTACAGTGAGAGAGAAGTGTGAATCAAAAGTATGTATCACATACCAACTTTATCACATACCAAGTTTAACAAAGTCAGCACAGCCTACCTGAGGACCAGTTTTGATTATGGACTTCTTGGATAGGAGGAGAGAATCTTGTAATTCTGTTGAGTATCTTTTTCTGGATACTACTCATGCGTACCTTGGAAGGAGGTGAATCTACATGTATCCCAGCCAAATGAAAGCTGCAGCATCTGATGAGTAGTAAAGGAGTAATGCAGACAGTCCCAAATGATACTTTCCATCGAAAGGAGCCCTTCTGTGGTGCAAAATAAAATCCTGCAAATGCCTATTTATCTGTGTTCCTGGGTGAATGGTAAAAGGAAAGGGGGGGACAGTAGGTGTGGCTGATAGCTGACTAGAAGAAAGTGAATGGAGTAGAAGAAAATTCAGAGGAGTCAGGGGAGCTTTGCCAGTGAAGCAGTAGGACAGGAATTTGTGTTTTCAGTGTTCAAGATTGCTGTGATTGTGGGTCATAATTAGTGGGGTGTGAGCTGTTCATTGGTATCTTCACTTGATCCATATTTTTGTGGCATAACCTGTCCCTTTGGTCTCCATCTAACCCTGCTTCAGGAATAACTCTACATGCCCTACCAAGATCTTAACTCTGCAAACCTGTCAAGCTCATCTTCTACCCTGTATACTCTAATACCTCCATCTAACGTGACATGAACCAGCATTAAAAAGGCACTTTGTTGCTGAAACATAGCACTTGTTCAGCATTTCCAGGAATAACATGACAGGCAGACCGAATGTAATCAGTAGCAAAGGTTGGGAATATGAATAGTATTTTAAACAGGTTTTGACTATTTCCAAGGTTTGTGATTTAACGAAAGAAAGAAAGAAAGATCAGGCTCTCCCTTACTTATAAAGATTTCCCCAGTGCAGTATTTCCTAAAGCTGCTAATGTTGAAAAGGATTGGACACAGAGTTTAAATGTGCATTTTAACAGAAACTCGGGATTTTCTTGCCTCTAGATACAAATGAAAATCTTACCATTCCTGAACTTTGCCTAAATACAGAAATGACAGTAGCAATATACAAAGTTGGCAGACAGTGCAGGGCAGGAGACAGCACAGTGTGGGTACTTGGGATTAATGGACCTTACTAAATCAAAATAAACCAGGATTGTAATAAAGAATCCCCAGAGTTATAAACAATGCATGGTTAACAAGCATCAAAATCTGGTATCCTAACAAGGATTTTCTGTCTGTATATATATGACCAAGAACCCATTTATGTATTTTATTCCATAGCATTTATATATTTCATAAATGTTAATTACACTTATTGTGGACCTGCTTCTGTAGTAGGAGCAAGCATCAATACTCAGATGATTTCAGTGGGAGGGATAGGTCCTTCCCATCCTTGCAAGCATTAAAGGCAAAGCTGCTTGAGATATCCAGAGATCTGAGTTAATAAAGCATTAGATTTACTGTTGGTTTGATAAGCCCGTCCATGAAGGCAATAAAAGTAAATAGATAAATTAATCAAAGACAGGATTCAATGAACAGCCCTGCATGGTGCCTTGGAGATCACCAGGCCTGGACTCTGGGAGGGAGCACAGCCCCACCCTTCAGATTTCCATACTGGTGGACCTGGAATACCAAGAGATCGCTCAAATCAGAAATATCTTGAAACTCAAGACATGTTTTCTATGAATAGTAATGGTTGCGCAGATATTTATGGAAAAAAATTATATTCATAAATTCAAATTGCCAGTATCTGTAGGGCAGCCCTGTTTGTTTTCTACAAATGCCAACACAGCCAAGTGTATTTACATGAGCATCTCTGAGACTATAAATAGATGTCACCAAAAGAAGCAGGTCAGCTATGCCAGGATGCATCCCAGCACAGCTGATCGGCTTCACTGAGTGAAAGACATTCTCGCTTGTTGTCCTGCATCATCAGTGGTGGAACAACAAGTGATGTGCTCCCCACTTACAGAGACGTGTCCCCAGGAATCACCAGGGTGCGTCTCTAAGAAGGGTAAGCCAGAGTTTCCTGCCTACAGAGATGCGGCCCAGAGATTCCCAGGGCCAAATCTCTGTAAGAGGAGTAATCCAAGAAGGCATTCCTGGGGCTCAAGGGGCTCAGGCCTGCCCAGGAATTCTTCAAACCCCAGGAGTGCCTGTCCAGGGTGGGTGGAGAGGGCAGGCACTCTCCCACCATAAAGTAAATAGACATCAGCCACAAAAAAAGCAGTGCAAATTATTATTACCGTTTGTTGTGGCCACAAATATAGGCATTGACATCCATCTGCTTTTGCTTTGTGGTGCCACATTTTTGTCGTGATTTATCTCCCTTGTGAATCTATTAAAACCAGGACAAAATTCACTTATTCTGAATTGAAATCTGTTTCAGGGGACAGTTTCTGAAAAATGGAAGACTTGAGCAGGAAATGCAGGTGTAAAGTGATGAAATTAAATTGTTAGCTCTTCCTTAATGAGAAAACTTTAGGCTGGGACAGAAAGTGCCAGGAATGTTAGTGCATCTTGGAGAAAGAGAGAATTTTTTACATGGAAAATGGAAGTATTTGAGGAATGTTCAAAAAAACTTTAAAAATCCTTTTTTCTAGAGCCCCTGCCAGCACCAGAGTAGATGAACCAGACTAGTTGGGGGGGGGGAAGTGTGTGGAAGATATGTGGGTTAAGATGACTAGGCCTTCAGCAATAGGAGTCACAGGATTAGTTTGCTTATCCTGAGGGGGAGCTCAGCTTTCAAGTCAGGAAATGGTCATCTATTACTTCTACAGCCTCAGTCTCCATGGATCTGAATGCCTAGGATGGGTAGGGTAGGGTATCTATTTTTCCATAGTTTAGCTATATTACAACAGGTGAGGATTTACAGTAGACTTTCCCACTAAGTTAAGAGGCACATCCTGGCCAGTGTCAGCAACACAGGTGGAGCTCCACCTGCTTAAGCAAAGTAGCGGAAACTAACAGGCATAGCCATGAATCTAATCCTTCAGTTTTCTCTAGATTCTGCTTTCCCCTGAGTAACAGCAATAGCTGTTCCTAGTGGGAGTTATTTGTATTTAATGGCTGGGAAATTGCAAGAGGCATGCTGTTTTTGTGCTGTGCTGGGGATGGATCTGAGCACAGACGAGAGTAGGCAGAACATAGCAGAGTGGAAGTTGGGGACAGGTGCCTGCAGTTGCCTGCGGAGAAGGGCACTGGGGCTGCTGAAGCCATTTGGAGTCCAGTCCTGGTGACCGGGCAGTCCCAAACCTTGGAGGAAAATACATGAGTACCTACTATGGAGCACAGCAATGTACAGCTGTACCACAGCTCAGGCTCAGAGCTTTTTTGGATTCTATCTAAAACTACTTTCCCTTTAGCAATAGCTTCAACTGCGTCTGGTGGGAGTATTTGTACTGTACTTATTTCTCCATGAACTGTTTGGGAAAGATTTAATAGCAGCCCTTCACCACTGGGGAGGGAACTTCCCCTGAGTATTGTTCGGTGGCATGGAAGACTGGCACAGCTGCGGATACCTCTGCAGCTCCTCTTAGTAAGAAGGGATTTGGCATTCAGTGAGTTAAATCAGGGAAGGGATACAGTGAAGAGAGTAACTTTCCCGGAGCACAGATAATGTTACTTAACGTAATCCCCTCACAGAAAGTGAGACAAAACTGGCTTTATAGCAAACCAACCTTCTGCATGGGTCACAGTGTAACATGCTATTGTTATTCTCATTAGACATGGTAATGACACCACAAGGATTCTTTTAACAGCAAGTCTTACACCCCAAAACAGAGAAAAGGGACACTGCCAATGTTCATAAGGCCAGAATGTGAGATGCTGGGATGCAAAGACAGCTACAAAACAGTTAGTGGTTTATCTTCTTCCCCCAAAAAATACTTGTTATCCCTTCTGTTCTGAAATAATAATAATAATAATAATAATGCAACTAAATTGTTCCAAGGAATCGTTCAACATCCAGCTGGCATCCAGAAGTGAGAAAGGAAAGCAAATATGGGAAAGAAGCAATTTTTAATTGCAAGCATGTGAAACGGTTAAAAAAAATAATTAAATGATAGGTGATGAATTCTTAAAAATTGATTGATTCACTTAGTGGGGATCCTGAACTGACACATCTGAAGGTGCTTTATTAACTTAAATTGACATACAAGAGTAGAGACAAGATAATTTCCTCCACTCTTGGAAGTCAGTTGCCCCTTGCAGCCACTGCACAAGAAGTTGGCATTTGAAATGAGGAGCCACCTTTCCTGTGGCATCCAGAAATCCAGGACAGGTGGGCCTCATGCAGGCTAAGACCAGTAGATCTTCAGGACTGGGGCCTGTTGTGTCAAGGCAAATCCTGAGCAGCTATAGGCATACTGGACTACTGTGATGTCTTTTGCTTCAGCGGGTCCTGAACAATCCTACTTCAGTTCTACAACCTGAAAAAGCATAGAAATCGGAGTTGGCAAAGCCTTATCAGAATGGTCTACTCCTAAACCTTCCCCCAAGGACAAGATCATTCTCGACAATGCATTGTTTCACTGCTTTTCCCTTGGTGCTGCTTCTGTTCTATTTGGGATTGGTTATGGCTGAAAACAAAGCCAGATCCTGAGGAAAATCTGTTCTCAGCTTTGTCCTGCTTCTGTGCGTCATTGAATCGCACAATGTTAAATAGATGTCTGTGCAAGAAACTTCCAAGAATTCCTGTCCGAACTACCCAGGAAGGAAGGGAGGAGAATGTAGGATTTCACTTTTCTGCCTGGCCAGATCCTTAGAACAGTAAAATAAAATAGGTAGAAGCAGAAATAAGTGCTAACTGAGGTGAGCTAAACTATTCCTCCCTCAAGGGCTAAGGCTGGCTCCATTTATACTCTGTTGAACACTACTGCATTAGGCCCTAATGCTGCAGTGACTTCTAGCGTTGTGGGTTTCTATGCTCACACTGAAGCCCACTGACTTCAATGGAGCACTGTGCAGGTAGAAGGATCTGCTCACATGGAGCTTGCTTCAGGTGTAGGATTCTTAGGTGCTTCAGATCTGATCCCAAAGGGAATTTCATCACTGACTGTAGTAGGGTAAAGGGACAGGTCTTTTAAGAGGACCTCTGCTTTGTAATGCTGCCCAGTGGGACGATTGACATAGGTCTTTTGGCTTCAGTGGAGCAATATGGAAGTTTGCTCGCCCTGGGCACTTTTTCCAGAGGGTGCACAAAAGGGGGTTTTATGGCAAGAAGCATCATTTGACTGTAGTTAAGGATGATGAAGACGTCTAGTTATTTGACCTGTTTTTACCTGATCTGATATTTCCCAAATGAAATTGAGTCCTTTGATTTTTATTTTTTCATACATTACCTGGTTATGAGATCAGTCTAATTTCTTGTCTTTTTTTTTGAGAGAGAGAGATTCTGAGATTTTAAATACTTAAATGATGCAACTGGAAGTATATTCTGAAAGCATCAAATTTTGGTGACAGGCCAGACTGTCACCTAACATAACACAGTCACGCTCCTTTGCAATGCTGATGATGCCAGCTTGCACATCTGGAGATCTAGCTGGAGATCTAGCCGTGTGTCTTAATCTTACACAAACACAGGTTAGATAAAAGCCACCAAGATGCCTGAGAACAAAGCTGCCAAGGTGTACACATTAATTGGGGCCCAGATCCACTGTGCTCCACATGTTTGATTGTGCATCCACTTCTTAGAAAACACCCAGCAAAATAATATGGGATTGTTCCTTATCTGTAGAGGTAATATCAAACTATTTTACATTGATACTAAAGTAACTAGGAAGGAATACAAAGCATTAGGTAAACTGCCCCAAGTGACTATTTTTAACTCCTCGGTTTTCCAAGAGAGGGAGAATCGTTTAAACACACAAAAAAAAACCCCAGTCATCTTGCACCGTGGGGTATGCTACAGCTCTGACATGAGGGTGCCTCAACTCCCTGTTCACAGAAAACTTCTAGATCAAAAAAGTGTTGATATATATATTTTTTACTATACATCACCTTCCTACCTTGCGCACTATAATGTAGTAAAAAGTATATATCATAAATATCAGGGGATAGGGCCCAGATCAGTGCACACTTTGGCATTAGATATCCTACAGAGTTTGTGTGGGTCATAGCCATGTTGACAGCTAAAGATCTCCCTCATGAGTTTAGCAAGTGTTGTGTGTGGTCACTCAAGGACAGAAAAGGGCCTACAGGATCTAGGTCTGTGGTTGATCGGTGATCCCCTGGGTCTGTTCAAAGGCCTGTAGAAGTCAGTGGAAGGACTCCAGTAGATTTCAGTGACCTTTAAGTCAAACCCTTTGAGAAGTGGTAGCTAAATCCCATATATCCTTATTTTTATCACTCATTTATTTGCCTCTATCTAGAGAAAGGGGCAGGGAAAAAAGTTACGCTAGTTGCCAAATCTTCAGTTTTCATGTGGTGGCCTCTTGCATAGTTACCTCTGTGAAAAGGTAATCAGAGTACATTGCTTCACTGAGCCCACCTGTACTGTACAGTCATTTTTCTCTATGAATATTCAATGTTACCAGTGGTCATCTGTTGTGAGAAACCTATTTTAGGAGAAGTTAACGCAACCAAAACAAAAGTGATGGAGGAGAGGTCATCAGAGACTTAGGGTTGACATCCTGCTGCTAATGAAGTTGGTAGGACAAGGATTTTGCCCTAAATTTCTTCACTAAACGTGATTTGCAGAGACACTAGCACCTTAGATTTTAATTTTAATCTAAACAATTTTTAAACTGAGACTCTCTAAACTGGTTCAGGCCTAGACACAAGCTTTAGCAAACCGAAGTATGACTGTTCTCTTGCAGTGAGCCTGAATACAGCATCATTGTAGCAGGGCAGGGAAGCTTAACTCTGATGTGCAGTCAAGTGTTGTTTTTTTATTACCCTAGGAAAAAAAGCATCAGCTTGAAATTCATTTGGGTTTAGGAGCAAAAGGATGGAATTTTTTTTATCTCGCTCCTCCCATAGTCATTTTGAAACTTGCTGTAACAAAAGGAGGTGACAGTTTTCTCAACATCTGAGCTGTCCTTTGGGCCATACTTCGTCCACTTGACATCTCAGCACAAAGGACTAGAATACAAATTCCTCAGCCGCACAATAAAAGCAATTGTTGTTTTTTCCTGCATGTGTGTATAAGCTATAAAATAAAATACTTTATACAAAACTATCGGGGTGGCCAGGCAGGAGGGCAGCAGGGCTTTGCCTCAGTCTTCAGGGGAAGGCAGGCAATCAGGAGGGAGGAGATAAAATAACAGGGGTGGATTCTGATGTCAGTTGCATCAGAGTAAAATTGGAATATTTCCTCCATTCAATTCAGTGGAAGTTCTCACTGGCTTTAGGGTGCTTTGGATCAGGCACTTGGAGAGCTACTGGCTAAATCCCATAAGTAAATTCCTATTCCATCTCTTAGGGATCTAAGTGAGGTCCTATTTTACCTTGATTGATTCCCTGAAAACACATTTTGTTTATAATGTGCCTTCATTTTAGCCTTAAGTCTAAGTCACAAAAAGCAACAAGGAGGAAGGAGATAACTTGCCTGTTTAACAGTTTTTCAGGCACCTAAGTATCACTTAGGCCTAGCAGGATCTGGCCCTGTGTAGCTATTGAAGTCCATCAGTCATTTACCTTTACAGCAAAGTTAGGATTTATTGCCCTTAAAGCAAAAAAGCATCTGGTTAAAGCCTTCCTCTTGAGTATTTTCCATGCTACCATATTTAATCGGATCCAAGATATGGTTTATTTCCTCATTCAGCATGGAGGGGGAAAGCCCCTAGTCTTGGATTCAACTATGATGTGGAAGGGGAGGAGCAGGTAGCTGCTGCAGTTCTGACTCCAGCCCAGAGCCCTATAGCCTCTGCCCCCTTCCCCTTCCTTACTGTCAGCTATGGCTTCAGCTCCATTCTGTCCCAGGCACAGAGCACGTAAAAGCATGGCCCTTGCCCAGCCAGAGCTGCCACTGCTTCTTATGGGCCAGGCATGGGATGGAGTTTCACTGTGCTCTGTGCCCCAGGAGGGAATGCAGCTGGGGGCGATACTGGAGATGTGCTTGACCATAAGGGGTAGGGAAAGGGTGTAGAAGCTCCAAGGATAGGTGAGGAAGGGGGCAGAGGCTATGGAGAGCCGGGAGGATAGGACAGAGGCTATATAGAGTGGAGGGGAAGAGGGCAGGGAAGCAGGCAGGGAGCAAGGCTGTGGGTGGGGGAGGGGAACAGGTGCCAAGGCACAGGCTGCAGGAGCCCAGTACAGGAGGCATAGGTGGAGGGGGTGGGACAGGCTGCAGGGGAAAGTAGAGGGATGAACAGAGGTCCAGGGGGCCACCTGCCCCCCCCTCAGCTGCCTGCTCCACTGTTGCTGCTTTCTCTGCTCTAAGAACGGGGCAGAGAAAGCAGTGTGTCATCTTAAATTCCACGAATTTAAGATGACACACTGATAATTAGATAATATTTTTTATAATATATGTGGAAAATTACAACAAATATATACATTTTCCATATATAGAATCTAGCCATTGGAGGGTCATCTTAAATTTGAAGTTGTCTTAGATTTGGATAAGTACAGTATTTTAATTCACCAGTTACAAAACTTTAACTGGACTCTTGAACAGGTAAGTTTAAATGTATCTTTGTCTGCCACCATGGTCCAGCATTTTATTTGCATTAAGAGTAGGTACTCTAGGGGGATGCAGATCCCTGTTTTATTTCACTTTTCCTTTTCCATATTCTTACCTGCCTGCACAAATAATATTATAAAATGCTGTAATTACAAATCTCATTGACTGCCTTGAATCTAAGGGCATGTCCCATCAGAGCATTGCTCCAAAGCCTGTTACTCAAGAGACTATCTTGTATGATTCAGATGCAGCCATTCTGGCCCCATTTAGCTGGTAAGAAGGGAGAATATTTGAAACACAGACTTACCACGTTTACTGTGGCCGTGCAGTGTAGTAAATATGTTCTCTTATTTCAAGGCAAGCCAATAATTCTGAACCATACGGATGGCTGTCTTGGGTGCTTTACTGAGGAGTCAGTTCCCACAGATGAGGGATGGATTGATGAGTGCAAAGGTGTCTGGGAGGTGTGGACACACTAATGTCTGGAGCCCTTTCCAAAGGGGAATATTTCAAAAGGACACCTGGTACATTGTGTGATGTGTGTGAATGAGCTGAAAAGATTTCAAATGCAGCAAAACACTCCTGCATCCAGGGTTAAAATTGGAGGCAGTTTTCTGCATTTGAATCGTTATTGTTACTACCTAATTTGCGGGGGCTGCCCCACCCCAATTTCATGGGCAGAACATGGGCCCAGGCTGCCACATAATGGGTGAAGCGTGGTAGGCCCCTCCCATGCCTATGATTGGCCCAGGGGCTCCTGTGGCCCTGCCCCTCACCACTGAGGGGTGCCTGTCATTTGTCCCCACTCCTCACTGTGGATTGGAGAGGGGTGAGGCCACATGGCAAGCAGCCATCTTGCGAGCAGCCCCCATCATCCCCAGCTTTGCCCCCTGCCCCTGGTGAGTTGCAGCAGCTCTCAGTAAGTTTTTTAAGGTGGTTTTTTTTTTCTCCTGAGGATTTTGTGGATTCTGAATTATGCAGGCATTGTCTAGATTTTGCGGGCAATGCCAGATTTCGCAGAATCTGCAAGATCATGAATGTGGTAGGTCCCTGGTTATAAGTAGTATAAGAGTGCCCAGTGGTTGTGGCTCCCATGGTCTAATCCTATTCTTCCCATGTGGATCTGGAGCCCAGCCTCGTACTCTTATCAGTCCTGAGAGATTTGTTTTCAGCACCAGTCCTCATGCCACACAGTTGAGAAACCACATTCATTCCCCTGCGTTGGATTGAGAATATTCAGCAGCTCCCCAAAAAGCCTTTGTGTTGCGATAGCGAACACAGATGCTGATCCTACCTTACCTTTCTCTAATTACTCTTCATGCCAAAGCTGAAACCTGATTCCACAGTGTAGCCTGCTTTACGGATACTGCACCTCTTTGTGCTAGGGGTGAGGGGGAATGAATTAAGGAGAAATTGCTCCCAGCAGATCCACGTACTAATTGAGTCTAATTGGAAATGTCCTGCTGCACATATAAATGTTTCACAAGTCCTTCATTTCCAGTGCTGGATCTCATTCTTTGTAGAGGCTTTGACAGGGCAGTGATTAAAGATGCCCGTCTCTCTTCAGTAGTTCCCAGCTGTACAACCACTGGACTCCTGTCATGCTGCTGTACTTGAGATCCATTCCACATCACTGCCTCGTTGAGCATCTCAAGCATTCAGGCTTTCTCTCTGTCTCCAGACATGATTGCACCCTTTCACAGCGATCACAGAAGCAGCATTGCTGCAACTCATTAAAATAAGATGGTTAAGGAACAGGCTGCAAAGGGTTTTACTAGTCACAAAAATAAAAGCAGCCCTAAATCCCAGAGTTCCTTATATTTTCCTTATGTATCAGAAGGGCGAGGGGGAAACACCAACTCTTTACAGTGTCTGGCATTTTTTTTAAATCTTCTTGTTGTGTAGATGGTTATTGCCTGTATATTTTCCCATATGATGATGGAAATAAGTTAGCTCATTATTTTTTGGCCCCTCAGTTTTAGATGAGTTTGCTTAAGAAAAAAAGACTTTATTGTTGGGTTTGTTATTGTTGTCTTTTTTTGCTCATAGCCTGTTTTTCAAAAAAAAGAAAAAAGAAAGACTATTTTGTATTACTTCCAATCCAGGAGCTGGCTACCTGTTGTTAACATAACCAGCCCATGAGAGGAGAATAATTAATTTATGTGCTTTTTCCATTATTTCATCAGATCATAGAAAAGGTAGATTGAAAGGGAGAGGTTCTGTAGTCCAGCCCCCTGTTCAAAGTAGGATCATCCCTGGCTAAACCATCCCAGCCAAGTGTCTGTCAAAGTTGCTCATGAAAATTTGCAAGAATGGATATTCCAGTTTCTCTAGGTAGCCTATTTCAACACTTGACCACCCTCATAGTCATAAAATTCCTCCTTATCTCCAACCTAAATTTCCCCTACCGCAGCTAGAGGCCATTGTTCCTAATCCCGTCTGCTGCAGCCCATCTCCATCTCCGTCCTCTCTGTAATCATCCTTCAGGTATTTGAAGACTGTTATCACATCCCCCCTCAGCCTTATCTTCTGTATGCTAAATAACCCTCACTCTTTTAGCCTGTCCTCATAAACCTTGCCTCCCAGACTTATAATCATTGTAGATGCTCTCTGCTGGACTCTTTCCAGCCTGCACACATCTTTCTTAAACTGTGATAATATATTTTAAAACAGTTTTAGGCATCAGTTCAAACCCATCCCAGGTGAATAATCCTTGTAAATTGACACCTACCTGGTGATTCCTTGAAGGCTTACAGCTGTGTCATTCAGTGCTAGCACATTTGTGTGATTTCATACATGAAGCAAGTTGGTAAGAGAGATCCCTGTAGACCCAGGTGCTGTAGGAAGTGATGTTACAGATATACCAGGTAGCACTCTACTCTCTGGATCAGGCCTATGTTAGTGAACCCCATGTGGAGCATTTTGTTGTTCAGTGGGAGCATCTACAAGAGATGCTAACTGTGCAGTAGCCTAATAACACTGTGCAGTAGCATGCGGGGCAAAAACTGTTGCTAGTACACTACTGCACAGTAGTATTAGGGTACTGCCCAGCAAGCATCATTAAAAGTTTTTGTGCTGGCAGTACTGTGCAGTAGTGCATGTTATTGTGCATTGATTTAGTACTTCATTAACCAAGTACTAAATTTAATGCACAGTAACTATGGCACATTAATGAACATGTAGATGCGCCCAATGTCTTTCAAAGAACAAGCAAAACCTGGAACCCGTCAAACTGCAGCAGTAAAGAACATACAACTGTTCTGTAAAAATAAGGACTCACCTGCATGGGAAATCTACTAGTATATCACTGTATAGGTCCCTAAGTGGACATTCTTGTTCAGGATTAAGTATACCTTTTTCTTGTTTAACTTAAATAGCTTCAAAAGCTGAAATAAAAGTGTTATTAACTGAGGTGTTCCAAGGAGATTCCACCTAAGGTAATTGCAAAATTAGTGCCTGCCACAGTTTTAGTTAGATATGTTAGTCTTCCTTTCCTGTCCTTAACAGTAGTATAGTATTACTTTGCACTTTTAAAGAACCATAGTTTTCCACTCTAGATATGACTATATTTCATTTGTGGGTGGCATGATTACTAGGCATTTCTGAATTACCTCACAGGAATGTTGTAAGGATTTGTAAGACATGCACTTTATATAAGGCAGTTTGACATAAAAAGAAGAAAGTTGCTGAAGAAATGCACAGTTAAGTGTTTTTTATTCTTTGATGTTAGAGACACATTCTCAGTAGACATCAGAAACAATATACCCTGCAGTTGTTGCTTAGTGGCTCTCTTGTTAGCAGTCTCAGAAAGCCATGAAATGAGCGGAGTAAAGACTAAAGGTGATCTTTCCAAACCAAAGTTCAGTCTTATTGCTAGGGTTTAGATTGCTGCTGGTCAGCCTGTGATTTATTCAGAGCAACAAATATGTCCAGCAAATGAAATCTTATCTCCTCCCAGGGCGTTATGACTATGCCAATTTTCTAGCATGGTTTGATGACCGTATGTGACTACATTTCAGCGTGCAGTTTGTTTGTAAATGAACTGTTCCAGCTATGCAGTGGCACGCTATGTTTAGTGTATGATTGGTCACCCAACTTGCATGGTTGTGTTTCTGCTCTAGGACTGAGTGACTGAAATTTTATTAAATAGGAAGAGTTAAACCAGGGAGATTTTAAATGAACACATGAACATTTCTGGCATAACCCTTCACCTGACCATGTTCTCAGGAACACTTACAGGAAACTTTTTGTTTTGCTATCTGCAAACATTTCAACAAAAGAGGTTCCAAAAAGTATGGAAGGATTTTTGTTTGAAAGAATCTTTGAAAATTCTTTCCGTGCATTCTTTGCTCAAGCTTAGTTCAGAAATGGTTGGATGGTGCTGGTAGATTTTCCTAAATCACATTACAGCAGTTTTCCACCATGCATTACACATTACAGTGAGTCCCTTGCAAATCATGACCTAAACGTCCTTCTACACCTGTAAAGTAGAGAGAGGCTTGCTCAGTAATGCACTGAAGTCAAGACCCTTTACATTATAAATCCCATTCCACTGCAGAGGCTTAAGGCATGGGTGACAGCCCTGTCTCTTCTACTGCATTCCTGTGACACACTGAAGGTGTGACTCTTCAGCCTGGAGAAGAGAAGGCTCAGGGGTAACTTGGTGGCAGCCTATAAGTACATAAGGGAGGGTGCACCAGGATCTGGGAGAACAGCTATTCACCAGGGCTCCCCAAGGGATAACAAGGTCTAACAGCCACAAACTTCTGGAAGGCTGATTTAGACTGGACATTAGAAAAAACTTCTTTATGGTCCGAGTGTCCAGTGTCTGAAACAGACTTTCCACAGAGGTGGTGCAAGCACCTGCTCTGGACTCATTCAAATGGCGTTTGAATGCTTATCTTGCAGGGGGTCATTTGACCCAAGCAGACTTCCTACCTATGGCAGGGGGGGGGGGCTTAGTGATCTTGTGAGGTCCTTTCCAGCCCCTAATGTCAATGAATGTATGAGGCTCTAGGGGTTTTTGTACTAACCAGCCTAAATGTATTAGGGGGTACTTTGTGGCTGTGGTGTGCAGGCTGCAGTGGATGTCCTTGTGGATCCTTTTGAACTAAACTTCTCTCTTATATGATATCTGTGACCTTAGGGGACTGGACATCATTACCCAGGTTGTCTCCTTCAGTCGTGTGTTGCTAGGTATTGGTTGTTTGATTAAGGGGTACTTATCTGATTAAGTGTTTCAGAATTGTAATTCTGGAACAGTTACCAACATGCGCAGGCTTTGGGTGTTGAACTCAGATTTGGAGCTGGAATTTTATAATGGACTATGGAGTTGTCAATACCAGCATCCGGATACTGAGGCTGATAACATATTTTTTAGAATGCTAATAATTAGGGGGAAATGGGTTTCTAAGTGCCTGACAGAGAAATAGTTTAGCTTCTGATTCTAATGCTGATGAATACTTTAGAGAATAAAACACAGGCCTTGCCCTACTTTCGGTTCAATTCTAAACCAAGTTGCTGTACTGATTCTGTGGGCATCTAATAATTGACCAGGTGAATTTGAGGCTGCCGTTACATTTTTCAAAAGGGTGTAGCATCCAGAGTACTTTCTCAGTAAAACAGACCTTTCTTTATGTTCTTCCAGAATCTAGTCTGTCTGCTTCTTCCCTCCTTGCCCAAGATGCCTCCTTTTTCTATTCTCTCACCATGACCATGAAGTTCTCTTTCTTTTTTCTTATCTAAGATCTCCCTCCCATCCTCAATCATGGAATCCCCTTCTCCCCACCTTCCAAGACACCGACCAGTGTTCCTTTTCCTCCTCTCCATCTCTCTTCTAATTGATGTCCATAATAACATGATGGCATAACACTTCCTATCTCCCTTTCCCTCAGAGACTGGGGAACATCAAGCCAGAAAGAGAACGAGAATTAGACAGTGGCAATCAGGAGAGAGATGGAAATGAATCAGTGAGCTCTCATTCTTCTAAAATCATCACTGCCAGCATTAAACTGGGACAGGTTGTGTCAGTCCATGCCACTGCTCAGCCCAAGGACTATCACCTAATTGATCTCCTCTCTGCTACTGCTCATGTGTACCTGCCTCAAAACACACACACTTACTGACAGTGGGAAGGAGCCAGGGAGAGTCAGCAGCCTGCCAGTCAGACCACTGTACCTACCAGTGACAACTGCGTGTGTTGTCCTGTCTTACCCCTGTAGGCTAAATTTCTTGGGTGAAGACCATGACCCCAGATGAAAACAGTTGGCCAGGCTAGGCCTGAGCCATTGGTTTTACATCTCAGCCCAAAGATGGGACCTCAGCTGTACAGCATCTGTTGGCACCAGGCTGGGACAAGGCAGTCCAGGACTGCATTGCCAACACAGTTTTCTGTAGCACCTTGGTCTCTCCTGGAAATTTCCAGTCCAAGTTGACCTAGTCTGGCTTTGCTCAGCTTGTGAGACCTGAAAGGCTGTCGGCACAGCAGAAAATGTCCCAAGAGTTTGGTGGTGTTTGCTGAAGCTAAGTGTCAGGACCGCTGCATTTTACTTAAACTATAGCATTCAGCATGCATCTCTGTAGAGCAACATTAGGGGCTTATTATAAAAAGCAGATCTATCAAATCAAAATCTGATCCATTTCTATGAGAGGACCCCCAGACAAGTTTTATATTCTGTTTGACAAGTGCCTTATGCATCCTCATCTCAAGGATGAGACTGCAGGGGAAATACCTGGCCTGCTGGGGAAACAAATAGACTTCTTCCAACCCAGCATGGGCACAGGCAGAGATTCTGTTTTCCCAACTCTGAAGCCTGTTGTAGAATCCCAGGAATGTTCTTGTGCTTCAGATATCCCAAAATAACTGCTGTAAACTTTCCTTGGGGAAAAGCGCTCCTTGGAACAGGCTTTTAACTCAGAGTTCAGTGTGGAAGCAGCTGAATCTGAGAGAGAGAGCTCATCCTTGCTGAGCCGTTAGCAAATTGGGTACCCAGAGGAGAACTATGCATTTTGAATCCTCGCACTAAAAAAGGTATGTGTCCAGTCACGGGCTTTGTCTGATGCCTTAGACCAGGCATGTTTGTTACCAGCTGCAGTTTTTCCCCATGCAGGTCAGCTGGTGAACTGGTAACGTCAGCAGCTAAAACCTTAGCACTACTCTCCCTTTGGCCCAAAGAAATGCTGCTCTCTAAGTGCCAGTAGATGATTGGAGAGTCCTTAGGGAGGGAGTTTTTCATGTTCTTGGCTTGTTCCCTCCCCATCAGACTTATCCTGTAGCTGCCGTACTTCCTGCTTCATTCCAGAATAGACAACAAGCTGTGTGTGTGCCTGTAATGGCTTTTGTAAAGCTGTAACCTTCTGTAGCTCTGTCTCCTCCTGAAAAAACTGCACAATTCTCATATCCTTCATTTAATCCTAAGGCCTTGTGGTGCTGTGGTGTGGTGCCAGAGGACTGGAAAAGGGCCAATGTGGTTCCCATTTTCAAAAAAGGGAGGAAGGAGGATCCAGGAAACTATAGGCCAGGTAGTCTTACCTCGATCCTGGAGAAGCTTTCTGAGAGAATTATTCTGGTGCATGTTCATCAGGGGCTAGCAGGGGAGGTTATGCTTAGGGGCAACCAACACGGGTTCATTAGTGGCAGGTCCTGTCAGACGAACCTGGTGGCCTTCTACGACCAGATCACCAAATC
>NW_017729022.1:149528458-149544411 GCF_001723915.1 Gavialis gangeticus | reverse complement strand
GCTAGACGAACGCCTTGCTGGGGTCATTTGACCCCCGTACCTTTTCCTGCCGTGGCAGGGGGTCGGACTTGATGATCTGCTTAGGTTCTTTCTGACCCTACCAACTCTGAAAGTATGAAACCTTACCGCACTGTTGGCTCATATTCATCCTTATGGTCAGTCATAGCCCCCCAGTCTCATTCAGATGCTGTGCCAAGCAGTGGACCACCTCCCATCATGTAGTTGTGTTGAGGGTTCTTCCTACCCAGACAAAGGACTTTGCACTTATCCCTGTTAAATCTCATCTGATTCCATTCCGCCCATGAGCCCCATCTGTCAAGGTCGTCCTGGATCCTGACCCTATCCTCCAATGTGCCTGCATTTTCCCACAGTTTAATATCATCCATGGACTTAATCATTGAGCTTTCCACCCCCTCATCCAAGTCATTAATGAATATATTAAAGAGCACGGGTCCAAGCACTGATCCCTGGGGGAACACCACTGGAAAGGGCCCTCCAGGATGAGGCCAGCCCATCAATTACCACCCACTGGGAGCAGCCTCTAAGCCAATTGCCCACCCACCTCATTGTAGACTAGTGAAGTCCAGCACCCTCCAGTTTGTTTGAGAGAATCCTGTGGGAAACAGAATCAAAGGCTTTACTGAAGTCTAAGTAAATCACGTCAACCTCATGTCCCTCATTCAGATGGCTAGTTACCTGGTAGTAGAAGGACACAAGATTTGTCAGGTATAATCTACCTATGCACAATATCAGTATAATATCCAGTACATGTGGTACAGGGAGAGGGACTTAACCTAATGGGCCTTTTGTATCTGTACAAACCTATATCTGCCTCTCCATCTCTTCCATTAAGATTTGTGTCTTTGCTGCCTTCTGACAGCTACTTCTCACAGACAAGGCCCTAAACTCTGAGCCATGTAACCATTGTGGACTCCCATGTAAGACCAAAGGGAATTAATTTTATTAGCAATATACTGTTTTGCCACTGTGGTGCAGTGTCACAAGCCAGCAGACAGAAAGTAGCAAAATCTCTCAGTTTTCAGTAAGCCAGCAAATTGTGTTGAGCTGACCACACTCAGAAGGAAGCAGGAGCTCCTCCAGGATGTGCAGACCTGCTGTATGGTAAGCTGTCTGATACCATTTTTATGTGGACCACTGCACCTCCATCCCATTAATGCACATGCAATATGTATAGAAAGGTTTTAATTCTTTATCTTCTCATTGAGTTGACTCTCTCTCTCCTTTTATGCACGTAAGAGAAAATACACCACTATCTATAATTCAACACAATCTCTTCATGCATAAAGGTTTATGATTTATGAAACATTTCAGGTTAAAAGGAGATAAAGAAACACTCCCTACAGGCTCCCCAGCATTGCAGAGCCGGAGTGGGAGATGGATGGGCTAGTTTGAGTACTCTGGTGCATTCCCATTTAGATCTCTCTGCATCTTCTAGCAGATGCTACAGCACTGACTGTATTCTGAGGTTCAGGCTGTAGTTGTACAACATGATGAATATTGTGTGTTATAGTTGTGGAAGGCCAAGCAAATCTGCTCTGTTCAGGAGATGCTTGTTTGCACCTAGATTAGTTCATGGGCATTTTCCAGTTGAATCTTCAAACCGGCCACAGCAGACTTATTCCTGCTTTGTGAAGCCCCATTATCTGTGGCTGTTGTAACATAGATGTTGATATATTTTGCTTACATCTTACAAGTTGCCTTGCTCTCCCCATACCATTGCTGTCTTAAGGGAATTACTAAGCACAATGCTCAGTTTGATGAGCTCTGTGCTCACAATGACTATGGCAGGTGATGAACTTAGTGGTAAATTTCCGCAGAACTGGGGTTGATAGTTTATGAAATCCTGTTAATGGCTGGGCCACTAAGGCAAGATTGGCTGTGTACAGGCAACCTTCTGAGTAGGAGTATCTTAAGACTATTGAATATTGTACCTCATAGACTAACCAAGATATGTATGTATGTATATAATATAAAGCACACACTTTTGGGAGCTGAAGCTCACTTCATCCAGTGCTGTAAAAGGAGATGCAGAAAGCAGAGTCAATATTAAGAATATTTAGTCAGTCTTAGTTCCTTGCAAATGAGAGGCTTGGAGATGACTGAAGGACAGATTTTTTGAGTTGCCAATTGACCGTGGGACAGCAAATGCAAGCCAGCTTGTTGCAGATATTCAACAACTAACATTTTGGCAATGGAAAAACTCTTCAGGGTCTCTCCCCAAAGTAGGAAGGGTTCTCTCTTCATTTCTCATGAAGGCAATGTCTGTTCATTTTTCCCTCTTCCCTGCCATCCTAAAGTTCTGAATTCGGCACCTGTTCTCTAACTTTGCTTCTTTGCATAACTGCAAAGCATACCGAACCAGACCACAGAAGTTCTAAAAGAAAACAGAGCTGCTCAAATTCCTGGTGGAAGATATCTGAGCTGAGTAGATTCTCAGCATGATTTCTCTTATTTTTCCAGAGACTTCCTCCTCCTCTGGAGAAACAGGAAAGGTATTTGACCCTCTCCGTGTAAATATTTATAAGAAAACATGAGGCTGGAATAGATGCTGATGAAAATCCAGAGCTGGTTAAGGTGTAATCAGGGATCTGAGATTTTCTCCACCACCCACAAAGGACACTTTCACAAATAAATGGTTGCAATGGAAAACCCACTAGAATCATAGCCATTTTTCCTCGACAGACCTTCCATATACCACTTCTAAGTGTAAAACCCTTCTGTGTTTTCCTCTGCTGACAAAGAAAACGTAGAGCAGAAAGGCAAAAAAGCCAGGAAGTGTGTAAGACTGCAAAGAGGAGAACCAGGCTTCAAAGACCAACCCTAATGGTTTCCCAGAATCCTTTGCCCTTACTTGCCACACTGCCTCCATGCTTCCTTTGACCATGGCAGTCTGTTCCCACTTCTACTCTGCAGAGCTGGAAATAAATGAAGGTCAGTGGTTAGCATATGAAGGGCTCAGAGTCAAGACTCTGAAGTTTTGTCCCCAGCTTTAGGAAGAAAATAAAGTAATAGTGGATTTTGAGTAGGAGGGAAATCAGACTCCTGGGTTCTGTCTTTTGCTGTGATCTGATCTTGGAGACATCCTGCCTTCCTCCAGGAAAGCACGCATGGAGCAAAGGGTGCACTTTCATAGTCTCTTTTAAACATGTGAATCAGACAGTCTGTTAGGTGATTTAGCTTGCTGCTCCATTTCTGTATAGTCGTTAGTGGGAGCAGGACTGTCCTGAATATTCAGTATGCAGCAAACAGTTCTGTTTCACTGAAGTCCAAGTGTGATGACTATCCAGTAAGATAGAGAGAAAAAAAACTTAATACTCTTTTCATTTTCCCTGAGCTTGGTTGAGCCTCCCTGGGAAGAGATCAGAGCCTCCTGGTTTGCGAATTGCTGCCTTAGGGTCTGCTTTTTTATGTCAATAAATGTTTTATCATATTTAAGCTTCAAACATGCTACCAGCATGCCTCTTAACAATTGATGAACCAAAATAGATACAGCAGGGCTGGAGGTGGAGCACAGTGCCTTGCTTCCATGCAGTCTTTTTGCTATAGATGGGGGTTTGCCTTTGATGCTCAGAGGGAGTCCTGGAGAATTAGGTCCCTTTCAATTATGAGCTACCAGCATAGACGTGCTGGAGGATGGGAAGGGCTAAGAGCATAGATGAGGAGAGGGAAGGCTGCTCTGTTAGTCGTTTTCTTTTCTGCAGTCTCTTTGTTTCTCCTTCCTTCCTTCTTTGTGCTGTCTCCTGTCATGTTTTCAGTAAAACCAGTGGCACTGTATCTAAATGCTTGCTAAATGACATCTGCCTGGTGAAATCCCTAGTGAGCTTCTTGCAGCTTTGACTCTTTGATGCTTTGTATTTCTCTCTCAAATTATTTGCCTTCTATCCCTCCTCCCCCACTTCTTTTGATTATGTTCAGTAAGCTTTTTTTTTTTTTTTTTTCAAAACTTTTTTTTTTTTTTTTTTCAAAACTTTTTTTTTTTTTTTTTTCAAAACTTTTTTTTTTTTTTTTTTCAAAACTTTTTTTTTTTTTTTTTTCAAAACTTTTTTTTTTTTTTTTTTCAAAACTTTTTTTTTTTTTTTTTAAATAGAGAAGGGACTTGCAGCAGGCCCCAACAGTGATCTGACTTTGTACCAATCAAATCACCTCTGAGGATTCTCATGTTCTTTCCAGCCCTCTCAACTCAGAGTAGTTTTATCACCAGCCTCCCATTCAGTGATCTTTGTAAGCTATGTTGTCCCAAAAGAGCATAGCTGTCTTGGCATGCCATGCATGGAGAAGCAGACTGTAGCTGGGGCCCCATACATTGATAGTATTGAGGATCAGGACCCCCTCTCCCCCCACCTCAAAAAGCTGGCCATGGTACATTCAGTCTTTGTACCACTGCCTTATTTAGTGTCAGATACAGTAATCCAGTCTGGATATAAGTGCATGGCTTACCCTGACCAGATCCGTGTCGTGGGGGCAGAAGGGAGGTTGAAGGTGCAAGAAGGCATTTTTCTTAGCAGCCACTTTCTTAAGTGAGGTTAGCAGTAAGTCAGGCAGAACCTTGATGTTGTTGGTGAAAGGGGAGGACTAAGGAGTGTCTAAAAAAGGTGTTGTCATGTTTAAGTAGCTTCACTTCAGTCTTTCCCAGCTTTAAATGAAGGCTACTTGCTGCCACTGGTATATTATGGCAGCAGAGCACATGGTATCTCACCACGTAAGTGCTAGCATTAGGGACCGACTGAATTTACAGCGGAAGTGGGGTGCATAGCAGCTCCTTTAATCTTGCAGGTTCCCCATGGATTCCCCCACACATACCTCTGCCACTCATTGGTGGAAGTGCCCTACTGCTCCCTGCTCACTTCTGATTGGCAGGGAAGTGAAACCAGTGGTTTTAAATATGGCGCCATTTTTATCTTCTCACTGGTGAGTGGCAAGCATTGGGGCTGCCAGGGCCCCTTGGCCAATCAGCCACGGAAGGAAAAAATGGCATTATATTTAAAATTGCAGTTTTCTCCTCCCCGCCAATCAGGAGCAGATGGGGAGTGATAAGCAGTAGGTCCCCTTCACCAATCAGTTGGGTAAGTGTGGGAGGGGCCCTGAAGCAGTCAGCAGTCGCACTTCTGTACTCTCTGGTTCTTGCTGGAGAAGAATAGTTAAAGCTGTTGCAGTGTTGCACCATTTACTGCAACTGTACTGTGGACATGGCCCTGCCTCACTCACCTTGTGATCGACTGTGCGGAAAGCTACAGAGAGACTAAGTGGTCCAAGATGACCTTTCCAGTCTGTTTGGCCTGTGTCCGCGTAGTATCATGGTCTGAAGCCTAATTGCAAAGAAGCCAGAGGATGGGCAAGTGGTGGTGGAGCACTGTTTCTCTGCTTTCCTTTTTTCTTTTTCCTCTGGCTGCAGTCCCTTCCTCCTGCCTCCCCCCCTCAGTCTTTACAAATGCAGGACTTCAGCTTCACTGACTGACAGGAGATGCTGCTCCAGGGGACAGTCGTCAGAAATAGCTGCACTGACTGCAGAAACAGCAGCATAACTAAGAGAATTTGGCATCCAGCATTCCACAGTAGCAAGGTGGCAAATGAAGTCATGTGTTCTGTGGCTTAGTGTGCTTGGCAGGTGCCCACAGATTACTTCCGAAGAGCTCTTTATGTTTCATGTATTTTTTATGGGAGACCTTCAAAGGCACTAGATCTAACTACCTCCATGATTTGTGCAGAATAAAATAATGCAAGATTAAATAGTTGACCCATCTCAGACTCTGGTATGGACAGGTGATAGCATAACCACCCCCTTTTTCCACCCAGAGCTCAAAAATCCCCACACCTCTGAAATAGATCTGAGTATTGTCAGGTTTTTTTTACCTTGATTGTAGGAAGCTTCAAATGTCTAGGGTTAGTCTTTTGCCATTTTCCAAATGGGCTGTCTGACATATCATGGTTTATGCAACAAATTCTGCTTAAAACTTGCTCTGACTGTTAAATAATTACAGAAGTGTATATCGCCCAGTAGCAACGCAGACTTTCCATTATGTGAGATTACTACCACAATGTTCCAAATGCATCTGAAAGGCATTTTAAAGGAGGCTGCTGAAGAAGCAGTCCTGTTTTTAAATGGGCATTTTTCTGAAATAGAACTTCATACTGTGGGTGCCAAACACCGCTGACAGAGGTCACATAAAAGGAAGATGCTCTCCGGCCAGATTTCTAATTGAAGTCCACCTTTTTCTTTTGTAAGAAGAGTGCAGTCTCATCTTTCTTACTACCTAAACCTTAAGATACCCTTGCCATAATGGGCAAAAGCTCAGCTCTCTCACCTGAGAAGTGGGAAACAGACAGGATGTAGATAAAGATTTTGATATGTACACCAGAAAGATCCACATTATTTGCATCCCCTTTCCCTTATGCTGTTTATAATATATAGGGATCATTTTAAAGGTATTTGTTGTTCCCCCACCCCTGCCTCCAGTAAATGGGTTAGGTTTGGTATGCGCTCTCTTCCTTTGTTTTTTTCCTGGGAGAACAGTGGGAAATGGATTGAAAGGTTTCATTCCCTTCCCAAAGGGTGCTGAGACTTTGACAAAAGGGCTGCTTACAGACGTAAAAAAACAACAACAAACAAACTAGCACTTTAAACTTGGTGTGCCCCCGCACTGAGCCCAGTACATACCCAAAAGGGGCATTGCATTAGTTTGACCCAGCTTGCCCAACATCTGTATAGATCAGATGCTTCAGCGAGGCTTTTTTTGGTGCTTTTATCTAATAGCTGATTGAATCAGCTATTAGATAAAAGCGCCAAAAAGCCCCGCTGAAGTACGCAATCTGTACAGACATTGCAGAGCCAAGTCAAACTAATGCACTGCCTCTTCTGGTAAAATGCAGTTTTCTTTTGATTTTTGGTTTTTTTCACGTCTCAGCAGCCAAGGAGCTTGTCTGCTATGTGTTTATAAAATACTTGAGTCAACCATCTGATTAAAAATGACCTACCCTTCTCATGCATTTGAAAAAACCTGCAATTCCTCAGTCATCCATAATGCCCTCCAAGACAGAGGAGGGAAGAATATCTCTAAATGAAAATCTTAACACACAAACTGAACCCCCGTTGTGAACTTCTTTCATGCCTTATAAAGTAAAAGAGGCACCAGGGAGAATTTATAACCAGAACCAGTTCTGCTGAGGTTCAGTGGAAGCTGAAACTGGAACAACTGCCTGTACTCACAAAAGAGTCCTGGTCTGAAATACAAGTGTCATCTCCCAGATGGCACCGAAAGAAATTCAAGGCCAGTTTTAAAGTTGTAGTTTTGTGCCTTCCATTTCCCATGTAGATGAGTACTTTTGAAAATGTCACCCCACAAACCCTTTTCTCCTTCATCCAGGGCAATTTTATGAGTCTGGTTACAGGCCTTAGACTCTAAGTCACAATACCGAATTAAGTTCTTCCACTGCACTGATAAGCTGCCCCAGCTTCTCTTTCCAGCCATTTCTTTCAAAAAGCAGGCTTTGAAAATAAGAAATTCAGTTTTTGATACAAATGTCAATGATGTAAATAGCCCTGTGGATTGAGAAAAAGAACAGGATTTCCACTGCTGTCACTGTGGGTTCACAAGCACTGAATTTATCTTCAACCAAGAGAGAGAAATTAACACTAAGTGGATTTCTCATAGTTACCCTCAGATCAAATAGGATGGATTAATATTTGAGTTTTGATAGTTTGATTAGAATAATTAACATATGAAATAAGGTATTTATTTCACATAGTTCTGGGGGGTGATCCATGCTACAAAGTCTCTTGGAACTGAGAAGCCAAAGTCTTAAAATTAAAATTCAAAAAAGCATTATAATGCACATCAACTTAAAAATAACCCTGTCCCTTTCCCTGCTCCTTTAAAGGCCTGATCTTGCACAATAGAAATAAATGGCAAAAGATTCAACAATTCTCATGCACGGATATACTAACCATCTGTGTTAACTGTAATAAATGGACAAGGAGGTAGCTCTTAAAAGCCCTATTGACAACCAAAAGAATTGTGCTGTTGAACTAGAAAAAGAAAGCACTGATTTCTGCATTGATATGGCAAAAAAAAAAAGACAACAACAAAAACACAACCCCTCCTTTTGCCTGAAAGAATAGGAGAATGAAACCCTTAATCATTTGCCTGTTTTTATTTATACTAATTGCTAATCTTCCTTGGATCTCTGATTTTATGAAATTATGCATGCACATTAAGCAGATGAGTTTCTATGGAAACTGAGGAACTTAACTTTCATTAGAAAAATGTAAAAAATCTTCCAGCTAAAAATGTAAATTGCCTGTCAGTGGGTGGTTCTACGAATATATTTTTTCTTTTGCATTGTAGGCAGATTCCAGCTGGACGGTACATAGCAACAACATGCAGCCACTGTTTACAGCTAGCCAGACTCCATTGGGAAATATGACATTCAGTGGCTCTCAAATGGAAATACCTTAGGGAAACCAAGTGTTCAGTGGCGTATGTTACTGCTGGTTTAAGGCTTCTGTGGTCTCTAACTCTTCCATATAGCCAAGCAAGGTAGGAATAGTTGTGTCAGTGCAAACATTCAGCCTGTCCCTTTAATATGCAAATACTTCTGCTTGTTAAATTGGGATTGCAGAAGAACTGGAAGTAGCACTAATAATCACCGTGCGTAGGCTCCCACAATGTCCAAGTTACAAAACATGTTTCATTTCAGCAGGTCAGCCACTGCCAGCAAGACTCAGAAATGCCAGTGAGAGCAAAATTCCCCCAAAGCATCTCCTTGATGCAGCACTCGCAAAAGTCAATGGGCATCTTTCCATGGACTTCCAAAGGGCATTGGGTCAGGCCCTCTGAACTTCTGCTGAGCTCCAGAGGCAGCATTTAAAAACATGCACTTTCTTACCATTTCTATATGCACCATAGATTATTATTTTATAATGCAAAGTACAATATTTATTGACACCCTTTTTTTAAGAGCAGCACAGAAATATTTGCAGGGAGAAAAACCTAGACAGTGGGGTTTCAGACTCAACTATATCAGCGCTCACACCCACAAAACAAAAAAAACCCCAATCTACAAGGGCAGGCTAGAAAGACTTGCTTTGTTACTTTGGGCAAGTCACTGTTACTTTGGGCAAGTCCCAGCCTCAGGTTTCCTATCCTAAAATGTGTCTGAAAGGATCTGAACGATATATGCAGAATCTTCAAGTTTATTATGCTAGATTCTTTTTCCTATCAGCTGCCCACACTGGACCAAAATCTGCCTTTGTGTATGCCTACTCAGTCAGCATTTGAGAGAGAGGTTTTGAGCACACGAAGAGCAAAGTTTGGCCCATTGCCTTTTCATTACTTTTGGTAGCTGTTTTCCTAACAGGGAAGTAGACTAGAAAGAGAAAGCATTTTAGTTTTTGAAAGTTTGGGATTTATATACAATTATCATAAATGGATTTTTCAGATCAAAATAACGTGCCTGTTTTAAAAAAATAAGATAAAAGGTTTGGTGACAATAGCTATGTTTACTTAAAAGCATGTCGTGTCTTTATTCCTTCGTCTGGTACAATAATGGGTTTCTGTATTTATCAGTAATGCTACTGCTGCTCTATAGGGCTTAGCTGCAGTGATGCATCCTAAATCTCCCAGCAGCAGGGTAAAGTAAACACTTCTTTAAGACCAAGAAGCTATTTTACCCATCTCTTATTAGACAAATGTTTCAGGTTGTGATCATGAGAGTTTTAGGATATTGCACACATCTTAAATTTCAGCTGTATACAATAAGGCCCAGCAAAGCTTTTTGTCAAATCCACACAAGCAGTCATGCAAAAGGACAATTGGTGTCACGTAATCCTCAACGATGTTGACACCTCTCTATCTCCATATATTTTTTACAAGCCCATGTAAAGAGATGTGTGCATTCTTATAAAGATGAGTTCTCCATTGAGCAACATATGTTCACCATGAGTGAGCAGCATTATCACGCTATTCGCTATACACATCTGTGCAAAACTGAATTCTTTTAGCTGGGTTGTCACATCTTACCTATTCTAATGTGAAGAGCTGCCAACTAGCTTATAGAACTAAGTTATGGGAATGTTGTTGGAAAGAGCACATGAAGTTAATAACAGAAAACAGTGAAACATCAACTCGGTCTTTGCAAACCTGATTCCAAGAGTAGGACTTCTCCAAATTTGAGGCATTAAATACTTATTTGGCCTGGTGGGAGAGAGTCTAGTGGCTGTGTGAGGCCACCAGTTGAAGGCATGTTGGTGAAGCTGCCTCAAACAAGATGTCTGTTGGAAGAATAAAAATGGTAAATTTAGGCCTCCAAGAGCTCCATAGAGAGGCCATCCAACATCAGCTGTTGCTGGTGGAAGGAATGGGAATTGGTCTTCTAGCAGCTAGAGTGGCTGGGAGCAGGCAGAAGCCAATCGGCGCCTGTCAGGCAAGATGAAAAAAAGGGTTGGTTGCCTCTTCCAGTATCTGGTCCCAGGTGAAATGGGGACAAGAAACTCTTGATTCCAGCTGCACCTTTTGGTTGAGTCACTGAACGACTGTTGTTCCATGTTGTAGAACGTAAAGCCCAGGTGGCTCTCTGGAGCTGGGTATCAGTTGACTGCTGTATAATTAATAGGAGGCTGCCTTGTGAGACTGTGACAGGCCTATAGGAACACATTCTTATTATTGCTTCCTTTCTCCTCCTGCTCCTTCTACAGTCTTGCACCTGCTTATGTGTCTTCTTAAATTGATAGAGGGCTCTTGGAGCAGCGACCCTCTTCTACGCTGCCCCTAGCTTTTTGAGATCCAGATTGGGATAGTGACTCGCAAAGGGAATGTAATATGAAGAAGTGATAAAGGAGGATGGGAGGTGCTTGAAATTGCTGTTTGCTGTATATGATCTTTGAAACACATCCCTATGGAACTAATTCTTCTCAACATTTCTTGAATCCAGTCACTACTAAAAAAAACCCCCAAAACCAAACATGTAACTTAGATATATGGGAAACCTCTTTTCTTCATGAATCGTTCTGTTGTAGATCCTCTCACAGGCTAAGGAATACTGCAACGGATCTGAGCATCTTGGGGGAAGAGGAGGAGAGCATTCTGTGGATTCTTCCATTGTGTGATAATTGTGGAGCACACACTGTTAATTGGCAATGGTAATATGGCTATCCACTCATACCCCATTGTTGTTTCTTTGCAGGGCCCAGTACTGAGCAGGCTTGGAAGGAATAACCTGGCTCAAAAGATTCTGAAAGATGCCATCCAGATAGAGAACACCAATCACAAAGCCTGGAACCGCCTAGGAGAAGTATTGCAAGCTCAAGGAAACAATGAAGCCGCTGTTGAATGCTTCCTAACAGCTCTCGACCTGGAATCCAGCAGTCCTGTTGTCCCATTCACTGTTATACCCAGGGAACTGTGAAGATCTTCCCTCCAACCTCACAGTCATTCAGTAAGCAGATATGAAGAAACACATGCAGAAGAAACTGTTGGCTAGACACAGAAGTGCAATTGTAATTTGGAGAAGGGCAAAAAAAAAAATTACTCAAGTCTTACAAGTATGGGCTCAGCTGGAAGAAAAAAAAGTTGAAACACAAGTAGCAAGGAGGAAAGAAAACAATGCCATTTTCATAGGTGCTTGATCCAATCCCAGCTTAATCAGTGGAAAGACTCCTGTTGATTTCAGCAGAGGTTGGTTTGGGCGTGAGATGACTGACAGTAGGCTAGAAGCTGCTAGGGTGTAGCTATGAGAAGCACTTGTATTGGAAAGGAATTTCTTGTACCTTTCAACCTCATTTGGGAAAGGCTACACTAGAAAAGGAATAACAGGAGCTAAATTCTGACCTGGGGTGAGCAAGTTTATTGAAATTGTGAAGATGCACCCGACTTATTCAAGGGCCAAATTTGGCTCCCTATCTGTGTACAGAGTCACTGCCATAAAAAGGGGATATGGCAAAAATCAAATAATTTTATAAAAAAGTATCTTAAAAGGCCTGCTAGTTCTGATTTTCTTCCTGTTACTCCAAGCTGCAGACACACGCTATATTAACAATAGTTTTTGCCCAGACTGATTTAATCTGAAAGACACTTTGCTAAGGGTTGTTGTGGTCTATTGGCGAGCCACAGGCATAAAAAAGCCAAAGATCAAATCAGTTCAAATTTGGACCGGTATTAAAAACTTTTTTTCTATTTATTTCTCATATTTATTGCAAGGGATTTCACCAGGCTCACTAGTGTTAACAGTCTGAGCTTCACTCTTAGTGCTTATTTATTCCATTGTTGATGAATGGTATATTCTAGGTTTCAAGCAATATATTATATTTGTACTGGGCTTTCTGTCATTGCTGTCTGTCCCTGACAAGGCTTTTTCATAGTCATCTTTATCTTGTATAAAAAAGGGTGACTGCATTAGATGGCAAGCAGGTTTAATTGCTGGAAGCAATGTGTGATGTCTTATCTTTCCTTCCACTGTAATTTTTGGATCAGCCATAGCCCTAAGACACATTGACTCCAAGCCCGATCCTTCAAGGCAGTGGGACCCCTCTTTGCCATGGTGCTATTATAGGCTGGCCCTAATTCTGATTGGCTCATTCTGCTATACAAATGATGCTCGAGCTATTTTATACCAATCGTTCTCCTTCTATTAGCAGAGAAGTGGCTAAGCTGATCTTCAGCTCCACGTGGCCATTGCAGCAAGTTCAAGTAGCCTTGAGTTTGTTGTAACATGACACAAAAGAACAATCCTTGTGCAGGGCAGGACAAGGATCCAGGGAGTGCAAAGGTGAACCATAGGTCATCTTTCCTTACAAACAGCCTGTCTTGTCTTGTATGCACTTTACCACCTGGCCTCTTGTTTCCAACTCTCCCTCAATGGTTTTGCACTAAGGTACTCTTTCCATCTTAGCTCTACCATCTGCTGTAGTCTAACTAGTTTACTCCAGAAATACTACCTACATGTGAGAAACATGCCAGGTTTATTTGTAAAGACCCTCCAGACATGGGAGCAGACTTGCCATCTGACTTGTTTAAAATGATTTAGAAATCCAGAGATTACTTGAAACATCAGTTCTGCTGTGTCCCCTTCACACCACTTCCAGGACCTGTGCGGAGGCACAACAGGGCCTTGCTCCATAAACTTTCCTCCCCTTTCCTCTCCCATAGTTCCCTTCAAAACTCCAGTACCAAAGAGCAGACAGGTGTTTCACTGGTTGTCTTAATCACCAGTTTATTAGTCTCCTAAGCAGATTTTCAGTCAGGTTGTTGTGACTGTTCAGATTCCCATCTACTCGACTGAAACCAGGGTGTTCAAGGACTGGGTTTCCAGCCTGCAGAGTCATTGTAAGACACAAGAGACATAAATGCCTCTTACACAAGACTGCTGAGCCTATAGGCTAGTTTCCAAGGATACATTGCATTTCCCAGCTACCTTGCCTGTTTCAGTGACACCACTGTAGAGGAAGAAGTGAAGGGAATAGTGCTAGAATTAGGTAAGTGAATTTTGGGAGTGTGAAGCAAAATTAGTCCATTTTTATTTAAAGGACATTCTAAAGCCTGCCTGCTCAGCGGCTTGGTTGTGAAGGTGGAGACTGTTGCTTTGTCTGTGGGGAGTTATCTGGTTACCTCAGACTTCTCCTCCTCCTCCTCTTCATGTCCTTGTCATAAATTAGATGTTCTCTCCAGAATTGTGCACGTCTGAGATTGTTGATGACATGGTATTTAGCAGATTCATTGGAATCTGACAGAGCCACAAAGCGAACCTTTCTGCTGTGGCAGTTATGAGGGTGCAAGACAGACACCACTCGCCTTCTTGTTATACAAGGCCACATCTGCTTCATCTTCACGCACTTCCTCAGGTTCCACTTCCTGCTTTGAGCCTGCTTCTGAGATCTGGCCAACTCTCGGTGTTCCCTGAGGATGGACAGCATGGACAGGAGAACCACTTTTGCAGAAGGAGCTTGAACAAGCTGGCTGACGAGCGCCAAGAACTTGGCCACGTGAAGGTTTTCATCATACATGGCCATGCACTGGCTAATGTTGACCCTGTGAAGAAGTCAACTTGCTGTCCCAGAAGGGAACCACAACCAGCTTCATCTTGGACTGCTGGTTCTGGGGCAGGGCAGCAATGCAGCAGCCCAGCGTGTGCAGAGAGATGTTGATGTTGTCTGCCCCCATCATTCAGTCCCTGCTCTTCTGGTCCTTGAAATGCCCTGAGCTGGTGAAGTTGCACAGGGACAGCTCGCTCATTTTGGGGACCATCTCACTGCTGCCTCCTCTTAGGTGAAGAATCCAGCTGGAAGAGAACCTGTGACTGGCTGGAGTTCTGGTTCAGGTGAGTGCTGGCAAAGCTCTGGTTTTTCAGACCCAGCCTCAGAGCTTCCAGGTGTTGTCAGCATCTTGGACATGGATCCAGTTCAGTTCTTGGATGCAGGGATTACCATTCTGGTGTTCACACAGCCACAGCGTCTGCCTCTTGTGGTTCGGACCAGGCAGAGCTGGCTCCAGCAAGTCACAGATCAGCTTGTTGTAAATCTCAGAAAAGAAAAAAAAACCCGCAGACTGAATTCTGCTTTCAGGGCCTCCTCTGCAGTAAATCAGCATAAGTCAGCATTAGCATTGATTTCTATGCTATGCTATGCAGCAATTCTGCTTTCCATCAGCTCAGGATTAAGTCCCATTCCCTTAAATAGGAGCAGCCCCTTGGATAAGCCTGGAAAAGGAATGTCTGTGCTGCTTCATCATTTGCTTGTCCTTTCAGCTCTTAAGACATTGTCCCAATAAAACAGGTATAGAAGAAAATGGCTTATAGCAGATACTGCTGTAGATATCTTTGTCTTAATTCCACTAGTGATGGCTCTAAGACAGTGGCAGCAATGGCAATGGGGTAAGCAGCCAAGTTACAGAGCAGCAGTGGATCTACTCCAGCTCATTGGTCTGCTATAGTTTTGGATTAAAACATTTTATTAAATGAAAAGGGATTTGAAGCACAAAGCAGCAAGTCCTGTGTCCTCACTGCACATGGACTTGTTAATCTTCACATGTGCAATCCAGTTTCTGATTTAGAGATGCTGCAGACTTATATCGGTGGAGATCCATTCAAGTGGCTCACCACAGAGATTGAGCTGTGCACCTCTCTTCTACAGTATGTGAGAGGAAGGAATAGGAACAGAAAAGAAGGGGAAATAGAAATGGAAGAATGGCAGTCTCTTTGGTTGTTGGTGAGATTACAGGGTAGTAAGCATCGCCTTTCTTTTTTATCTGTAACTTGGAATCACAAGCACACTCAGCCACATGGCAAACAAAGTGGTATGCAAACTGAAATAGTCTGAGAACCATTGCAAGGTGGCATCTCTCTGCCTGTTCATGCGCTGGTGAAAGAAGATCAGCTTGCCTAATGTGACATGAAAAGCACAATTTTGCATATATTTACCTAAAGTTTATTTGCACTTCTTTGCGTTTCACTTGTTTATAGGATATTTAAAACAAAAATCAGTCGTTGCCTTCAGTAAATTCAAACTTTCTCTCTAGGAACATTAGAATTCTCCTAGAGGGCAGGCTTTGAGATATGTAAAACTTTGAAATGCTTTGTATTTGTCAACCAGTCGCATAATCCCAGTCCAGGAAGTATGTTGTGTATGTTAAGGAATGTAACTCAACTGCCAGCACCAATCATAGCAAAATGCCTTTGCTATTGTTGAAGTGAACCTAAGTAACTGCCATTAACATTACTGGGAATGATGTGCCTAATACCCCTTTCAGTGCAGTAGTAGATGCAACCCCCTCCCTCATTGCCCACAGCCCTTGCCACGAGTGGCAGCAGCAGGCAGCGAGGCCTTAGGGCACTCATGGCTCAGGCTCTGCGCTTCTGCCAGCCTAGCCCGCAGGCAATGGCGTGGGTCCCACGCTCCCACCCAGCTGTCGCTGCACTCCCACCCACCCACTTGCTGCCACTTCCCC
>NW_017729022.1:149521861-149528352 GCF_001723915.1 Gavialis gangeticus | reverse complement strand
CCCCCCACCATTTCCTCACCTTCCTGCCCACTGCCGCTGCTCTTCCCCACCTGCCTGCCGCTCTAGCACCACAGTTCCCAGCTGCATGGCCGGGACACCTTCCCCTCCAACTCCCTTCTTAGCTGAAGTTGCACTCTCAGATGGAGGGAGGGCAAGGGAATAGCATCCACGGTCACCAGGCCAAAAGCCTCTGCTAGCCAGAGGCTTCCAGTTAGGGGTGGGGTGGAGGGGGCTAGGGGTGAGGCAGGGCAGGGCAGGACTTTCTGCTGTGGCTGCTAGGTCCTGCTGAGGGCTTCTCCTGGTTGCTGCCATTGCTGGCATCTCAGACAGGCAGCCACAGACAGCTAACAATTTTCTAATTTTTTTTTAGGGGCCCTGTGGCCCAGATAGACTAGCCTGGCAGGCCAGATGTGGCCTACCAGCCATATTTTGCCCACCTCTGATGTAAGGTAAATTGCAACATTATTCCTTCCCCCCGACCTCAATTTTTTGTTTTGCTTTTACTCTGAGTAACCAGGATGACCACAGAGTAAAATGATACAATTTATTATGATATAATATTGCTTAGATGTTGTGTATGGGAAGTCTGAGGTCTATGTATGTTGAAAAGTACTGGTGCTATCCCTGACCCTTGTGGAACTCCATTCTTCAGAGTTCGTACTCTGCTTTTTTTCTCCTTGTCTAGTAGCAAGTTTAAATGATCTGCTGGAGATTCTGTTCATGATCAAGTGCATAGCTTGTGGTCAGGTATCATAGAGTACAGTTTATGTTTGAGGCATTGGTGCCATACACTGTTATAGGCAGCTGTAAGTTTGATAAAGACTATGCCTGTTTTCTACCTCGTTTCAAATCCATTTTCTATGTCAGATGTAAGTAATGTAGCTTGGTCAGTGCCAATAAGCTAGTGGAAGAGATGACCTATGGGCAGCAGTGGAGTGGGCCAACCACTGGGAAAGGTCAGACCTGTTCCTACAGTGTTTTATACCAACACCAAACAAGACCCCCATTGGACTTGACCTTGATAGAGAAGCATGGATTAAGCTGAACAGACTGAGATCTGGCTACAGAAGCTTCAAAACAACACTTCACAAGATTAACGTCTTGAGCGACCCCCTGTGTAAATGTGTTCAAACACAGCACTTAATCAAAAGCTACAATCTTTATAAATGCCCAGATGGAGTAGATGGAATCTGCACATTGAATAATAATACCAGGCAGTGGCTTATAGATTTGGAAGTTGATATCTGACACCATACAAAAGAGAGGGGGGGTATAACATTGAACAGCAAAACTAAAGTATTTGCTATTTCACTTGCCCAGCAGTTAGATAAATTTTATACTGTTAAAAAAAATGTAGTCTTGCATTTCTTTACCAGGTTGCCTCTTCTGAGACAGTCTGTACAGAAGCACCACAAAACTAAAAAGGCATATCTGCCACTGAAGCAAATCACTGAAGTTACCAGAGCTCTGATGATTTACACTAGCTAAGGATGCACATTTCCCATGCCCCTCGCAACCCATCCTCCCCACGGCCACACACTCATTTGTGTAGAAAACAGAGAGGCTGTCACATTCCTGCACTGTACAAAAATCCCAATCTGTTTCTGTTGGTAACAACAAGTTCATACTACTGATTATCACAGCACTTCAGCACAGCTAATTATCTTTCCTTGATAACAACTAATAAATTCAAATGGAGAACAATCCTGTAGGGTGTTTACTTAAGTTCACTGACTGCATATCAAAGCAGGTGCATCAGTGAAAGCTGTGCTTTGGGGTGTAAAATGATTTCATTTAGAAAGTCCTATTTTCAGCAAGTCCTGGTGAAGAAAAGGTTTGGTTAGTGTTTAGCGGGGGCAAAGCTGAAGAGGAGGGAGATCAGTTTTTCCCCATTCTTTTAGCCCAACTGACTGACTTCTGATAGTTGCTGTTTATCCTAGAAAAAGCCCTTACAGAAAAGTCCTCACAGAAAAGACCATTGGCTGTTGACTGACCCAGATCATACCAACATGTGGCATTTGTGTGCTGAGCATATGAAATAGAGATTTTTTTCTTCTAAATTTGCTAAGCACTCATCTTGGAGACAAGACTTTGTAAAGGGTATGCAAGCAGCAAAGCTCAGTGAATCTAGCTCATCATTTGAATGGCTGTATCAAGCCAGGGCAGGCTCCCAAATATTCTGGCTACCAAAAGGGCCTATTTCTCTATCTCCTGCTGCTTTTCTGACCTAAATGCCTTTCCCTTTCCCTGCTCTTGGACCCAGAAACATAAATTGTTGGAAAGACTGTCCAAGAGATCTGTTGTTGGCAACTTTATACGTGATGCAATTAAGATTATATCCAAATGAATTCACATGCACAAGGGGCCGAGTTAAGGTTACATCATCCTCAGTTTTGACATTTCCTTGCAAGTGCTTCATGGTGCAGTCTAAATGGACTGTTAATGTAGGGGAATTAGATCTCTCTTTTTTTGTCTTAAATATGAAAAAAAGAATGTTAAATTACAAGATGCTTTCACCAGATGAATTATTTAACTGGAGGGGGGAGAGTTCCTTGTACACAGTCATTTCCTGCTGCTTTAAATTCTTTTAATGTGTTCACTCCACAAAATATTTCAAGCATTATGAAGCCAGTATTTTTATATTAATTGGAACCTAATGCACCCAGTGAGTTACCAGTTGCAAAAGGCATTTTGGCATATGCACAGCAGTTCATGGGAAAAGCTGTAGTTAAGCCTACAAGTAGAACAGAAACAAATACTTCCATTGAGAACTGAAACAAGAGAAGGAATAATGTGGCCTTGAATGTTTGGCTTTATTGAGATTGAAATGCTGCTGTTAATAGGAGAAAAGGATGCTGGGATTCTTAACTATACAAATGCCATTGTTGTTTTCCTACCAATTATGTTTGTAGGTTTGATGGATATTAGCCACTGTTTTCCACTACAGTCGTACTTCTGGTTGCATATAATTTAACAGGTCTTCCCTCAAGTCTCTAGAGGCTTCTCCTATATAAGCTGAAGCCTATCCATAAGGGTAAAGCTGCTGTTTAAAAACTAGCCCTTTTTCATATCAGAATGGAAGCAAATAGGGCAGTCACAATTGTGGGCCAAATCTTTAGTGGTAGTGTGTATAGTGCAACTCAACTAGAATGAGGTTCTGTGGCTGCTGACCTTTGTGCTTCCACAGCAGAAATGTGTTGTTCTTTTTCCCCCCCTACTGTATTCTGTAAAGGAAAAGATCATTCCCGCTTCCTCTCTACCTCATGCACGGAGGCTTGCTGTCTACATGTAGATGTGTAGGGAATTTTAAGGTCTTCCCTTCCAAGAAGTTTTCCAAACAAAAATCAAACCGACTCAAGCATACTGAGAGTTTTCACCCCTTAGGTCAAAATCACTCCCCCTTGCAAATGAATTTTCGTCTTGTTAGTGCTTGTGCTGTCCCCATCCTACCAGCTATCCAATAACTCAGAGTCAAATCAGGATTGAGTGGTTCCCTCCCTCCCTGAGGTCATAAATCCCTAATCGAACAGAAAGCGACTTCAACTGGATTCCAGGGAGACCCCCAAGTGCACTATTAGTATTCAAAGCAAGTGTTTTTATGAACTTGACTCACCGGTATTAGGCTCAGAGCTGGCTTTTTCTGGCTGTGCACAAGAGGGGTCGCCTCAGCCTTTCACTGGACTTACCGTTCTCTAAGCAACATGTCTTTCCATTGCTGTACGCTTTCCTGAAACACCTGTAAAGCATATTTAGTTAGTCTAATAAAAGATATCGCATCTACCCAAAGAGCCTTGTTTGTAAAGCATCACAACTTCAGAGGGATTCTTTTGTGATGAATCTGCCAGGTCTCAGCAACCCTAGGAGCTTTGCCGAATATGGACTTATACGTCTTATATGCTTCTGTGGAGTAAAGTAAGTCTTGCCAGAGGATGTATAAAAAAAGGTGGATTACTGTATTTCACTGAGAAAACTGCACAGGTGACTACATAGCCTAAATGAGTGCAACATGGGTTAGTTTAGAAAGATTTAAGTACACAAATTTGAATGCGGCCCCACTTAAAAATACCATAAATGGTGACAAATGAGCAAGATCATTTGTATTCTGCCAATTTAATAGTCATGGGATATTGTGCTTCAGTGAACTGCATGTCCTATAGTCCTACAGCCTGTCCTGAAGGACAGCTGAACTTGGATCACTCAGGTGTGAAATAAAAGTCATTTCCTTTATTGGAGGGTTTCTTACAACAGCAAAGTTTAGTCCTGCAACTGGCACACCTATCCCAAGAGCAATAACAGATTAGAAATAATTTACAGGAGAGCCCAGGCAAATATAAGCCAGCCCCCTGCAAATTCCCAGCTCTCAACTCTTTGTGATCTTTCAGGATCACAGGATTTAAGAGGATCTAGTCCAAATGTGATAACAAAGCTAGCAGACCCTTTCCCAGCACACTAAAAGACTACAAAGGCAGACTATCCTTCAAACATCAAATAAGATCTGCGTGCCTGGGCATAAAGTAGGCCTTCGAATAAAACTGGTTCACAATGAAAGAAAGAAAGAGCCTGTGAAGAGAGAAGCCCTGCTTATCTTAGCATAGCATGTGAGCAACTGCATTGTCTTTATTAGCAAAGTTCGGAAGCTGGCACGTTTGTAAATTACTTGGTAATAACTATTCTTGTACTCAGTTGTCATGCGAGAGACAAACACACACCCTCTCTGAATTCACAATAATGGGTAGCATTTCAGGAAAATGAGTTCCAGGGTTTAATGACAGTCTGGTCAGAGTAGGTTAAAGGTGATTTTGTGAGCAGTGTAAAAGGCATTGTCTAGCAGAGGCAATTAGCTAATGAACTGTTGCTTGCAAGAGTATCCAAATCTGCAAATCCTCTTGTTCTAGGTTGACAGCATATTGTCTCAGATTCCTCTCTTCGGTTTCCAAACAGGAACCGACTAAATTAAAAAAGCAAGCACTCCTTTTCCCAGTACAGTGGTGCTGCTCTTTCCTTCCCTGATACCTTTTCTGTAACAGTAGGATGAGAAGGTAAAATAAGGATTCAGAGACTTGGCCAGGATTTCTTAGAACAAGCCCTAAGTAGAGTCTGCAAATAGAAATGGAGAAGTAAGAAATGAGGATCCTTTCTCAGGTCACAAGGCAAAGCCTTGCACCACTATTACACCAGGCAACTTTCTTTTGTTCTGTTAGTAGCACATCACATCACCTCCCATTAGGGCTGTACCACATAGAAAGAAACACATTTTTGCTTTCCCGCTCATTTGGTTACATTTGGGCAAACGTACTACACCAATAAAGTCAGTAACTAGGGCATTGACTGTAGACATTTGTAGTTGTAGAATTGTCAAGCCACTTATTAAAATTTCCTTGCTTTAGACACGTGCAAGTGGCAGCATATAAAGCAGTATTTCTCAGCCAGGATGTCACTCAAATATTAGCATTGTTGTGTACGCAAACACTGACAAGATAAATCCAGAGATTTCAAATAGAAATTAAGTGTCAGAAATATTCCCAATGTGTTTTTTCCGAGTTCTTTGCAACAGAACAAGTGCTTTATTACTTTTTCATAGTGAAGAAATGAGTGAAAGCTAAGAGCTGGGATTTGTTGAGGAACACCTTGAGTCTAAAAAAAGTTGCAAACCACTGGTATAAAGGGATTTGGGTATCAAAAATTAAAGATGTATGTTTTCATTTATTTTGCAATCTGTTTTTCTGCCACTTGCTTTTGTTTAGGGATGCACAAATAATTAATTTTTCAACTTGGCCAGTGAACTGAAAGAACAAAACCAAAAAAACCAAAACAAGATGCTTTTGGTTTCTCTGAAAGTTTAGCACTCTTGACAAAAAAACAAACCAACCAAGAGTTGCTTGAGTTAGGCTCAAGAAAGGATTTTGGCTGAGAAGAAATATTTCATTTCTAAATTGCTTTGCTTGTTTTAACTCTTTTTGCAAGTTATGCTTTGGTCATTTTTGAAAACGTGGATTTGAAACAAAAATTTGAGGCTTCATTTTGAAAAGTGTCCAACCAAAACATTGATCTTTCTGCATTATCTTTCCAGTCAGAGCCGTTTACTAAGCTAAGCCACAAGTAGCCTTAGTTCCAGTTGATACTGCCTTTTGGTCAAATAAACTTAATAAAATAACATAAAAAATAAAAAATTCCTCTCTCAACTTCTGCTCTTATTTCTGGCTAATGCTGGAGCTCACTTTGTCAAACGTTTTTCAGTCACCCAAATATTTTCCTGCTCTCCTGTACTGAACAACTGTCAAACCCTATAACCACAGTTCAGTGGATTTCACTAGCAGGAAATTGTTGCTGAAGTTTCCAGTTGTTTCTATTACACTCCAGCGAACTACTGCTTATGCCCACATGTGACATTTTTCACCAATGATTTCACGGGTCAGTCCAGTAGGGTGCATCTACACATGCAAGCACATATGCTTGCAGCAGCTCAAATAGAAGCGGTGCAAATTTGAGCC
>NW_017729022.1:149515277-149516861 GCF_001723915.1 Gavialis gangeticus | reverse complement strand
CATTGTGCCTAAAGGGCCCTGGGATGGCTAACAGCCAATGTGGACCAGTGCATGTGGGTATGCCATACTCATGAGAAGTGAGTGGCAGGGAATCAATGGCTGGTTGAGCTGTGTGGGTGCATCCACACATGCAGTCATGTATGCTTGCAGCAGCTCAAATAGAAGCGGTGCAAATTTGAGACAGGGCTTTTTGCCTCAGTGCACATGCTCGGACATTCACTTTGTTGTGGAGCAAATTGTGCCAAATGGGCCAAAATAATCCTGCCTGGCTCCTCCAAGATCTGCAGCCAGGAGGAGCTAGAGTGAGTATGCAGCCAGTAAGGATGCGCCAATGTGAGGATGCGGTCAGTAAGGCCAACTGCACCTTGTCATGCATCCACAGATGCATCACAAGGAGGGCCAAGGAGGTGATCCTCCCCCTCTACATGACACTGGTCAGGCCACAGTTGGAGTACTGTGTTCAGTTCTGGGTGCCGCACTTTAGGAGGGATGTGGCCAGCATCAAGAGGGTCCAGAGCAGGGCCACTCACATGATCCGGGGACAGCAGGGCAGACCCTATGAGGAGAGGCTACTGGACCTGAACCTATTCAGCCTTCACAAGAGAAGGCTGAGGGGGGACCTGGTGGCCGTCTATAAACTTACTAGGGGGGACCAGCAGGGAATGGGAGAAACCCTGTTCACCCAAGCACCTCCCGGAGAAACAAGGAATAACAGCCATAAGTTGTTAGAGAGTAGGTTCAGGCTGGACATTAGAAGACACTACTTCACAGTTAGGTTGTCTTGGCCTTGTTTCTCCAAGACACTGATACCTCTGTGCTTTGTGATAACAAAGCAACCTCAGCAGGTTAAGTGTTTGAAAACATACCAACATACATTCATACATACATGCATGCATACATACTCACACTACATTCATGCTTGACCACTTGACTACCAATGGCACTCAGCACGTCTAAACAAATGAACGAGCCCTTCGCATTGTAAGATTTGCTCAAATGCATGAAAAAACAGATCCTGGCTTCCCCACTCACTGCATGGTGGGCCTTCCAACCCTCCCTAATGAGATTTCAAGCTATTGTTATTTTCCAATAAAAATAACTGGGACAAACCTTTCATTTTAATCTATTATGATTTTCCAATGAAAATAGCATTTGAGTTTATTGTGACACCAAGGACTTGGTGCTTGGTGTCAGAGCCAGGGTCTGGGCCTGCCTGCTTATTAGAGTTCAGGTGAGGGAGGTCCCACCTTTTCTCATATACTTATATGCATGAATAGAATTCTAATTTATTGTGATTCACCAATCAAAAAAATCTGTCAGGGCCTGGCCCTGAATGAATAACATTTCAAATTATGGTGATTTACCAATGGAAAGAGCATTGCAATTTATTGTGATTCGCCAATCTGAATAGCATTTCAATTGATTTCAACTATTTTTGCTGCATTTGCAAAAGTATTCACCGGATATGGTCATTTAATGAAAATTTTATTGACTTGTTCACATTCCCTCCCCACAATGTGCCCATGTCCAGGGCAGATGCACCCCACCCTGCTTTATTCTTTGTCTCTGCCTTGCAGGGGTGGG
>NW_017729022.1:149514907-149515266 GCF_001723915.1 Gavialis gangeticus | reverse complement strand
CAATGGATGCCCCACCCAGCGTGAACCCCCCGATGGGTGCCCTACCCAGCCCAACCCCCCAACTTGCACCCCCAGGCCCCCAAGGCTACCTCCACAACCCCAGGTACCATCACTTTAAAAAAAAAAACCCAGAAAAAGAACAATAACAAAAATAGGGGGGGAAAAAAAGCCCCTGCTTACCTTAGAAGCGGGGGGGGGGGGGGGCTCCAGGGCTTCCTGGCAGAGCCCCCCAGGCAGCACAGGGCAGCGGAGGGGCAAGAGGGCCCGGGCTGGGGCCATCACCCTGCCCGGCACTGTGTGGGTGGGGCCCCAGTCAGACAGACAAGGAGCTGCACTGCTGGTAAGTGCTGGGTTTTGGG
>NW_017729022.1:149497386-149514634 GCF_001723915.1 Gavialis gangeticus | reverse complement strand
GGTCCCCTCCCCCCCTTCAGCCCCCCCCGACCCCTTACTCACTGGCACTGGAGCCCTGGTACTGAACACATGGCCTCACCATTCGCATGGTTCAGCACCAGGGCAAGGGCCAACCATAGAGATGCTCTGGCAGCCAGAGTGTCTCTATGGAGGACCTAGCCTCCAGTTGCTTCAGGGCATGGCCCTGGACTGTGCCCTGCACCACTTTTTTAAGCTTCAATTTTTTTAGACCCCTGGATATCCAGGGGTCTAATTTTCTCCCCATGCTGCAAACTTGCAGTTCAGGGAACATTTTTTTCATTCCCACACATGCCTGTTGCCCCGCTTCAAAGGGGTTTGAGGTGAGGCAAGAGGCACGTGCACACTCATGTGGACACGCCAGTAAAGTGCCATCAAAGTACACATTTAGTATTTGCTAGCCTAGCTATGTAACATGGTTGTATGATGGAGAACGCGCACACAGCTTCACGTAAGTGGTATGCACCACGATGTATGGCAATTGTTACAGAGGCATAACAGGCAGAGCTGGTCAGCCAGTGATAAAATAGTTTTCCACCATTCTGTCTCCTTTGAAAGTTGGTGCCCAGGGCTTCTGCCCCAGTTGTCCCCTCTTCAGTCATGCTACTATACTGAGCACATGCTGAAACTTGATATTTAAGAGCAATTTCCCTTCTGACATTCACTTTGGAGGCTGTAAGATGACCGATCAAGGGTCTGTCAGGACTGCAGTCAAAGGTGCGACAGCAGCTCGTGAACAGCTAGCTCAACTGGTAAGCTCAGATACTAATGATAGAGTAGGGAAGGCTTTGTAACCTGCCATGACAAGACCCTGGCCTGCACTGAGCTGCATGCTGCTGTGGCCAACCCTTGGACAGTCATGTATGTCAAGCACTTCAAATGCAGCAGGAGGCTGGAGACCTGGAATCTGCACACTTCGCAGCCTCCAGAGGTCCCACTGACAGCAGTGTGCAGGCATGTGCTCACTGGCTGTCTTCCCTGCTTCCTCTTACTGCTTCCCTTGGGGGAAACGACTGTGGGATACCAGAGGACCACTGGAGTGTACAGTCGTTTCAAGAAATGCCATTTTTCAAGCATGCATGTCTGTTCCCTTAGGAGCACTTCAAACAGCATCTCTGTCCATGGCTTGAGACTGCTTGTATCTACATGAGCTGCTTAAAGCACAGTCCCCCTTGCATGTCACTGCCATCCTTTACTGTTTAGTCCAAAACAGTTGCTTTAAGGTTTCCAGTCTAGTTCTGCTTGAACATTTAGTTGGAGTGAATTTAACAACTTAAAAAGTCATTGAAGAATCCAGCTCGAGTCAAGCTGCAGTATGCTCAGGGATGATGCTAGATTTTCTCTTTCATGGCTGGAATTTGTATCTGTGGACAAAGATTCAACCCACACACACATTCTGTTGGAAGAAGGAAAGAGAAAGGAGGAGGAGGAGAGAACTAAAAGGGAATGCAAAAAACTCTACAAAGGCGGCCTTGGGCTACTGAATAAGACTCCCCACCCTGTGCCCAAATATACTTTACTGTCCCATCACATTTAAATGTTGGATAAAATACCAAACCAAGCTGTTTATGTAGATTTTCAAACATGATGATAATTGCACTAAATCGGCAAGCTAGCTAAATATTGATTTTTTTTAAATGATCAAAACTAATCAGAGTCAAAATGCCAAAAAAGATGAGAAACTTGTATTTGGCAGTGAACCTTTAACATCTGATGGAGGTTTGTTAACTCTAATATCTGAATTATTTTCTGAAGTAAAATAAAATTTTAAAAATAAGATTCATGTTAAGACATAAATACAATTCACATGAAAAGAAGTGTGGCATCTTGGAACTAGTTTGGGTGAAGAACATAAGACCAGACTAGTTTGGGTGAGGAACATAACTCCAATGGTGTGATGGCAAGGATTAGAAGTTTGTGACACACAAGGAATGGTGAAGTTTTCCACAGTTGTATTTTCTGAACTTTGTGAATTCAGCAGAATGGGAAAGGGTTGGGTTTTAAGCAAAGGAGTAGCAGACAGACACACTCTAGGAATACGGCTCTTTTCTTAATTCTAGTAAAGTACCCTGCTAAGCCTTATGAGCACATTATCATTTCCTGTTATCACAGGATAATCTAATGTTACATCTGTGGACCCATTTATACCAGGCACAATATATTTTCTGTTTGGACGTATCTGTTGAAACTAAGTTAGCTGGCTTCATTTGTCTTTACAAATTACATCCATTGAATGGTGAGTTTTTATAAATGTACATTTCAATTGCGTCATTCCATGTGTGAAAACACTTCATATTGCCCCTGAGAAATCTAACAATCTCTCCCGCTATGCAGGGTTAACCTGTTGTAATCTCCAACAACAAGTGAAACTTTCACATTGCCCAAAGATGACTGAAGTCCATTGATCCATAACTATTCTAAATTAGCAATTTCCTATGAGCTGCTTTTTTTACATATTGTATAATGAAACACCAGAGCCAAGAGATTAGGGGAATTTAAACTTATTTATTCCTCATTCCAATTTTCCCAGAGCCTTCTGCTGACTTTATAGAAAGCATTTGGAATATTTCCTGTCACGCCCCAGTGTCTCTCCCACCCCACAAGTATATTTATAGCTGAATTCACAAGATATGGCAAGAAAGGTAAAAGAGTAGATCAGGCTGATTTGGGGAACAGCTGCCAATACTTGGGGGGGGGGCTTCTTTTGTCTGAGTGCTCTGTTCAGGTAACTAGTAATAAAGCTGAGACATGCTGACAGTGATATCTTCATTAATCTTTAGGACCTGTATGACCACAGTATGTTCCGATACTTCGCCAGCCTTGCCTATTATAGCCACAGTCACAGAGGTCACTGGGTGCTGTCATTTATGTCACCCCCTTAAAAAGCGCTCATTAGACATCATTTGCCCTTAATTTCAGGCTGACATGATCCAAATAACAAAGTTTTGAAAGTTCTGCTATTATGGATGATACTTAATTATTCAGACTATAAAAGGGTTTGTCCTACAGACTCCTGGGGATTTTATACACATGGTCTGGGAAGGGGTGGGGGTAAGGGGGGCATTTAATTACTAATCAAAGTGCCTGGAACATCATGTGCAGCAGCATCCCCATGCTGAAAAATGGTGGTGGGAACACTTTAAACTAAAGCTCATTGAACGAGCATTAGTTTAGAGATGCACCAATACGTCAGTCCATATTGTATCAGTACTGATCAAAAGAAAGTTGATGTTATCAGAAATCAGCTTTTTTTGGCCAAAGTAGCCAATAATGTCACCAATAAATGTTGCATGTATGCATGCATGCAGCCGGGCTTGCATCCTGGCACTCGGCCAAGAATGCAGCCTGTCAGCTTGGAGACCAGCATCTGTGTGGGGAAAGGGGTGCAGGGGGGGCAGATGAAGGCCCCCACAGTGAGGGAGGGAGTGGGGTTGGGACGGAGCCATGGTCAGCTCATCCAGGGGATGTTGGGGCTGGGGAGGGGAGGAGAGCTGTGCCAGCTTCTTCCCGGTGAGGGGGCTGGGCTGGGGCTGCACTCAGGGCAGGTTAAGTGGCAGCACTGGGGGTGGGGGGGCTACAGAGTGGTTACAGCGAATTTTGGGGTGGCTGTAGTCCACCCTGTAGCCCCACCCACCCAGCACCACCGCCACTCACTGGCACAGCCCCTGGCTGTAAGCACACAGCCCACCCTTGCCCGATGCCCCCAGATTTGTGCATATGCCCCCCATGCTTTCTCTGGGGTGCACACAGCGGCAGGAGCTGCCCTTCTCCACCCCCCAGATGAGCTGCCCATGGCTCTGTCCCACACCCTGCCTGGGCAGCGCCTGCCTCTGCTCCACAGCCCCACTCCCTTGCTCACCATGGGGGCCTCGATCTGTTCTCCTCATGCCCCCTTCCCCTCCATGGACTCACCACCCAGATACTGCTCTCCAAGCTACTGGGCTGCATATTGGCAATCAAATGTTACTGGCCGATATGGCTGGTTAATAAATCGGCCATAAAAATCTTTATCAGTGCACCATACTTTAGTTAAAGTGCCCCCACTGCCATTTTTCAGCATGGGAACACTGATGCATGCGATGCTGGAGCGTGGTAATTGCCATGCTCCAACACAATTAATCAAGTCTGCTCCAACGCATTGTAATTACATGTCAGAGCAGCCTTGCTGCATGTGTATAGGCACCCCTGGTAAAGCCACATTTTGCTGGTGTTTATGTAGATATAAGTCTAGAGAAACTCCCTGGAAAGCAGTGGGCCTGATTCTTCACTGTTTTACTCCTGCTATAGCCACTCAGTCCCATGAAGAATGAAGGTAACATAGCACTGACCCAAGACACCAACTCTGAACACGCACTGGTGCACTTGCACTCCCCTAGGATTCTTACCCACCCAAAGTTTAAAACCAACTGCCTGGCAGCAGCAGCAGCATTTCTAGTCAGGCAGGGCTGAGAGAGTTGCTTGACTTCATGGCACATTAAAATCTACCTGATCCCTTCTAAACTCTTCACTCCACAGGGATTAACAACCTTCTCTTCTAATGGTCCTCATGTTCCACCAATCAAGCTGCCGTATATTCTAAAAGTCTGCTGTTGGTTAGGTGCTCCTGGTGTTAAAGCTCCTATTTCACAGCCCTGCAGGCTGCTTTTAATTCATTCCAATGAAGTTATATTTCGTGTTGCTTCAGTCTTAAACTGAATACAGCCCTAGGTCCCTTGCCTGTAAGTAAAGCTTCTAGTTTATCTGCAACTGGAGAAAAATACATGTTGTGTTATATGTGTGGATGCACCTAACCATCTGTACCGCACCCCCTTTTCAAAATCCTAGCTACACCCATGCTTACAACCATACTAAGTACAAGTCATCCAGAGAGCTGCATCCATTTACACTGGCTGTTTCCTTTCCTCCAGAACCAAAAGTAGGCTCGTACTCATCCCAGGGTATGACTCCAATGCTTTTCTCTATGCTCCAAGAGAGCAAGGCAACAGACAGATCTACCATGCTTATTGAAGTTTGTCAGAGAATGCTAGATTCCCCAGAAACAGGAAGAGGCTCACGGTTAACATGCTTAGTAGAACTTACCACCGAGTGAGGCACCCAGATTTGCACACAGCAAACCCAACAATGGGATCAGCAGGACAGCAGGCTGTGCGGGGAGCTCCCTAAGCTAGCTGCAGATGGGGACTGAGCTAGAGTTTCCCCTCTTTTAACAAGTTAGGTGCTTAGCTTAGGCTCATCCAAGTCAGATCTCCACTCAGGATTCAGAGCCACAGCCCCTTTCCTCCGTTTAGGCACTCAAGCCCTGTCAGTAGCATTTCCAAAGTATGCCACAACCAGAGGAGGGGCAAATGTTAGTGGCTTTTCTCTTATCCAGTAGTCCAGTGACTGAAGCATGCACCTGGAATGTGGGAGACCCAAGTCCTTTCTTTGTCCGATGTGGAGTAGGGATTTGAATCCGGTCACCACTGTCTAGTGAAGATCTCTAGCCATCAGGCTGTAGTTACCAGCGGGTGAGGACTTTCCAGTCTCTCCTGCTGAAGTTGAAGCTATTCCACTTCACCTTAATAATTATTCACAAAATGGAGGCAGCTTGCCTTTCCTGTATCCCAGCCCAGTATCCTAAGCATTGGGCTCCTGGGAAAGCAGCTGAGGGCACCTTCTCTTTCAGCCCTCTTTCATGAATGACTTGAAGTGCTCTGACCATGTCTATGCAAGATAGGCAGGGGCAGCACCTATTCTGTGAATCTGGCTAGGGCAGTAAGCTGCTCAGCAGTTAGTCTAGATGGCTCTGTGCATGACGAACAGCAAATATTTAGGTGTCTATGAGACCCTGCCGGGAGAACTTGAGGTGATGAAAGACTTTAGGAGCTTATGGGGTCAGGTGACAACTAAGGTCCTCAGTAGTACCAAAGTGAATTGGTAGATTGGGACTGAGGCACTTAAATGCCTGTGCAGGTACTGGACCTAAAAGACCACCCTGTCCACAGCAGAGCAGATAATTGAACTTAGGCCCCAGTTATCACCTTAACCTCTACATGAGAGCTTGGCAATCTATGGCTTGCAGGCTGGCCTCGGCCCATATAGGCTTTGGATCTGGCAGTAGCCAGCTGAGGGAGGGCTCTGCCCACCATGCCCCAGCTGGGCAGCAGGGAGATAGTGTCCTTGTGCCTCAGACCCGAGCTGGGTCATCCCTGCCTGCCACTGGAAAACATTGCCAACCCCTGTTCTAGATTATCTTTCCTCTGCCTCCCGGATGCCAGGGGCAATTTGAGTTGCTGTAGAAAATGAGTTTCCATGTAAATCCATTACTCAGTTTGGCCATGGCACCTGCAATAGATTAATGTCATGGCAATTATTTAAGCAGCTTAAAATGTCTAGACAACTATTATTATTATAGGCATGTCATGACCAATAAAATTGTCTTATTTCGGTATGGTGCTGAGACTCTCTTGCTCTCAAAATACAATTTTAAACTACCATTACTTTCCTCTTCCCATGAAGGTCCAACACAAAAAGAGGATGGACATGTTTTCAAGTCTCAGGGCAAAATCCTTCACTACAACCCTACAACATTAAAGGCTCCTGTTACAGCAAAGTGTAACAATCCCATACTGACTGGGCAGCAAGCTAGAAGAGCAGACTTTGCATCTCTGGCTCCCCACAGAATGGTGCCCCATAGCTGTTCTCTCTTCAGCCATAAAGAATAAGGACTGGCATGCTGGGTTAGATCCATTTAGGCCAGTGATTTTCAACCAGGGTGCTATGAGATCTTTTTAACCTGCTACAGGGGGTTGCACAAATGCCACACCCACACGATTGACAAGCTAAACTCAAGAGGTTTCAAAAAGGAATACATAGTGTCAAAGACCTGTTGTGGTCTCTAAACTTTTTACGGCAGAACAATTGCTCTTATTGTTTTTCTATAGTCAAAAATAAAGTGAAAGCTAAGAGCTGGCATTTTCTGAAGGATGACTTGCATCTAGCATGGGGTGAGAACCACTGACCTAGCCTAATTACTGCATCCAGTTCTGGGCACCACACTGCAAGAAGGATGTGGAGAAGCTTGAGAGAGTCCAGAGAAAAACCACTCATACAATTAGAAACCTGAAGAACAAGCTATGTGAGGACAGGCTGACTGATATGGGACTATTCAGCCTAGAAAAGAGAAGACTTCAGGGGGGGTTGGTGGCAGCTTACAAAATATAATCAGGGGAGGGCCTCAGGGGCTAGGCGAACAGCTATTCACCAAAACGCCCCAGGGGAAAACCTTATATCCAGTCTGAAACCTTCTTTTAAGAGTTTATGATGATTGCTGGGAGCAACCATCAAACTCCTAGAAGAAGGCATAAGATGGGATACAAGGACAAACTTCTTCACAGTTCATGTGACCAGACTCTAAAATAGTCTCCCAGCCAGGGTGGTACAGGCACCTACCCTAGAGATCTCCCATGATGTCCTCACAACCAAGCTGGGGAACTGTGGCCTCAACCATCTCATAGTCCTATGGCTGGTGAACTGGTTCTGGGGTCAGATCCAAAGGGTACTAGTTGATGGGAACAAATCAACGTGGCACAAGTGGAGTCCCCCAGGGCTCAGTGCTTGGGCCGGTACTGTTCAATATTGTCATTAATGACCTGGATTTGGGCATCAGATGTGGACTGGCAAAGGTCACAGGCAACACTAAACTATGGGGGAAGGTGATCATGCTGGGGATACAGGCCGACCTGGACACGCTTGCGAAATGGGCAGACCAAAACCAGATGGTATTCAACATAGAGAAATGCAATGTACTCCACCTTGAGAGAAAAATCCAGCATTATATTTATAGGCTAAATGGTGCTACACTCACTAGCACCGTGACCAAAAGGGACTCGGGGGTCTTGGTTGACTACAAGATGAACATGAGCCCCCAATGCAATGCTTTGGTCAGCAGAGCAAACCAAACTCTGGCATACATCTACTGATGCATCTCGAGCAAAACCAGGGACATCATCCTCCTGCTTTACTCAGCCTTAGTGAGGCTGCAGCTGGAGTACTGCATCCAGTTTTGGACCCCGCTCCCCTCCCCCCTACTTCAAGAGGGATGTGGATAAGCTCAAGAGAGTCCAGAGGAGACCCACCCGTGTGATCAAAGGCCAAGAGAGCAAGCCTTAAGAAGAGAGGGTGAGGGACATGGGACTCTTCAGCCTGGCAAAGAGAAGGCTCAGGGGGGACTTGGTGGTTGCCTATAAGTTTATAAGTGGGGTGCATCAGGATCTGGGAGAACAGATGTTCACCAGGGCTCTCCAAGGGATAAATAGGTCTAACAGCCACAAACTTCTAGGAGTCTGATTCAGACTCGATATAAGGAAAAACTTTTTTTACAGTCTGAGTGTCCAAGGCCTGGAACAGACTCCCCCAGAGGTGGTACAACCACCTACTCTGGACTCATTCAAAAGGCATTTGAATGCTTATCTTACTGCAGGGATCAGATGATCCCAGACTTCCTGCCTCTGGCAGGGGGGCTGGACTTGATGGTCTCATGAGGTCCCTTCCAGCCCCCAATGTCTATGAAACCACTAACTACCTGATATTTGACAGCAGACTGACACATGAGGAAAGGAGAGCTGTGGACAGGCTTGCTGCCTTCAAAGATATTTGGACACAATTTGTGGAGCAGTTTAGGAAATGGTATATTCCAGGAATACACCTGATGGTTGACGAGCATCTTGTTGCGTTCAGGAGTTGCTGTCCCTTCAGACAGTACATGCCCAGCAAGCCTGCCAAATAATTGGTGGTGCTGTGATGCAGCAACATCATTCCCCCTGTCTGGAGACATCTATCTGGGCAAGCAACCAGAAGCTCCACACCAACATAAACTTGGTACCTAGGTCATTGAAAAACTGGTTCATCCCTGGTACAAGATGGGAAGGAATATTGTGGGTGACAATTTCTTCACAAGTACTAACCTGGCAGAAAGACTGCTGCAGCAGGACTTGAACTGTGTGGGTACAATTTGGATAAACAAGGCCAATATCCCAAACAAAAATGCAAGCAAATCAAAGAAGGGAAACTTTTTCATCCATTTTTGCTTTTGATGGGAAACTCATCCTAGTTTCCCACATTCCAAAGAAGTCCCAAGTTATGCTGCTGCTGTCAAGCATGCACCATGACCTGTCAGTGGGTGGAGAGCAAAGAAAGCCGGACATCATCCATGACTACAGTAAAAACAAGGGGTGGATAACCTTCACCACTTAGTCCATATGACCACCTGCAGATGGGGGGGCAGGGAGGGGGAGGAAAAGCAACAAGTGGCCAGTGGCACTATTTTTCAATATGCTGGATGTGGCTGCCATTGCCAGCCTCATCATTTGACTAGGCCACAACACGAACTGGAAGCAAAGATCACGTTTAAGACGACGGCGATTTTTTATTGATTGATGGACAAATAAAATGAAGAATGATGGATACACGCAATCTGTCTAAGCCCATCAAGTCTGGTATGACTCCCCTAAATTACAAATTGCCACAACACACCCCAGTAGAACCTTCTGCAAGCATGAGTGGACATTGTGCTTTTTGTCCAAGGACAGATGGCCACAAAACCCAGAAATGATGCAAAGATTGTAAGTGATTTGCTTGTGTGCACCACAGTACATCACTGCTGCTTTGTGAGGAATGCAATATTTAGTTAAAACAGTTAGGAAATGTATTTGGAAGTAACTGTTAGTTTGAAAATAGTGTGAACTGCTGACGTAGCAAATTGTTCACTCACGTTTTGACACTTAAAAAAAAGTTTAAATTTTGTTCATAGTTCAAGTTAAATAATATTTTGCGTTCTAATCATCCTAAATACTTTTTCAAACAATCTGTATGTATAGTAAATAGATTTTGGTACATTAAAACTGTTGTCACTGGTTCCATTTTGTTCATGTTACCCCATGAGACCAACAATGGTTACGGTTTCATGAGAACAGATATGAGTTAATCCAGTTATACTTTTGGCCCTTATTTTTGGGCAGCAAGTTTCCACAAATCAGTTTTGTTATATAGTAAAGTGCTTACTTTTGTTTGTTTTAAACTTGCTGTCTGAAAAGTAAAACCAGGGTGCACCCAATCAATTTGTTGCCAGACACAGTAAATAGAACTTCCTTATTTACTTTTTCTATGCCATTTCATAGGCCCCTAATATTTCCCTCCACTCCCATTGTTCATTTTCCAAGATGAAAAAGATACAGCCTTTTCAGTTTCTCCTCAAATGGAAGTAACCAAGAGGCAAGGAAAGAGCACATTCATCACTATGTGCATCCACAGGCTAAAAGCAAGACAAAAGCCAAAAATCAGTGGCTGTGGCCATGAACAGTGCCTTAGACTACATTAGCAGCAGCACCTCTTGGAGGCATTTCTGCTTGTTCTTCAAAAACAGCAGGGAAGGTTCAATCCTAGAACTGGTTGGAAATGGAGGTAGGCAGGAGCCACAGAACAATCTCAATTTGCAGCAACAGATACAGAAATCCTAAATTCAGGGTGCTTCTACACATGCACTTTAATACTCATTAGCCTATTTTAATGCACATTAAAGCACCACAAAAAACCTGTGCTCTTTCACTAATGCGCATTAAAATAGGCTAATGCTCATTGTTCTAGTACTTCACAGTAGAGGCAATAGATTTAAATGTGCATTACCTAAAGCACATTAATGAACGTGTAGATGCACCCACTGTGTCCGAGTCCTGGAACTGGTTGGCCAATAAGTCAAACACTTCAGAACAGAAATGATATATGGGAGTTGTAGTTTATAAATCTCATGTTCCCCTTCTCCTCAGCAAGCCAGGCTTTCTGCCTGACTACATCTCCCATGGTGCACTGCAGTTCCTCCTCCTGGTGAGTGGAGGTGGCAAGTCACAGCAGCAGCATGTCTTAGCGTGTCATAGAATAAGATGTCCTGCTGGCAAGCACTTCCCACCAAGAATGGCAGCACAGGGAGCCTGAGGGACAGCGCCCAGAAGGCAGGATTTCAGAATCAAGACATTTGGATCCTGCTCCACTTGTTTATAACAGATTTGGTGCATTCAGTTTTTCCAGACACCAGAACTTTTTTCTCCCCCCTTTGCAGCTGTTTTGTTGAAAACCCAAATTTTCCATACCAAAAATAAAAAAGGAAACAAAGTTTTCACCCAACCCTGTTCCATCCCTGCTGAGCTCTGTGGAGAAACACTGCCAAAGCTCATTTAGTTCAGCTTTGTGCATGTGTTCCATATTTGCCCATAAAAGACAAAGCCTTCAGCCCTTCATCAATGGGAGCTCTGCCCAGCTGAAAACCACAACATTTGGCTCTAATTTTGCAAGCTTTTTCAGACAGAAACACACACTTACTGCTTCATATTTCAAATGTGTGACAGAAGCACGAGGAGTTCCCACTTTGCTGTCTATACAATTACTGTATTCAAAGAGAATATCACAGTTGCATATTAATTCTCAGATCTGGAGCATTTTTTTCCTTTAGAGAACACAGATATTGCTTCAAAACAAAGCAGCACTATGAATAAATACAGTACAAGGAACTCTACAAAGGTTAAGTGACTTTAGAAAGTGCAATTTATTCTCTTAATGGGTGCACTGCAAATGATGGTCTCTCCCTGTAGTTATTGCATATGGATCTTTAATGTGCTTGTTTGTATAATTCATGGCAATGCAAAATAAATGTCTATGCAAAGCGTCTTAATAAATGAACTGAGGCTCTAATATTCTTCCAGACCTTATTTGTTGCAATGAGCCCTGGCACAGAGTCCAGAGGGAGAGGAAACCATTAAACGTTAAGCAAAAACAATTGTTGTCATTCTCCAGAGGGACCAATCTTTTAAATGTTTCTGTCACTAAATGCTCACACCATACGGAGGGTTTGAGTAGTTGGGTTAAACTGAGAAGGTAAACACAGGCAAACACCCCTTCTTCACCTCCAGATGGTTTGCTTGCATAATTAAAACAAAAAACTCCAAACTCCACAACCACTATGATTTTCAACCTGAAGGACAATATTCATCACCTCACAGCTGCAAGTGATACACCACCAAGAGCTAATTGTCACTGGCAAGAAAAACTTTCCAGTGTTTTCCATCCACAAAGCTGAAGCACTCCCTTGTGTGCATTTTCAATGCAACCAAGATAGCTGTGTGTAAACAGCCACTCTATCTGCTTCATTCATATTTGATAGACTAGTCAGTACAGATACTTTTATCCACTCTATAAGCAATAAGAAACAAGAGATAATAGTGTCTCAGGTTCCTCACAGTTAACATGGGAGGTGGCAACTGTTATTCTAGGCTCCTTGCAATATAATGGCTGACAGAAGAATAGGAAAATGAGAGATGCGTGTACAGTGGAAGTACATTTATCACGCACCATCTCTTTACCAACAACCCCTTCCAGCAGCGCATGGAGAAGGCTTGTCACCAGGCTTACTACTGATTGCAACCCAGTCACTTCTGTTCTTAGATGGTTGTAATGCTACCCAATTATAACCCCTGCACCAACCAAAAAAAGAGTGAAACAAAATTATTGTAATCCCTTTCAGCGATTCTCTATTAGCCACAAAAAATACCTATTGTGAGGCATGCTACTGATGAGCCAATGCCACAATTCCAATGGACTTCAGCAGGTATTGGACTGGACCCAATATTTGAATTTCCATTCATAAATCAGTTACCACTTCCTGTTTAATTAAGCTGACCAAAAATTACACCTCTAAAAGGTCAATGCACTGGCACGCTCTAACACAGAGACAGCAGTGCCAACCAGCTGTGAAACCTTCTGGGCCCTTCAATGAGTCACGCTGACCAACATTTTTCAAATCTTGCTGCCTACTCTAATGATTCAAAATCCACATTGTAGCATCATTGGCAGGGCCTGATTTCTGGAGCTGCTGAGCAACCAAGGGCTTTGAGGGACACCAACCATCAAGTGGGTGCAGGGGAGGATCTAGGGGGCTGCAGTTCCACCTCTCCGATTTCTGCTCTCTCTGAACTTTAAAGCCAACTGACTGGGAGGGGCAGTGGCATTTCTATTCAGGCAGCGCTGGATCAATTGACTTCATGGCTCATTATCATCTACCCATTTCCTACCAATATCTCTTCATTCCACAGGTGTTAAGGACCATCTCTCCTTGTTAATAGTCTTAATGGTCTGTTATCTTAACTATCCTTTCTTCTGCAATGTTGCTGTCCCTGGTAATGTCTCTCTTCTATCTCACAGCCCTGCAGAATATTTTTAAACTAGAGCTGAAAACAGTAACTCAAGCATAGTAATATTAACTTGGGTACAGAAATGACCGATAATGGAGTACTGGAGGGCACGGTCAAGACACTCAAGAAAACTAGATTTTGCTTTACAAATTTGAATAAAGAGATGTACTCTTAACTGTAATGATTACAGGACTAATGAAATAATCTCTTTTGACTATTGTGACCATTTTTTTGCCTAGTTTCTTGTGTTTTTTAAACTTACTCTATAATCTAGCAAATTAGTGTACATTTCGATAATGTTATTATTGTTTTTGCTTCAATTTTGGGCTAAATAATATAGCACTAGGCCCCTAGTATATTGGTAAAGCTTCTAGTTTCTCTTTAAAAATGGATAAAAACGTGTCATACGTGGTTTGATCAAAAAGTTCTAAGGTTTGATGTTCAGGGTATTGTTCATCAGGAATTTGTACCGCGTGGTCAAACAATCAATCAGGCCTTTTATAAAGAGGTTTTGATTTGATTGAGGGATAAAGTTAGAAGAAACCGCCGTGAGCTGTGTGAAAATGGTCGATGGTTTCTGCACCATGACAACGCTCCTTTGCACACTGCTGTCTCCATTCAAGAATTTTTGGCTGAAAAAAAAAACATTCCTGTGATACCACACCCTCCATATTCACCTGACCTGGCTCCATGTGATTTTTTTCTGTTCCCAAAAATCAAAATGAAGCTGAAAGGAAGGAGATTTGATGGCATTCCAACCATCCATAAGAACGTGAAAGCGGAACGCAAGAAACTCACAGTTGAAGACTTCCAGCATTGCTTTGGAAAGTGGCAGGAACATTGGGACACATGCATATCATCTGGGGGAGATTACTTTGAAGGGGACAGCTCATAAAAACGTTGCTTGTACACTATTCTTTAAAAAAAAAAGCTAAAGTCTTAGAACTTGTTGATCACCCCTCGTATTATCTGACGTGTCACACCATCTGCACCCCCCTTTTTTAAAACCTTAGATCCACCCATGAGTGGGTGCATGAGTGTAGCTTACTCTAAAATTTTGATTTTCAGAACAGTCTCTCCCTCTCTCACTTCTGCCTCAGTTTCTCTGTCTGAGAAATGGCAACCCCTTTTGCTTAGCAACCTCACAGAGTGTTGTGAATGCTGGTGAACTGCAGTCAGTGAAAATATAAAAAAAGGCCACATAGGAATTAAAGAGACAGTGCCCCCTTCCAGCATTACTGCTCCACCTTCCCATCTAGATGGTTACTTTCCAATAGCAGAGCAGTTATGTACAACAAGCCAGGTCACAGTTTTCACTACCTCTATTTCAGACTCCCAAAATAAAAGGGGCTGGGGGGAGGTAAGATATATTGCTGGCAAGCTGAAGGAAAAAATGTAAGCATGGCTAACCCAATTCTATAAGTATGGAATGATTTCATTCATACTGGCACAAGGTGACCTAATGCACTGTGGACAGAATTTGCCAATGTTTACACAGTTGGAGCTAGGACTGGATCTGGCAAAACCCTTTTTCTTTTTGACCCCCTCTGGCCTCAGGTAGCATTTACAAATAGAGGACAAATGAATGGACAGCATGCACCTACAGGTCAAGGGGACCACTGGAACTTCCTGTAATAATGAAGAGTCAATTTAGTGGGTGGTCAGTCCAAGACATCCAGAGAGCAGCGAAGCTGTTCAGCTCCCCCAGGGTTGAGTTAAGGGGAGTACCAATGAAGATCCCGGAGCGGCTCAGCTGGCAAAGCTCCATTTCAGTGGAAATTAGGACTGCAAATAGAGGTAGTGATTATTAATGAAAGGCCTGGCTGCATAGCAGCACATTTGAGATTAACTGTCCATAGACTGTTAAGACCTGCCAATGAAGAAGAGAACCCATGATTGATTCTACAATGGGGAGAGAGAAAAAGGAGCTGCTCCTTGGGTCCGAGCTTTAAAGCTACCACAGCAGGAAGTGGGGGAAAACACTCCTGCTCCATTTCCATAGGATAGTTTTGGCTTATCTGTTGAATACTTAAATGTGGTGTGTGGTGATCACCAGGTTCAATAAATACAGATGCACAATGAATGAGAAGAATTAAAAACAATTAATTATATTGGTGCAGTAGTTGCCAACTTTGGCAGTCCATTGGTCTTCCTGTAACTCACTGACTCGCTGCTTCCTGAACGGCCATCTCTCAACTCCATCTCTAAACTATAAACTTCTGTCACTACATGGTGGGTACTCTATGTGCTTTTGATGCTAGAAAGGAGGGAAATGAGTTCAGAGAGAGCCCTTTAAGCCCTATTCAGGTTTTTCTATATCCTTTGTGGACTTCAGTTTAGATACAATAATGATGGTATGTGCAAGGCCCTATTTAAAGAGAGATGACCTCATCAGCATCCTAGGACATTCTCCAAGACAGAATTATATAGCCCATTAGACAGTCTGCCAGCTCTTGATTAGTATCTAGAGGTTTAAAATTGCTGTGCTTCCAGATCCACAGAACAGACTTTAAGGTGTTAATGTATTATGCAATGAAATACAGTTGCTCGATTTGCAGCATCAGTCACTAGACAACTGCCACAGAATTGAAGTTTTTTGTCCTCAGATAAGAGATGATAAAAATCATCTGGGGCCCCCAATGGGATACTTACCTGCCTGTACACCAATGCCAGGAGCTTGGGGAATAAACAGGAGGAACTAGTCCTCCTGCTAAACAAGAATGACTACGACCTCATAGGGATAATGGAGACATGGTGGGACTCTACCTATGACTGGGCCGTAGGTATATGACTAGGCCACATACCCTGTACAGGCGAGATTGTGCAGATAAAAGGGGTGGAGGTGTAGCTCTCTAGGTCAAGGACAGCTGTACGTCCATACAAAAATTGACATTGGCACCCAGGAAGAAAGACTGGAGTCTCTCTGGGTTAAAATACGTGGGGAATGTGGCACAGGGGGTATCATGGTAGGAATCTATTACAGACCTCCTAGCCAGAAACAAGAGCTGGACCAGGAATTCACCAGGGAACTGGCTGAGGCTGCATGCTCTCAGTGCATGGTTGTCACGGGAGACTTTAACTGCCCAGACATGTCATGGGAAGAGCACTCAGCCAAATCTGATTGGTCACAAAGCTTCCTCACATGCATGGACGAACTCTACCCAACTCAAGAAGGCTATGGGTCAACAAGAGGTAAAGCGTTGCTGGATCTGGCACTGGCCAAAGAGGATGACCTAGTCAGTGACCAAAGAATCGATAGAAAGCTGGGTGACAGTGACCATAACCCGATCACCTTTACTATCCATCACAAAGCTGGCAAGTCAGTCAGCAATACAGAACTCCTCAACTTGAGGAAGGCTGACTTTGACAAGCTCAAGGCCTCGACAATGAGCCTCCGAAGGGACCATGACCCAACAGGAAGAGAAGTCCAAGAGGAGTGGTTGCTCCTCAAGGGAGCGATCCTAACAGCACAAGGAATGGCCATCCCATCTCGGAGGAAGAGTAGCAAAAGGGCACAGCAAGCCCCTTGGCTCAGCAGGGAACTTGAGGACCTCCTATGCCTCAAAAGAGAGATTTAAAGGATGGAAGGCTGGAAGTACCACCAAGGAGGAGTACTCAGCACTGGTCCACACCTGCAGGGAGCGGATCAGGAAAGGCAAGGTTGCAACCGAGCTTCATCTGGCTTCACATATCAAGGATAACAAAAAGTCCTTTTTCAGATATGTAAGGAGTCAGAGAAGAAGCAAGGGTAACATTAGACCCCTGCTGAACCAAACAGGACAGCTGATAACCAACATCCAAGAAAAAGCCAATCTACTCAATGGGTACTTTGCGTTGGTCTTTCATCAGTCCAATGGGACCACCTTGCCTAGCAAGATGTGGGACAGCCAAGGTGAGGGCGTATGTATACCCAGCGTCGGTGTTGATCTAGTAAAGGATCACCTTGAGAAGCTGGACACCTTCAGGTCAGCTGGTCCTGACAGATTATATCCTAGAGTACTCAAGGAGCTGGC
>NW_017729022.1:149492182-149492386 GCF_001723915.1 Gavialis gangeticus | reverse complement strand
TTCCTCACATGCATGGACGAACTCTACCCAACTCAAGAAGGCTATGGGTCAACAAGAGGTAAAGCGTTGCTGGATCTGGCACTGGCCAAAGAGGATGACCTAGTCAGTGACCAAAGAATCGATAGAAAGCTGGGTGACAGTGACCATAACCCGATCACCTTTACTATCCATCACAAAGCTGGCAAGTCAGTCAGCAATACAGAA
>NW_017729022.1:149486896-149487182 GCF_001723915.1 Gavialis gangeticus | reverse complement strand
GATTCTGGAGAAAATTATTAAGGAGACCCTTGTGCATAAGCTGGCTGAGGACAACATCCTGAGGGACAGCCAGCATGGGTAGGTCTTACCTGACCAATCTCAGCTCCTTCTATGACCAGGTGACATATCACCTGGACAAGGGAGAAGAGATTGACATCATATATCTCAACTTTAAAAAAGCCTTTGATCTGGTGTCCCATGACCTCCTCATGGAAAAATTGGCCAACTGTGGCCTCAGCTACACCACAGTCTGATGGCTGGGAAATTGGCTCCGAGGTTGGACCCA
>NW_017729022.1:149483204-149486524 GCF_001723915.1 Gavialis gangeticus | reverse complement strand
AGAACAGGCCTTATGAAGAGAGGCTGAGAACCATGGGACTCTTCAGCCATGGAAAAGCTCAGGCTCAGGGGGGACCTGGTGGCTAACTATAAGTACATAAGGGGTGTACATGAGGACCTGGGAGAACGGCTCTTCACCAGAGCGCCCCAAGGAAAAACAAGGACCAATGGTCATAAACTCCTCCAAGACCATTTTAGGCTGGACATAAGGAAAAAACTTCTTTACTGTCCGAGCCCCCAAGACCTGGAATAGACTCTCCCCAATAGTGGTACAGGCACCCACTCTGGACTCATTCAGGAAACACTTGGATGCTTATCTTGATGGGGTCCTTTGACCCTAGCTGACTTCCTGCCCCTGGGGCAGGGGAGCTGAACTTGATGATCTTTGAGGTCCCTTCCAGCCCAAACATCTATGAAATATATGAAAATTGCATTTTCCTCCAGGAAGGAGTAGGAAAGGGAGTGTGCACACAAAAGGGAAGGTAGGAGGTCATTTTAATATTAAGGCAGAGCTGTTTTCCCAAATAAAGATTTGTTACTACAGGCTATCAAACTTTTCTCTTTTCCTTTTAGCCAGCTGGTCCTTCCTTATTCCCAAGGGAGCACAGTCATTTCTTGGGCATGTTTATACATGCCACTATTAGTTAGGAACAGGAAGCAGCTTGTGCTACTCTTTGGGGTTATGATATAAGGCTCCAGCAAGGAGAAAGCAAGCAGAGAGTGACAGAACCACCAGTACATATCAGGGATGGACCAAGACTAATTTCTGACTTGGAGCCCTAAAAATCCAGGATGACATCCTCCCCAAAGTCAAACACAGCTCTCATCACCCACCAAGAAATTAACTAACTTACAGATCATAGAAGGTGAGGGTTGGAAGGGACCCCAGGAGGTCACCTAGTCCAACCCCCTGCTCATTGCAGGACCATCCCCCAACTACATCATCCCAGCCGAAGATTTGTCGAGCCAGGTCTTAAAAACCTCCAAGGATGGAGAGTCCACCACCTCTGTGGGTAACCTGTTCCAGTGTTTTACTACCCTCCTAGTAAGAAAATTCTTCCCAATATGTAACCTAAACTTCCCTTGCTGCAACGTGAGACCATTGTTCCTTGTTCTGTCATCTGCCACCACTGAGAACAGTCTAGACTCCTCCTCTTTCAAATCCCCCCCGCCCCCCCGGTAGTTGAACCCCCGTCAGTCTTCTCTTTTGCAGACTAAATAAGACCAGTTCCTTCTGCCTCTCCTCAGAAGTCATGTGCCCCAACCCCCAAACCATTTTCGTTGCCCTCTGCTGGACTCTCCAATGTATCCACATACTTTCTGTAGTAGGGGGCCCAAAACCGGACACGGTATTCTAGAAGTGGCCTCTAGTGCCGAATAGAGGGTAATAATCACTTTTCTTGCCCTACTGGCAACACTCCTATCAATGCAGCCCAGTACCAATGCACACTGCTGACTCATCTTCAGTTTATTGTCCACCAAAACCCCCAGGTCCTTTTCTGCAGAGCTGCTGCCCAGCCAGTCAGACCCAGTCTGTACTGGTGTATTGGATTGTACTGTCCTAAGTGCAGGACTTCACACTTGTCCTTGCTGAACCTTATGAGATTTATTTTGGCCCAAACCTCCAATTTGTCAAGGTTACTCCAAATCCTAGCCCTACCTTCCAGCATATCTACTACTCCCCCCAGCTTGGTGTCATCTGCAGACTTGCTGAGGGTGCACTGCATGCCATCGTCCAGGTTGTTGATGAAGATTTGAACAAAACCAGCCCCAGGACCAACCCCAGGGGAACTCCACCAGCTGCCAACTAGACAGAGCCATTGATTACTACACTCTGAGCCCGATGCTCCATACAGTTTTCTATCCACCTTACAGTCCATTCATCCAGGCCATACTTCCTTAGCATGCCTGTGAGAATGTTGCGGGAGACGATATCAAAATCTTGCTAAAATCAAGATACACCACATCCACTGGTCTCCCCATAGAGCCAATCATCTCATCATAGAAGGCAATCAGGTTGGTCAAGCATGACTTGCCCTTGGTGAATCCATGCTGACTGTTCCTAATCTTCCTTCAGCTGCTTAGAAATGGATTCCTTGAGGATCCTTTCCATGATTTTTCCAGGGACTGACCTGAGGTTGACTGGCCTGTAGTTCCCTAGCTTCTCCTTTTTCCCTTTCTTAAGTATGAGCACTATATTTGCCCTTTTCCAATCATCCTGGACCACTAGATTGCCATGAGTGTTCAAAGACAATGGCCATCACGATGACTCTGCAATCACATCAGCCAACTTCCTCAGCACCCTCAGGTGCAACCCATACTGCCCTATGGACTTGTATATGTCCAATTTGTCTAAATAGTCCCTAACCCAGGGGTAGGCAACGTTTTTTGGCTGGAGTGCTGAAAACCCCCATAATGCCTACCTTGGAAGGTGCCAGAGTGCTGGCATGCCAGAAAAACAAAGTGAGGGCAGAAGGTACATGGAAATATGCCCTGCTTGTGCCCCTTACCCTCCACTCAAAGCCCCTGCCCCCCAGCCCAGCTCATGCCCCTGCTGCCCCTTGTCCCCCAGCCCAGGCTCCGTGGCTATCAGCAGCTACCCAGAACCTGGGCCGGCTGCAGCCAGGAGGCTGCAAACTGCTGCCTCCCTGCCCCACGCCTGGCTCCAGGAAGACACAGGTGCTGGCACTGCACCCATTGGGGTCGGGGCCACGGGCAGCATGGGGCTGAGGCTGGGGGTACACTGGCAGCGAGGGGCTGAGGCTGTGGGGCCAGGGCTGCCTGGCAGCATGCGGCTAGGGCCCTCAGCAGTGCGGGGTTGGGCTGGGGCCCATGGGTAACAGGGGGCTGGGCCCCACAGCAGCACAGGGCTGGGGCTGCAGCTGGGCTGTTGCCAGCACTGGGATGGGGCCGGCAGTGGCACCAGGCTGAGGCCGGGGCTATGCAGGGCTGGGGCCCGTGTCAGTGGTGGTGCTGGCTGGGACTGGGCCTGCGCAGGGCCAGGGCCTGCCAGCAGCATGTGGCTGAGGCCTTCAGCAGTGCCAGGATGGCGCTGGGTCCTGCACAGGTCCATGGCCCTGTCCCCATCCTGATGCCGCTGATGGCCCCAACCTGGCAGTGGCATTGTCCTGGGGCTGGTGGTGGTGGTGAGGGCTGGGGCCAGGCCCGTTGGCAGCATGTGGCTGAGCCCAGGGCTGGGGCCGTGGGCAGTGCCAAGACAGCCCCAGCCCGGTGGCAGCACTGGGCTGGGGCCAGCTGTAGCGGTGGTGCCAGCCAGGATTGGGGCTGGGGCCATTGGGACGCCGACAACCCCCCCCCCCC
>NW_017729022.1:149473753-149482972 GCF_001723915.1 Gavialis gangeticus | reverse complement strand
CCAACCCCCCCCCCCCCGGGGGTGGCACTAGGCCAGGGCCAGTGGTGGTGCCGGGCTGGGACTGGGGCCCAAGCAGGGTTGGGGCCAGGGGTCTTAGCCGGTTGGGGTCAGCAGCAGCACAAGGCTGTTCCTGGGCAGCCACGTGCTGCTCAATCTGGGCATGGCTCCCCCCACCCCTCGGGGCAGGAAGCAGTCTGAGTGACAATCAAAGCCATGCCACGTGCTACCTTTGGCACGTGTGCCATAGATTGCCAACCCCTGCCCTGACCTGTTCTTTACCACAGTTGGCTGCTCACCAGTTCCTCAAACAATGCTGCCAGGTGCAGTAGTCTGTGAGCTGCCTGCCTGTGAAGACTGTGAAAGAGACATTGAATACTTTTCACCATCCTCTGTACTAAGTTGCCTGCCCCATTCAGTAAGGGACCCACACTTCCCCTGATCTTCCTCTCGTTATTGACATACTTGTAGAAACCCCTCATTTTCCTCCCTAGCTGCGACTCCAATTGCAGTGTGGCCTTCCTGACTCCATCCTTGCATGCCCAAGCAATATTCTTATACTCCTCCCTACTCGTTTGTCCAAATACAAGATGAAGCAGAAAGAGCACATCAACCCATTTGCTGTGGACCTAGGAAATCAAGTCAAGGCCATTTTCCCCTCCAAACCATAAATAACACATACCCACTTTCCTATGGCATAGACTATGCACATATTCCTTTCCAATGCACAGCTAGCCTCCAAACTGTACAGCTAATCATTTATGCTCCATTTATAGCCCAGAAAGAGGTATAGAGGAGTATGGGAGCCTTGCAGCTGACTCCATAGCTGCGGGGCCTTTGAATCTTCCAGGTTCATGGAAAACTGAAGAGGCACTGTGGACAAGATTGATAGGTGAAAAGAAGCTAGAGAAAGGAGCTGGCTGACTTCAGGCAAGGCTCAAGTAACAGAATAGGGAAGCAGGTCTTCAGCCCATCACTCTGTGGTATAGCTGGCTGTTTTACAGAGAGGAATCCTCTGTGGCTTTCCGTGACAGGGAATGCCAATAATTCAAGTTTTTTAATTCCTATTAATAAATTAAGTGGCCTGGGTCTGAAATTAAATCTTGAGCTACATGGAGCTAAAGCTGGAGGGTTCACAGGAGCAGAGGCAGCAGTGTTACCTTTCCAGTTGAAATGGTGATAAACCGCCACTTCCCAACTGGTCTGGATACAGGGATTTCTAGTTTCCCCAGTAATTCACTCCACATGCTCAGTTAGTGTTAGCAATCTGGGCAGATGTGCATCGATTTTCATTCATAAGGAAAAGATAAATGAAAAAAATACAACACCAAAAAACCGTAACCATTTTGAAGAGTTTGAAGTGAGCCCAGTTTTAGGATTGCTCAGAATTTTTGGCAGTTTCTTCAACAGGAATTGTAATAGCTATCACAATGGAAAGTGGATATTGAAAAGTGGGATTTGGGCTAGAGGAAGTTTGTTTGTTTTTTTAAAAAGGGACAATTAAAGTCAACAGCTTTATCCAGAATAGTCTGCTGTACCAAGAAATTTAAATCTCAAGGCAACTTTAGCTATGGAGTCACTGTTAATGCCTCTGTAGTTTAAGGCCTCGTAACACCGAACAACATGGCTGTCAACACCAGAAGTTTCTCCCTTTCTGAACCTGTTCGTTTCTAAAGGCTCCACCTTGCCCTGCCTTCTGCAGATCTATAGTTTAGTTTCAAGTCAGCATGCAATGGGTGTATGCATCCATCCGTACACAAGCAGTACAAGGGTGAGAAGGCAGGGAGATTTTAGACAGTGTGCCTTTGCATCCTTGTGCCAAGGCCTGGCACATTTTGAGTGGGAAGCAGAAGTCCTGCTCCCTCTTGACCTTCCTGCAGGCATATGCTGTCAGAGAGACCAGGAACCAGAGGTCTCCACCCCCAAATGCTTCAGCAGCCAGTGTGGAAGGGGGAAACACGCTGGACCCACCTGCAAGGCTGGCCTGCTGGTGCACAGTGGCCAGTGGTGTCCAGTCCAAATTCCTTCTCAGTGCTTTAGGCATAGTCCACACCCCTAAGTGCCAAGGGCATAAGCAAGACCTCAGAGATTTGTATGTATTTCTTATCTCTACCTATTGCTTAGCAACAGCCTAACCAAGGGCACATTCTGTGCAACTGCCAGGCACACACATATGGCAAATATGAAACAATAAATGTAACTTTCCAAATGATTGCAGCTAGGAGCTTGGTGGTAGTCAGTCAGTGAACAAAGACGGTAGAAGGTTATCTGCAACATATGTTCTTAATGGCTTTGCAATGCCAATAAAAGAATATTTACCCGAGTCCATCAAAGTTGGGTGGAAAAGGCACTCACTTTCATTCACAGTGGCTTGCACACAATGCAGACAACCAAGCAGCACAAACTGGAAAATGAGAACAGTGCCCCAGCTGTCAATGTGCGAGGTCAGAAAGAAGAGTCCTCTGTGCACACCTAAGTGCTATGTACACAATGCTCCTTTTCCAGTGTTGACAAATGCTGGGTATACAGACAAAAGACTTGAACTCTTCAAATCCACCTTAAACCAAGCTCTGAACACCAGCCAGCTATCAATCTGTCTGCCCAGCCATACTCTCAACTAGCTAACACAGCATAGCCCAAGACAAGTTAGGATCCATTATCATATCAGACTACTGGACTGTATCTGACAGTCCAAGGTTCTATTATATTTCTTCCAGGATTATTACACAAGAACTTTTTCCCTTCAACCCACTGGGCAATGTGTCACCACTATAACCCTTGACTCCAATATCCGTAAGCTACGTCCTATGTGCACCAGGAGCGGTTTCTGCAACCGCTTACATACAGCATGAATAATCTCTCTCTCAGGAGGAGCTTCTTTGAGAGCAGAAGGATAGTCACATGCTTAAGCATTTGTAGGCCCAAAGCAATGATTTGCACAGGAGGCAGTTCCATGCATCTTTTTAATAAATGGAAAAAAGAGTTGATTATTTCCTTTGTTTCACTTGCTGCATGAAGCCAGAGGAAGAGCAAACTTCAATTGAATTTGGCCTCAAAGAAATGGCACTTTGTTGCGTCTGGCAGAATAATAGACATTGGATAAATAGCTTGTAATAATGCTGTGAAAATACCATGCCTTTGTCATATCAGCTTTAGCATATGAAGTACCTAGGCAATAACTGCCAGCTCTGGATTGAGCTGCATTTGTTGCTCATTTCCCCCAGGTCTCTAAACTGTGACTCAACTTACTACAGCTATGAAGACTATTTGATTGGATGACAGGCAGCAAAGCTCCTCCTCTTCCATATTACACCCCAGACTGCAGATCTGGGTGGTAAGTGGGATCTCAAGGTTTTGCCCTACAGGCTTGCCCCAGGAAGTAATTAAATGCAACTGGACAAGGCCTTGGCAAAACCTTATCTGGTCTGCAATCCCACATACAATTTTGTTCAGGAAACAAAGATCATCAGGGGGAAGGAGAGCCTCTTACAAGAGAGAAGACTAGAAACGCTTGGCTTATTTAGCATAGACATACAAAGGCCTAGAGAAGATAGAAAGCAAGAGTATAGATACATCAGGGGCAAACACCAGGGAGGGAGAAGAGCTATTTAAGCTAAAGGACAATGTTGGCACATGTATAAACTGGCCTAACCCATAGGACAGAGGCTCTGAAACACCCTCTCAATCAGAGCCATGGAGACAAAAAGCCCAACTAGTTTTAAGATGGAGCTCTATAAATTATATATTGCAATTAGCTAGAATAGCAAGGCTTAGGACTGAAGGATTCAGAGGGACCATTCCAGTTTTATTGTTACTATAAAGCAGGCAGAGCAGACAGCAAACTGGACATTGTCTCTCCCACCAAAAAAACCTGGATGGGTGCATGGTGGGGAGGTGAAAATATGCTGAACCTCAAGGGGACTGGAACAATTTAGCTCCTACACTGCATGGCTTCATATCCCAGGAAAGCCTGTCCCCATCCGAGGCACTATTCTGCTTGCACTCCTCTTGGGGTGTCGCGCTGCCCCCAACGCTGTTGTGTCCAAAGGCACAAATGAAGCTCTTAACATTTTAAGCTTTGCCTTAGCTCTGATCACACATTTCACAATCAGAGAAAATGTGCACTGATACACAGTAAAAAGAAGCCAGCATGTTAATTTATTCCCAAGTGTACATGCAGATCACAGTCACAAACAAAATAGCATTAGCGCATAGTTACCATCAGTGAGACTGAGACTTAAGCTGGAAGATTTCATAGTGGCTTTCACGGGCTCTGGGTTTTAAATACCTAGTGTGAGACACCTCAGGCCTAACTGTGAGATGTGCTAGTATCCACGGTGCAGATAAAGTGTGCAGCACTTCTGCCAACGAGGTCCAGGGCACATTAAGATAGGTACTTAGGAACATAGCAAACCAATGCATCCAAGTTAAATTGTCAGGTTTGAAAAACATGGCTGTATGTTCCAAGTCCAAGGCATCTTCAAGCCCCACGTGAAGCCAGTACCTCAATGGACTGGACCTTGATTCATTTTTTTCCCAGTGAAAAGGAAAGGAAACACCAGGATACTTAACTGATTTTAAGCTGCTGTCTACATTCAGCACAGAGGGCTAGATTTGGTTCCCCTCACTCGAGGGCAAATCAGAAATAGCTCCAATGAGGCCAGTGGGATTGTGCTGCTGGAAGCCCAAGGTGAGGCATAGGCTGAGCTTTCAAACTGAAGGTGCCAACTCTTCTTCTCACTGGGGAGTCTCCATCACCACCCAGACTAGCCCATAACATAACTGTGCCATTTATTCCAGAGGATGAACCACCTATTCAGCTGTTTAAGTAAGGCCAAGAAAGCAGGGAGGATTAAAACCTTATCTTAAGTTCCAATGACAAAATGAACCGCAGCAATGGGGGAAATGTTTTTGGGTGAATAAATATTTGAAAGCACTGATGAAGACTCCACCATGGCTCACCAACCTTAGAGATGGCTGTATTGCAACAACGGGAGATGCATTTAGATAAACCACAATGCAAGAAGACATCAGATGTATCAAGTTACAGACATCTATCGCCACTGGATATAGCTACACATTTCTCTTAAAACAGTGAAAGAATGTCATTACCAAGATGTGGGGTTTATTCCCAAGAAGGAGACTACAAAAAAAGAAACTTAACATCCCTTATTCACTAAGAAGGAATACACCAGCTTCCCCACAGGTTGGATTGGTAGCAAAAAATTACAGGTCAGATAACTGACTTAAACATTCCCACTCCCTCCCTTCATACTTCCCTCTGAGTAAAGGAGCTAGTTCTTCACAATGGCTTGACAAGCTGAACAGCACAGAGCCACTCACAGAAGTGATTGAGGACCAAGGGCCATTTCTACATCTGCTGTAAATAATGTATTGTCTTCAACAGATACCAGGTGAGGCCGCGGTGCTGGAGGAAATTGAGTGCTTAGAATCAGGGACTTAGGGCAGGACCCTTTGCAGAATTTCATTAAGCCTAACAATACGCTTCTTGGCAAAGACAGCTGCTTCTTGTTCATTGAGATGCAAGCAAACGGTTTGGTATTAGTGAACTAGAGACATAGCTGAGGCCTGGTTCTTCTCCTTTTTTAAGTACTTTGTCCTGGTGCATTTTGCCAGGAAAGAAAAAGGAGTTATTTCTGATTTACACTGTGGTAAGCAAGAGAAGAAGCAGGTCACCCAGTTTTATAATGTTCTGAGGGGGGAAGATGAGACTTTATAGAAGGTTTTTGTCTTTCCAAGTGGCTTTTGCATCCCCTCCCAGGGCCTGGCCTGGCAGAAATGCAAGGTTTCTCCAAAACTCAGTTGAATTGGTTTTCAGTTCTGTTTTGGGAACTACGGTAGGCAGATGGGTGTGAGTTGCAGCTCTTCTGTTACCTAGCAATGCAGATAACTGCATTAAAGGAAGCTGAGAACCATTGGCATCTTTTGGAACTAGGGAACTGCACATAATCAATCTGCCTACCAGAGCATTTTGCTATCATCAAACGCTCCTCTGTATTCACTTTCTTCCCCTGTATTTCTTCCCAGCCATGTAGAAGGGATGAGTAAGAATTCGGTTTGTGAGAGGTATGACTGGTGACATGGTACCACATATGTTACAAAATATTGGAAAGACTGAGCAATGAATATCCACGTAGGGAGTATCCTACCTTATAATCCACTTTTCAGCTAAAATCTCAAGAAAAAAAGATCTTTACTTTATTACTTGAATTACAGTAATGTGTGGAGTCCAAACTGAGATTGGGACCCTCCAAACTGAGATTGGGACCCCAGTGCATTAGGTGCTGTATAAACATTAAGGAAGAGCTAGTCTAGTGCCCTAAAAGCTTCTAGCTACACAGAAGATAAGACAGTTAAACAGACATCCAGAAAAAGTGACTTGCCTACAGCCACACAACAGGTCAGAGGTGGAGGCTGAACAAAAGCCCAGGTCATCTTACCACTATCCTATCCACCAGAACACACCACCTGCCTTGTTTAAAGCATACTTCTACTTACAACTTAGTGCTGGTGAACTTATCTCCTATAATGGCTAAGTAAAGAAGTCTGTCTGTTCTTTAACTTCATCTCAGTTCCTGGCCCCTGGATACCTGACCCAGTCCAAACAATGGGTTATGTCCTAGGTTCGAGGAATGTCCAGGGCACAGGGCTTCCCTTCACCCCCTGGGCAGGTTGCATTGGAAGTAAGATGTTTTCCATTCAGGCCCCTGCTCTATTTGAAGTGAGCCCGGCAGCACCAGTCACTGCTCCCATACCCCCTTTACAAAATCCTCAACCCACTCATGGTAGGAGCTATGAAATACGTGTATTGAGAGAGGCCCCGCAACCCCATGTTATGATGCTTTGAGTGTGAGATCTTCCACCCCCATGGAGGTCTCTGTCTGCATGGTGTTGAAGTCAGTTTTACATCATGCAGCAGGCACTCTAGACAACTGTAGCCCTCAGGAGGGGCCTTGTGCAAGGTGACTATTGCCATCAAGGAAGACTTCAAGACTACATTCAACATGAGAATGAATTTTTCACCATTAACAAAGAGCTAAGAATTTGGGCCTGTCATTCTGACCTTAGCATTATGTGCTGGACCTTCAGGAAAGCATGCACAGGTATAGGTGTATATGTATGCATATATATGGGTGAGTTTACCCCAGTTGCCCAGCACTCCAAAGATGTAGCAGTGTGCGCAAAGGTTCATGCATTTTTGCCTGCATTTTTTCATGAATAGGATAGAAGCTGAGCCTGTAAGAACAATATTCTTCCAGGATGTAAAACGTTCTGGTTGCAAAAGTAATGTGAGTGATCTTAATGATCCTTCTGTTAATATGGTCTTTGACCTGCAGTGACTTTTCTTCTCTCTTCTCTCTTCCAGGTTGAGCAATCAAACAGGGATATCATTTCCCCAGATCTTCACTGGCAGTTTCAAACCTCTGTAATAGTCTAAGTACCACCCTGATACATTTACCCCAGAAACCCTACCTAGACAGCTGAACTATGTTCAGACACCTCCCACAAGCAAGCTTCGTCCCCTGGTGTCGCCGAGCCTTCTCATCCCACCACAGCACTGTTGTCAAAATTCTGCAATGGCTGGGAAGCCAATACTGAGTCCCTCTCCTCCCCCGCCTTCCTGCACCCCATATATTATCAGTCGGCAGTTAAAGCAGAAGTGCTGCTATCATGGGCCAGCAATTGCATGCTGGACTTTGCTGTCATGTTAATAAAACTTTGCAGTCACTCTGGAAACATGGTGTAGCTGCGCTTAGGCAATGCTTCTAGTTTTTGGCAATAACTCAGTAATAAGCAGTGAGAACGTGCCATGGAGCTCCTGGGCCTCGTTTTAAAAACTAGTGCTTAAGTTTCCTTTGATTCCGGTCAGTTTTTGCTGTGAGCATTCAAGTGCAGTTATCAACTAGTTACTAATTATTTGACAAATTTAAACAGAAACGTGACAACTCAGCTGTGTGGGGAAAGGCCATCTGTAAGGTGACTAATAGCAGGATGACCCACTTGTCCTGTCCCCAAGCTCCAGTGTTAGCTGAGTGCCCCAAAGGTGGGAAGTGGGGAAGGCTGTGGAGAGTTGCAGGATGCCCAACGACTAGCAACCCCTTCTTGTGCTTCCTGGCTAGAGAGCACTGCTGCCACTGCATCCCTGCCAAAAGTGCGATAAAAGCAGTCATCTGAACAAATCAATGGGATACCCAGGACCACAGTGCCCTGGGTGGGTGATGAGGACCTAAGGCCTAGGTGCTGACATGGAGGGGCACAAGAACAGAACCACTGCTGCCAGGCGGCTGAGAACAAGCAGAAAGAAAAGAGCAGAAGGCAGGGGAAGGAGCTAAGGTAAGTATGTGAGGATCTAACTTGACAACAGCTGCTGCAGCTGCTGCCAGGGCTGGCTCCCTGAGTGCTGTCTTGCTGGGGCTGGTCCTATGCACCCTGCCTGGTTGCAGCTGCTGGGGTGCGGGCTCGCTGGGGGAACCATTCTGGCACCTCTTCCAAACCGGCCCCCGGGGCTGGTGCTGCCCTCCTCCTGCCCTAGTTACATGACTGGTCATCACTGCTGCCCAGTGTGCAGAACCATCTTGCTACACCTTGCCTAGGACAAGTGCTTATAATGGGACTGTCCCAGCAAAACCACATGGGGGCATATGGTGGTCCAGGCCTCCATTTGAGGATTCATGGAAGCACTGGCCTCAAGAAGGACCCATGATGTATACCTGGTTACTATGGATGACACACTGGTCTGAGAGGACTCAGTCCTGCATCTACTTTGCACTCCTGTGAAGTGCTTGGCCTTCAAGTCAGGGAGAGTCGGGGTCTCAGCTTCTCCAGGATTCAGCCCTAATTGAGCAAAACTCTCCCTGATTACACAGGATTTACAAAACTGATTCTTTAAACTTTAGCCCCCGCCCCCCGCTTAAAAAATGGTTGAACCATTTTCATTCAAACTTCTACATGTAGGCTGCAAGCAGACATTGCCTTTGGGCCCCCTTGATTTTTTTTATGGTGGCACAAAACACTAGCAAACAGACATCGTAGGCCTTTCTCATGCCACATCCTCAAAGATCTGCACCCCACTAACAGAGCCACTCACTGATCCACAGATGCAAGTCCGATCACATGATTGTTAGCACTCTTCCCTGACTATCACCAGATTTACTCAAAACCTTTTAACATAATTTGCTTGAAACTGAGTCGCTATGCAGC
>NW_017729022.1:149465485-149468753 GCF_001723915.1 Gavialis gangeticus | reverse complement strand
CCCGCCATGAGGGGCGGCCAGCCATGATACCACCAGCCACCACCAGCAACAGTTCCTGTCTGGAGAGGGCCCCCTAGCTGGGTGCCAGCCTGCCGCACACCACAGGCCAAGGACACTGGGCATAGCCGGTTGCCATTGCTGACAGGGAGGCCCATGCTGAGCCACTATCCTCGCACTGGGGGGCAGGGCTCTCCCAGTCCCCACCCCTGCCCCTGGTCCCGACCCCAGCCCCAGCCCCAGCCCCAGCCCCTACTCCCTGCCTCTCCTGCCCACCTGGCCCACCCCCACTCCCCTGGACTGGGTTCCTTCCCCACAGTACGCAGAGAGGCAGGACAACAGTTCAGGCAGAACACTGCACAGCCTGTGTTCCCAGAGCTGGACGGGCATGGGCTTCTCACACCTAAGGAAGATGTTGTTGTCAATGCCAGCTGGCCTGGTGGTGGGAAGACATTACCTGGGAGAGGCACTGGGCACATCTGGAGGCCCACAAGCAGGACCGCATTGAGCTGGTCCAGCAGCAGGTGCGCCTCCAGGCCTGGGCATTGGAGGCCACAGACACTGACCACTAGGCTCTGGACACCCTCCTTGGCCTGGTGGCCCACTAGCCCCCCCCACTCCATGCCCCCCCCACTCTGGGACCAAAAGACTGACTGATGTAAATAGTTTCCACTTTGGGAAGTAGATTTTTTATTGGTGGTGGGTGGGGAGGGGAGTGGAGGGGCATTGTGCTTGGGGAGGGAAGGAGGAGGGAGCTCTGTCTGTTGAGTGGGGAGGGATGCAGGTAGGTGTTGTGAGGGTAATAAAGCTTTTTGTTTCACCCATGTTTATGTGCTGGGGGTGGGAAGGAGGTAGGGGATGCGTGGGTGGCAGGGCAGGTAGGATGAAGCAGGGTGTGTAAGGGTGGGGGGGTTGGCCAGGGCCTCCCTCAGCCAGTTCCATGGCCCCTGCTGGTGGGGGTGTGCTGTCCTCAGGCCTGGGTGGGGGGTGCCTGCTGGGGGCACTGGCAGGGGCAGCTGGCGTGTGCTGCCCCTGCACAGGGAAGAGGCTGGCCAGGGATCAGAGTTTCCAAGAGGGCTGCCAAGTGTTGGTAGCTGGGTCAGGCTTCAACATGAATGGCAAGTGCCAGCAGCCATGTGGCTGGAGGCTGGAGCTCCCGCGCATGGCAGCATGGGAGGGATTGAGGACTAAGTTTAGTTCCAAGTCTTGGCATGTGTAGACACCTGCCAAAAAAATCACTTAATGTGCATTAGCTTAATGTGCATTAAATTTAGTCATGCTTATTTTCACAAATAGGCACACCCTCAGTCACTTCCAGCTGCCCTCTCAGGCTAGGAACAGATGTTGCATTTGCCCCTGGATAAGCTGTGCCTGTGTTTGTCTCGGAACGAAAATATTCTTGGATTGGTATGTACACACATTACCTTTCTAATCAGGGTTTCGTGATAAGCTGAATTCACTACCACTCTTCTGCCATTGATTCAATGAAGCAATCCCAGGATAACTGTACAGATGTACTTTGCAATATCCTTAGGTAAACATTTACTACCTTTTAGCTGGGAAACATTTTTTTAGGATTTATCCAGGGACAATGGGCATGGACATCTGAACAACCGCATTTCATCCTGGGATAAAATGGTTTCTCCCAGGTTAAAATGCGACATTTGTTTGCAGCCTCAGACACTTACCCCTCTGTTCCTCTTATCTCTTCTCATCTTTCTTTCCAATTGCTTGTGCTTAATAATATTTGATGTTGTATAACGTTACCAATGTGAGTTCTATCAGTAGTACTTGCAGCAGTATCTGTTCAACAGTCAATACTTGATGATAATAAATATGGGTTTTTTTCCAACGGAGAGTAGGAAATAAATGTAACAACTGCTGGCAAATGCTGAGTTTCTAATGGCATGGGTTTCATGTACATATGCAGCTGGGTGATGATGAAAAGTAGACTGGGAATAGGGGGAGAAGATTGTTTTTTCACTCAGAATCCACTTTTTGGAATTTGGTATGTTGACTGTTTTTATTCTAAAACCCAAGTGTGTTGCTGAAGAAGATGCTGTGCTCTTTACCTAGGCTCTCAATAGTCCGTGGTTGCTGTGGAAAGTGTCTTGTGGGCTCATAAGCTCCTGGGCCTGGTATTTTCTACAAAATTGAAAGAAACAACAAGGAATATCGAATAAATAAGGGAAATCTATGGTGAATTAACATAAAAATGCCCCATTAGTCAAATGACAAAAACACTATTATTACTGGAACTCAAAATTGTATTACTGTACAGTTGTGCCAAAAGGCCTAAGCAAAGGTTGGGCTTCATCCCACTTAGCATTGTGCAAACACCTGTAACATTAATAATACCTGGCTGTTATATAGCAACACTTGATCAGTTGATTTCAACAGATCTGATCATAAAGATAAGCAGTATCTGGGCTGTAGTCTAGGAGACACTAGGTGGATACAACACAATGACAGGATTAGCTTAAAGTAATGGTGAGATTAATCTGATCAGTACAATATGAAATGGTCACAGCGCAGCAACTGGTCACTCATTGTCATGGGCTTGGTAGAAGACTGAAAATGGATCTCAGACTAGTGCCTTTTCCTTCCCAGAAGCATATTCTTATTCACAAACCCCGTTATTTTCATTCATATTCTTAATCTTTTCATTGGGCCATGATTAAGTGCCTACTATTCTGCATATATTACCTCATCTACTCTGACTTTTCTTTGTCTCTCAAATAGCAAAGTAACTTAGTTTTACTTCCAAAAGGGCTGTCTCTCTCTCTCATACATAGACACCCCCCCCACGCCCCCCCACCCTGGAAGAGCTCTGAAAGTGAACTGGCATCTATTACTACAGGCCATCCTAATAGTGGTTAGATAACTAGAATGACTTTGAGTGGCCAGCAGTTACCAGCATAGGTTGGATTTATCCCTGGTCCAAAAGGGGGAGATATCCCACAGCTCCCACTAATACTCAGAATAACTAGTACGGCTGTGCCTAATGTTTCTTTTCAGCTAGTCTTCCCTTAAAATGCTTTCTTTCTCCTGTCCACAGGTAAATCTTGGTGAAGGTACATGTCCCCAGGATACTTCTTTGCAAGTCAGTGGTTCTCCACCTTTTTAGACTCAAGGCTTCTCTCAGAAAATGCCAGCTCTGAGACTTCACTTCTTTTTATTTTTACTACAGAAAAATTCTAGAGCAATTCTTCTATTGCAAAGAATTCAGAAAGACCCCAACAGGTCAGAACAGTTTTGACACTATAGATTC
>NW_017729022.1:149459986-149460485 GCF_001723915.1 Gavialis gangeticus | reverse complement strand
CATGTCCCCAGGATACTTCTTTGCAAGTCAGTGGTTCTCCACCTTTTTAGACTCAAGGCTTCTCTCAGAAAATGCCAGCTCTGAGACTTCACTTCTTTTTATTTTTACTACAGAAAAATTCTAGAGCAATTCTTCTATTGCAAAGAATTCAGAAAGACCCCAACAGGTCAGAACAGTTTTGACACTATAGATTCCTATTTGAAATCTCTCAGTTGATCTTGTGAATTGTGTGCAGGTATTTGCGGACCTAACAGTGCTAATATTGTGTGGCACACCACAGCACCCTTGAAAGGATCTCATGGTCCCCAGGGTGCTACAACACCGGGGTTAAGAAGCCCTGTTGTACGTGTTCCTTTCAGTGATATTCTTGAGGCATTCATTTCAAGCAGCTGAGAGAGAGGGGCTATTGGCTTATATTTCAAACTACTCACTGAACGGATTGGCAGCAACCGTGGCACTTTGGACTGGAAGCTTGAGCATATAGGATGAAGCGTTTCCT
>NW_017729022.1:149446223-149459975 GCF_001723915.1 Gavialis gangeticus | reverse complement strand
CTGCCTGGATGCGGTCCCTGCCTGCCGGTGTGTTCACTTTACCCCACAGCTCAGCATAGGCGAACTCCTTACACAGCACCCAAACTCTATCAGATTGTAAAATACCTATGAGTCAAGTAGAAATATTAAAATATAATAATAAGTTTTCAGACATTCCCATCAAAAAGAATAATGAAGCCTCTGAAAAGCCAATAACAGTGTATACCTGATTATAGCATGATGGATTATGCGTAGGGACCTACCTTACTCATGGCAAGATCAAGCAATTTTTGCAGTTTCCTGGCCTGAAGAGCTGATTTCACAGTCATTTCAATGAGGCCCTGCCCCTCTGTGCTGATTGGTGGGGAGACTCTGGGGGGGAAGAGGGACAAGGCAGCAGCTGCCATTTTAGCTGCTGACTGCCCTTCGTGTGACCTGCCCCTTGGCACTGATTGGTGGAGAGGCACAAGGGGGCAGCTGCCATCTTGGCTGCTGATCTTTGTGCTGCCCCACCAGCCAGTGCCTTCCTCTTTTGGGCATGCTGCAAGGCCGGGCTGCAGTGACAGTAAGTGCCACTGGCTCCTACTGGGGAGCCAGCATTTTATTCTTATTAAGTTTCTTTTTTTGGTTGTGTAACCCAGGTGCACCCAAGTATGTGCGCCCATCTCCAAATAGAAAGGATGAGTGGCCAGGCAGGAGTGCTGTGAGAGGGATCTGCAAATATAGGTCAACTGCAAATAAATACTGGCAAACCACAGCAGGATATCAACAAGGGATTCAGTGACCAGGGGTGGGGTCCCCCTGTGGCCAATCTTGCTGACCCGGGGGGGGGGGTCCCCCATGGCCGATCGTGAGGTGGACAATCACTGTAGCTGCTTCCAGAAGTGGAAAGTGCCATGGCCGCACTTCCCAGTCAGTGCTTTCAGGGGGGACCTAAGCAGCAAGTGCGCCCAGTCAGGGGGTGCACTCATGCTCCTGGATTCAACAAGACAGGGATATATATATATATATATATGTATACACACACACACACACACATACAATATACAACAATTAAATAACAACACACATTAGAAATAACAAAATATAAGGCACTACCTACAAAATAAGGCACCTGCGTACCCTTCAGGGTATCAACGTCACTGTAAGCACTGGAGACTCCCTTTTGATGCTAGGAGCCTTGGCACAGCTCCAAAAGGGAAGAAGGAAGGGACCCCAGTACCTCTCAGCCCCTCATAGGTTTGCCAGGGACTCCTTCCCCACAGGGCCCTCTGCTAGACCCCCTCCCAAGGGCTTCCGCCCCTGTAGGAACCCTTTCCCCAATAACTCACAGCTTGAATGGGCAATGTGGGGTCCTTGTCACCCTAGCCGGGGTTTCTTTCAGCTGACACAGACGTAGACCTCTGGCTCCTGCAGGGCCTCCGATCCCCTCCCAGCCTGTGCCCCACTTCTGGCATCAAGGGCTCTGCCTGCTGCTCATGGCTGGTGACTTAGGCCACCTCCTGTAGCTTTGAAGTCCGGGTCCCTGCCTGGGATGAGCTGTACATCAAGTGTGCACATGAGTCCTGGCCACATGCCAGGAAGTGGTGGACCTGAGCCACCTTGAGTGGCTGTCAAGGTCAGGGTCCCACTGGACTGTGCTGTGCCACGCTGCTGACTTCGGATTCCCAGCCTCATGCTGGGGGGTTGCAGATCTGAGCTGCCTTGTGCAGCTCCCAGGGTCTGAGGCTCTGTGCACCGTTGCATGCACCAAGTGGCAGGAGACCCAAGCTACCTCACACAGCTACCAGGGTCTTGCCCCATGTGCTGCACTACGCACTGACTGGGGCTGAAGCTCCTGTCCAGCTAGAGGTGTCTTCAGGGCCTCTTCAGGGCAACAGCATCCTCCCACTGGGCTGCTCTTCCCGAGTTCTTCTTAGCCCACTCTCTTCTCCATCCCTCAACGCATCTGCCATGTGCTGGGCACGCCGCTCCTTTTATTTTCTCTGGAGGCTCCGCCCCTGGAGTGCTGTTGGACCGGCAAGGTGCAGGCTTCAATCAGGTCTGGGGCTTTTCACCCCACAACCCCTGGGCAGGGGCAGGGGCAGGGGCAGGGGCAGGCAGAGGGGCAGGCAGAGGGGCAGGGGCAGGGCCAGCCCCTCCCAGTAATTATCTGATTGGCAGACATGCTCCACCAATCACAATGAAGCTCCTCCAAGCCTGGGCGTGCTGGGCTGGATCAGTAAGTCCGCCACACTTGATTTCCTAGAAAATCGTGGCCAATTCCATTTTTTTTGCAGCAATTGCAGTGGAGATCACTGTCTTTTGTGGTTTCCATGAAAATAGCAAAACCCCAATTTTAGTAGGTCCCTACTTATGCATCATGCATTGATTATTTTTTCCTAAATGTGTAGTACTTTGTATTGGCCCTTATTGTATTCCATCTGATCTATATGATCATTTTCTCAATTTATCAAGGTCATTTTGAACCCTAATCCTCACAGCTATGTTTGCTACCCTATCCAGCTTGAAGTCACTGACAGATTTACCACTGTCACTCATTTCCATTCTCCAAGTGTATAATGAAAATAAGGATAAAAATACACTCAACTTGAAACAGAAAAGGGCTTCTAGGAAGATCAGGGGGGTTGAACAACCTCCCTTATGAGATGGTCCTAGAAAGGCTTGGTTTGTTCAGCCAAGCAATACAATGACTGAGAGAGGATGTGACGCATATAAATACTTTGGTAGATAAACACCAGACAGTGAGAGGAGCTTAACATAGCTCATCCAGGAAGGAACCCACCCCTGTCCCTCCAATTAGGGCAACAGGGTTACATTAGGCCTTGAACTCCTCATGACCCATCACCATTCCCATGAGCTCAGCTGCCATGTCTGGGCACAGTGAGACTCAGTGGATGAAATTTTGTCTCTGCTGACTACAGTGGGAATTTCGTCTTCGTCCTGAGTGTAATCAGGATTTTGCCATGTCCAAGTCCTGTAACTGGAAAGCAATAAAGTCAGTGAAATTATTTAACAAAATCATAGAAAATGAGGGTTGGCAGGGACCTCCGGAGGTCACCTAGTCCAACCCCCTGCTCAAAGCAGGACCAACCCCAGCTAGATCATCCCAGCCAGGGCTTTGTCAAACTGGGCCTTTAAAACCTCCAAGAATGTGGCAATCATATTCTACAGAAGAACAAGCTTAGCTAAGGACGTGTTCAAAAATGGCATTACATAACTGCTCCCAATGAGAACTATTTCCTCCAGTGACATAGCGGCCACTGTGACTATATGCCTTCAGAAACTCATGGCTTAAAACTCATTCCTTGGAAAGTTTTACCCAAAATATTTTACATTTTCATGACTTGAGTCACTAAATCAGATATAGATCATCTCAGTGCATTGGGAAGCCTGTTTGTTGCTGCTTTGACTTTAAGCAAACGGCATGTTTAATAGCTCTTTGAAACTGTAAGTAAGATGGCACCAGTCAAATATACAGAACAAGCACAGATGTTAATTAAAAGATTTTTTGCTTAATGAATTCAGTTTACAGCAGCATGACTCTTCAGTATGCCTGGAACACAACTTTGCAGCTACTGCTTCTTAGCATACTAGTAGAATGCAAATGTACCAACGGAAAAATATTCTACAGTGTAAATGCCAAATTATTATTTTTAGAAGTGAGAAGGGATAATTCTTTCTCAGTCCTTGTGGCCTTCATTTTCAAAAGTTCTCTAAATCTTCCTCTGCTATTGGCAGCCAGAAATTTTCATGCACGAAGGGTCCCATCTCACAACCCATACCCATGCAAGTAGCCCTAGGGGAATCAGTTCATAAGGCAGAAACTATATTTGAATAATGATTGCAAAATCAGGCCCAGGGGCCAGACTTGGAATAGGGCATCCACACATGCCTGTTAATGTGCAGCAATAAGCTCCAGGATTGCAGCACGTTTAGCTGGGGCAGAGCAGCCCTAGCTGGCAGGGGGCTCTAGGGCTCAGTCTGCCAGCCCGGGGCTGCTCCCCACAGCTCAACATGCTGCGGGGTTGGCTGGCTGGGGCACGAAGGTGCTTCAATGCGAGGCTAGCCAGCAGGTAGCCCCCAGACTGAAATACCCTCGTGCCCCAACCACCTGGGCAGCATCTATGCATGTGCTGCTGCAGGGTTTTTTACTCCCCTACTAGGCTGGAGTAAACTAATTTGTTCCACAGCAGGATAGTACTTGTAAATACTTGTAATAACTTGTAAATACAAGTCAATTGTACTTGCATTTACAAGTTATTGCAAGTATGTACAAGTACTATCCTGCTGTGGAGTAAATTAGTTTACTCCGGCCTAACAGGGGGGCACGTATAGGCTAGTAATAAGCACATTCCCTGAACATATAGGCTAGTATTAAGCATGATTTTCAGAGATGCCTGAGTGCATCCATCTGCAATTTGATGCAGTTTAACATCTTTTAAAAAAACTCAGCCTTATTCTCCAGCACTAATTAATAGAACATTTCTTCTTCTGAATGATTAAGTACCCAGATACAGAATTACAGTCACAGTTGATGACACCTTTACACTCATTTTAACCCATGCATATGATCATGTCAAAGGCATTGCAAATATTTTACTAAACATTTGGTGTGGATAGCGCAATAGAAGCAGGAATCTGAAAACAGCTTTAACTCCCAGAACATCATTTTCAAACGATTCTTTAACATTTCACTATAGCGTAGGCTGCATTCACAGTGCACCTAATAACCTGCTGTTTATAAAGTATAGGTGCAACCCTTCTGCCAGGTGTCATCAGAAGCAAAAGGGCCAGGGATTTTCCATAAACAGTTTGAACCCTTATTCAGAAACCTAGGAAAATTAAATGTTTTCCCTCGGTATCCTTAACAAGCAATGCTTCCCCTCCCACAGGCACTGAGGATGTGTATATCACAAAGGCAACATATTAAGGGGGAAATGAACATAGCAAATCAACCCTAGGTTAATACAGATAGCAAATAAAACATCCAGCCCACTCCAACATAGGCACCAATCTTTTGCCTCACTTTCCTCTCCAGCTGGTGTTAGTGCCGGATGCACAAAAAATTGTGTGAACTTCCCTGCCCCGCAACCCCAGCTCCTATTAAGGTATTCCACTCATAGTTTTCAATCAGTAGTCTGCCAACAAAGTGCCAATGCCCAGGGATGGATGCCAGATCCAAGTTTACAGGTTCTTCATTCATCTATTACATTTACACCATTATTGGTGCATTGTAGTCCCAGATTTAGATCCCCATGAGCATTCATTAAGCTCCATCATTGCACCGCGGACAAAGCTAAACAACACGTGAGCAGAATTCTTGCTGCTAAGAACTCATTCCTGCCCACAGAATAGTAGCCCCTTTCCCCGTGGTCGTGTTTGTGGTCTACTCCCCAGTAGTACCCTGCTGGGATTCAGGTAAGGTACACAACATATGAAGAACAGGTTAGATGCATGTCTCTTGCTCTTTAAGGACACCATGACATCTCAGAGGTGCTGCAACCAACAGTCTGGCATAACAGATCTCACCCAGGCAAAATGAGGTCAGCTTAATTTTGGCTCCCCTGGTTCATTAGTAGATAGTGGCAAAGAGATCCTTCTCCTCTATGATTCAGCAACATTATATATATGGTGGCAGTAACAGAAAGCAGTCATGTATTTGTGGTCTACATCTTGTTAAACTCCTCAAAACTTCTGTATGACACAAATGAGACCATCATGGTGAGGGGAAAGACTTCTAACAAAAACAGTGATTGGTCATCATCTGAATTTTGATAATAATTAAATAGCCACAAGATTGTCCTAGGTCTAGAGCCAGACTTACAAATGTATTTAGGTACAGAAGGACAGCCAGTGCAGAGAGGTGTCTAATGGGATTTACAAAAACATCTAAGCTGAAACATGTAAATCCAATTAAGAGTTTTGAGGCTGTGATAGCTTACGTATGGAAACCAAGGTTTATAAACACCGAAGAAAAATTATTTTATTTAATAATTTAAAATAATTTAAAAGTTAATGGCTTGATTTACCACTGAATTATTCTATATTTTCTTATTTGTATTGAAATCAACCACACTAGAATACAGCAGTGAGTCAGGTCCTAAATATTTGCGTCAACATTTCTACCAGTATTAGGCTTTGTAAAGCTGTTTAAACAAAACAAAACAAAACAAAACAAAACAAAACAAAACAAACTCCAACTACAATTGGGGTCTTAATTACCACACAAGAGACCTACCTGCAGCTGGTATCAGCTGTCATTAATCCACTGAAACCAATGGAACTATGCTTACCTACTCCAGCAAAGACGTGGCCTAACGTCTTCACCAGTTTTAACTGATAGTTAATTATGTAGCAGAAAAATGATGATAAAATAAGACTATTAAGGTTGCAAAGTCACACCTGTGCAATCTCAGTTCAGTGCCCTTGTGAACGAGTGTCAAGACAGTCTTCAATGATGCAATCACATACAGTTTTTTCCATGAAACCCATGCCTCATTCACTGCTTAGGAAGTATCATCTCTAGGGATCAGTCAGGAGAGTGTTATGAAAACTGTTGTTTTTTCGATTCCTGCTTTATAATACCCTCTTAGAAATGAATGTGTCCAGTACTTAGCTCTTTCCGTTTTAGGTCTGATCATACACTGCAGAAACAGGAAATGGGGTGCAAAAGGATCAGCACTCGAGAGCAGGGAATTGTGAAATTACCGATGGAGGGATTTCTTGTACTCAAAAGTGCAGCATCTTAGTGCAGGGTTGGGGAAGACAGGGAGAGTGGTTTAACCTTGGACCCTGAAAGCCGACAGAGCTTCTGTGGCTGCACTGGACTGGAGCCGAGCTATACAGTTCACTGTGGTTGATGGGCTTGAGGACATCCGTATTTGACCCTAAGTAGCAAACTAGACATAGCCAATTTTTGTTACCTCCTTTTCCCATCTGCAAAACAGAAATAACCTGTCATCTCACAAATGTATTGACAAAATACATATATTTTTTGATAAAATGTGTAAATATTTATAAGTCCGATAGAAAAAGCTGGGGATGGGGAATTAATAATTCTATCTTCAAAGTCAGGATTGGCTAGTTTGCAGTGAAGAAAGCAGGGGACCAGAACTGACCAATAAAAATACAATAAAATGCTGAACAGGTACTTATTAACTGAGCGCTATCCACTCTGTGTATTGAAAAAGACTGGGGTCCTGTGAAAAAAAATCAGTGTGTGATCATGTAACAGAGCTAAATTTTCAGCTTGTATAGAACAACATAGTTCTATTTAAGTCAATGGAGCTACCTTGATTCACACCAGCTAAGGAGCTGCCTTGTAAGCTGATAAAATGTGTCCTGAATGTTTTGGCTCACTTTCTTAAAACCTTGTAACCAATAGATTTGCAGTGCACAAATGAATTCTTCACAGGAGAGGACAGGCTCAAGGCTAGCTAGTTCATTCTTGAAATACCCTGTCTCTTACTCTTCATTCATGAAAATAAATGGGATATAACAAATCACTCACCATACACTAAATAAACTGAAAGAGGATTTTCAGCCTATTGATCTATTATGTGTTGGGTACTTAACAAACTCTGGTGTCATAGACACATTGTAAAATCTATGTTAAAAGTCTGATTCTGACCATACCAGCTGTTCGCTGCTGTAACTCCACAGTGTTACTAGTGATATTCCCGAATGTCAGAGGAACATCAGATCCTTAATACAGAATTTAAGTGCACATGGCTTCTTTTCAAGATATCTTGCCTGCAGTGAACTCTTCCTCCCCACTCCCCCAACTCCTCCCCTCTTCCCAAGTCCAGTTCCCTTCCTATTTGGTTCCAAACCTGAAGTTTTTGCATAACCAAAATTTCTGCTCCACTCACAGAAAGCAAGGTCAGGACCTTTTTAATATTTGGATGCTGATTGCAACAGTTAGGAAAATGTATAGCACCTCTGGAGAGAAGAAAACCCACTGGCATTAACATAGCCCTATCATTGTCGTTATCATTATGTTCATTGTCTTTTCTCATAGTTATTTCATTCCCACTGACTAAATTGCTTCTAGCCTACATTTTTTGGACAAACTTTTATAGCTTCTTATATTTTGTTTAGATTATCTATCTATTTATCTAGAGTAAAGCTGAATAACACTGATCAAATATGATAATTTTGTGTGTCCCTCAAAGAGTTTCAGTCTAATGGCCCAGTATTAAAATAAGAACAAACATTGTAATGTACAAATGGAAATGGATCTTTCATTGTTCTATATCACAAAAGTAAGTGAACTGGTATCAGCCAATTGTAAATGGTTATCTGACACAAGGGGTGTTCAATTTGCCTTTCTCCAAACAAAAGTCTTGGTTCTGAAAGTTGCAAGTCCAACCCAAATCTATTTATAACCATCAGGAAGGTTAATATCTATGTATTTATTACTTCCCCATCCATTCTTATTTTCAATTGTGTCACATTCAGTCAAGCATAAAAATGATGCTTCTTTAATGCATTCATAACATCTCCTGCTTTTCGTGTGGCAATTCACTTTGTTTGTCTACAGCAAAGGTTTGTGAAGTCAGGGCTTTGTTTGGATACCAGGAAATTTCACTGAGGCATCACATTTTGACATTTGATAAGTAATTAACTAAAGGAAAGAACAGCTGCTTAGAAAATGCATAGTGACAGCATGTAGATGATTTAAGACCAATCCATGAAGCACCGAAGCCCCATTTAAAGTTAAAATGTCGTGAGATGCGCAAAATATATTCAGTGTGGCTCTGCAGGCTTAACAAAGAATTAGCTTTCATAAGCCTGGACAACTAAGCACACAATTCAATACTCATGTGATATATTGTTAGAGGCTTAGATGCCCAAGTCCCAAAGACCAATCATAGGATAGTGGCTTTTAAAATAAAAGACAAAAACTTGAGCTAACGGCAGAAGAAATTATAACAAGAGAAGGGCATTTTTGGGATTCATATTTTAAATATATGCGGCTTTATCCTGAATTTCAGTTTCATGATATAACATTTCTCCTATCAATAATTTATTGTGATAAGTCAGGTGTGTCTAAAACAAGTAAATGCGGGTGTAAAATGAGTGACTACCGAAGCCCAGAACTATGGCCAAAAACATGAAAGGGAAGAAGTGAATAAATAATACCATGGAAACATAATAGATGACAATGGATCACACAGGATGAATGAAAAGCATCCTGAGAAGTCAGGTATCCAAGTTAGTACATTAGCAGATATAATGCACATGAAAGTAAAGCAAGTTGACGTTGACCTAGGTGACCATCAACAAAAATGGAATTATTACTTCTTCATTTCATAGTGTAAGGGAAATATGCATGCCTGTAATTCTGTTCCTCTGAAAAGACTAGTCTGATAGCATTCTCACACTTAGGTCTGAGTTACTCAATGTAAGGCTAGCAGAAACCCCTCAGCTCTTAAAGAATGTTGGCCTCAGACGGTTGTTGGAGGAGGTCAAGTGTCAGCCAAGCTACATTGTGATTGACTTGTGCCATACCTTACCCATGTAAATGCTACTCTTGCAACATTCCAGTCTCTTCTGCTGAGAAGTGACTCTTCTACATTGACTACCCAATTCAGAACGATTAAATACGGCTACAATATGCACCCCAGATGAATAAATAAAAGCAAGCTGCAAGTCCTATGCTACGTCTAAAAGATCATCCCAGATTTATAGGAGAGGTCACTGGGGAACTGAGAGAGATTTTCATGCATCTCCTGGGGACCTTGAAGAGGTTCACTATGTTTCTTAAATACTTATAGAGACATCACCCATGTAAACTTGGTACCCCTACCCATCACGTGTCAGGTCCCAGGCAGATGAAGCTATGAGCAAAGCCATCTGTCTGGACAGAATTGTGCCACACAGAAATGACTTTAAGCCATTGAAATGTCTTCATTCTCTCTCCAGGGGTGGACCACGGGGGAAAAGAATACATATAGTTGCATCAAGAAGAATAACATGTTTTCCAGCTTTGAAACTATGGAAGCGGTGGTGAAATGCCAAAAGGGCCATTAAACACAAGGTGCAGGGGTAGTGGGCATAATGCAATTGAGGCTCTGGGAAAAAACAGCCATGTGCATAGTGCAAGAAGACCAAGTACGTTGAGAAAAGCACTAAAAATGTGGCTGCGAGGAAATACTGGAGCAGGCACAGATGTCCCTGCGCACCAAGTCACAAGCATCAAAAAGTTGCCAAACTGGGCTAAAGCGCTCAAAACAAAGGCTTTTGAACTGTTGTTGTTGGACTAACTGGATGGGACAGCACTACTAAACACACAGGATTTCACATGCAGTATGTTCAAGTCATGGAGGTGTGCAGCTCTGTGCAAGGTCTGCACTTATAATTGCATTTCCTTGGTGGAGCCACCATTTAGTTCCAGACACCATTTTGTTTTTCAGTGCTGGCGGTGACTTGGAGGAAAAAAACCCCACTTTGGAACAAATCCTACTTCCACTAAAGTCAATCGAAGTTTTGCAGTTGCTTTACTGCTGTTACAGTATTCACAAAGGATCAGGCTGTAGATTTATAGGCCAAGCATATTTAACTTGAGAGAGAGAGTAATTAGGCAATAATGATTGACAGCACAAAGCAATTCTTGGCAAGTGTTGATTATCTGGAGGAGGTAAGGACAGAAGATGAAACTCAAGAGATCGTAATCCAGCCAATCATTAACAATCAGGATCATTGCTATTAAAAACATGGAATAACACATGAAAATGTAAACTGCATATGTACACAATACAAACAATTCCCATTGTATGAGTACAGAAGTTGAACAGCCGGTAGACACAGAACTGTTAACAGCATTCAGTACTGTAATGAGGGGTACTGTAATGACACAAGCCCTGGACACCCACTTAGAGGGGGTGCAATAATGGAACAGCTCTGATAGCACCTAGGTTTTCCTAACAATTAATAGAAACAGACAATAGCCAGCTGGAAAGCAGAACTTGTGCTGCTCTGTTCTGTTCTGTTCTCTTCTCTTCTGCTTATGAGTCAGAATTAACACAGAGCACAGAGACATTGTTTTTAGAAAACCTGTTTCTCCCCCCCATAAGTGTGCTTTAAGCCATTTACAGTATGTTGCTGTGTAATTATGAAACTGAAAATGTAGCTGTGTTCACAACCACAGCACGTACTAGTACATTTCTGTACATTACCCTAGCTCAAGATCTACAAAAGGTGCACTTCTTTATGAGATTACACAAGCTATATGAGCAAAACCCTTAGATATTAATGTTATTGATCAAAGTATGTATTAGCTTGACGTTAAACAAGAATGATTTTAGCACAGAATAGCTACATGATTAAATAGGCAGGAAGTACAAAACCATCCTCTGAACACGAGCCAAAGTGACTTAATTCATCAGTAGAGCATACAGGTTTTGGTTGAAATTCCAAAGCTGGGAGTAAAAGTCTAAAGGATGTTACAGCTCATTTGTTGCAAAATACTGTATGGCAGCAGTATCAATAACTCATTTAAGGAGCTGCTGTTTACACAGAATGGCTCTTCTATCACAAAGAGCCACCTGGCATTGAGAAGTTAATGAGATCCTGGAGGATTTTCAAAAAAAAGGTTAACATTTATTTAACAGTGAAAGTCTATCCCTTGATAATTTGCACTAAACACAGTCCCTTGCTCTATCTTCAAATCAACCCCAAACAACGACACTGGGTTTTTAAGGAGCTGTTTCTTTCTGTAGCTGAAAGCCCTCTTTCAGTCTGCTACCGAAATCTGAAATCTGGATTGTCCGTAAGCAACAATAATTAATCCCAAAGAAAAGAGTGTATTTACTGTGAAAAATACTCCTGGCTTGTGACAGAGTTAGGCATGAATTCCTGAAGGGGGAAGGCAAAGGTACAGAAGCATTATCACCGCTGATACTGGCTCTCAACCAGTGAGTCAGCAGTAACAAATTGCTTTTTCAGCAGGCACTCCTTGATAATGTGAAGGTATATCTGACCAAAGTTATTTCCCCGTATGTCTCAGGGCTTCCAGAAACTGCATGTTAATAAATATTCTGCTCGCAAACTGAGGAGAGGGCTGAGGGGGGTTCCCTGAGGTGGAGCTCACCCTGCCCCTGGCTACTGCAAAGATGGCCAACAGTGATGAACCTTGGGGCTCATACATATCATTCCAAAGAGCAAATGGTTTGCCTTTGAAACGTGCCAGTTTACATCGAGTAGCAGAAGTTTCCAAAACTTTTTTGGGGGAGGCCCAACAGGGACCTATCCTACAGCTTGATGTAAGCCTCCTTCCATCTTCCAAATGAGCTCTATGCACCACATATTCTTCATTTTCCAGTGGTACTGAAGGAATAGCAATTTGGTATGTCTCTGTCTACTTGCTGCCTTCCATCTGCCAAGTGGATCCCAGGGGGAATATGTCGGGAGCAGCCTCTGAACTCCCTGGAGTATGGGGTGACATTTCTGCCATCCGTTATATGGTGGGTGAACAGCTCGTTACTCCCTCGCCCTTCTTGTGTGCCAACATAAGGGATAATGGGACCACAGCCTTGCCTAGAAGAAATGTAATCAAAATGATCAGGCCCCGTGCTATCACATTAATTTTTAAATCAATGGTAGCAGTTTTCAGTTTCAGAGACACCATGCTCAGCTAGACCTGTCTGCTTATGAAGTTATCATGAGCTGGTGTCCAATGAGTGTTGACATGTCAGCCCACTGTGCATTATTACCTTCCCAAGCAGCATGTCTCAAGAAGCATGACAGAGTTTCTCATGGTGAGACTGAAGGCTTTTTTTTTATAGCTTACAGATTTTGTGGCTAATTGTGCACATGGCCCATTTCTGGACTGCCTGCTTCAGACATGCATTGAATCACAGCAATGAGCTGTTGCCTGTCTCCTAACACACACTATCGAACTATTCCCTTTCTTTTGGAGTACAGTATGTTCCACGCTGTGAATCACTTTTATGCAAAAATAGAAACCAATGATGACTATGTTCACATTTTAACAGAGCAGCCAGGATAGGCATCCCATAATTGCAATGCCAGGGTTAGTGGTTAGTAACAAACTACTGCACAGAAGAAATAGTAGCATCAGTGGGCACCTCATATTCTTACAGCTGATCAAGTGTAAGAATTTGCAGAGACAGGGCCAAGACCGAAGGCACGAAAATGGAAAAGTAATGATATCCCTGGTCCCCAGAATACCTCAGGGTAGGTTTGGAAATGAGGCAACAAAACCAAAATATCTTGCAAAAAGAGGTCTATTCAGTCAAAGGACCACGTGGGAGAGTGCGACAGTGAAACACAGAATGCCTCCCTACATGTGCATCTACAGGACATCCTAGAAGGATGTCTTGTAGATGTGGCAGTTGGCATGAGCCAACACCACACTAAAAACAGCCATTACAGTCATTCAAGGTGTAACACACACAGAAAAGATGTACTATATTTCACTGTGGTGCTTCCTAGTGACATCTTTCATCATATATGTATCTATATCTATCCTCTGTGTGTGTGTGGGTTGTGTGGGCGTCGTTAGTGAGAGGGTGGTGAGAGACCGTGTGCTGTCTGTAGCAGAGGCTGCTGTCAGCAGGGACTGCGAAGCAGAGAGCGATTTGGGAGTCAGTCCCCCGGTTCTCCTCACAATCTCACACAGCGGATTCATACCTTTAATTTCGTCTCCTCGTGTACCGATTATTCCGAGTACTGAACTTACTGGCTTTGACCCCGACTTCGATTACTTCTACGGCTCCGACATTGATTCCAGCTTTTACTTACCTG
>NW_017729022.1:149434992-149441223 GCF_001723915.1 Gavialis gangeticus | reverse complement strand
AGAGAGTGCAGATGATATGTGCACAAGCTTTTGTGTATGTTATGTGCAAGTATAAATCTGGCCCAGTAAGGAATTTGCTGTCAACACCTATTTAATCCATGATGGAAATTGAAGCTCCAAACTGGCAAAGCTTGAGGCAGTCACCAATGAAAGTGCATCAGACTCAGGTTGTGTTTACTCCGAGTTCTGTATATAGAAAGTTTTCTGGGTCAGACACAGAATTTACAGGTGTCACCCAGCTAGCTTGGAGTGATGTCAGAAGGGTATTTTTACTTTAGGGATAGTTGAATGGTTGACAATTTAATAAATAAAATACAGGGAATTTAAGCGGAAGAATGGAGTGACATTGTAATGGGTCCAATTCCGTTTCATTGTCATAAATCAAGATTACCATCCTTGAGTGGAGTTGCACCACTGTGATGCTGGTGAGGTCAGAATCTGGTCCAAACACTGTGAAGACATTTGAAGCCTGGAGTTTCATTCATGCAAAAGAGGAATGATAGCTAATCATTCTCCTCCTCCACGGGCATGATGTTTGTCCTGTCCCCTCTCATTTCCTTGCCTCTCAACCCATTCACTTGAAGAAATATGCATACTTTAACACCTCTTCAGTCTGTTCTTCATCTAAACCACAACCCTACACCATACCTCACCAGAAATTCTGGTGAGGAAACAGCCTAGTCTCACAAACTCTCACAGAGGAGGAAAAACATTGTTTCTTGTAGGTATTTTTTCATAGTGTCCTGCTGAACAATAGGAACAATGAACATTGTTTTACAGTAGGCTTGCCATAAATAGATGTTGAGATTGAGTGATTGCCAAAGCTGAGACAAAGTGATTAATCATTTTCCTAAGCTATTTTGAACCAGTTTCTGCAAATACTTAACCTTATGTGTTGTTTTCCTCACAGGAGTAGTCTCTCTGTAGTAAAAACTATTCCCAGGCACAAAGTTAATTCACAAGTGTCATTGTTTGTAGGATCAAGGTCTTTGCATACTATAGAAAACTAAGAGTGGAGTTCTAGTCCACTTTGGGAGCCTAAATAGCAGTTTCTAGCCATGGAATTGGTGTTTTTGACACTTAAACACAGTGGAGGAGGTCCTTCCCATCTTCTAGCCCCAGTAGCCAAGTGACTAGGAGCACTTGTCCTGGAAGCAGGATCTAGGCACCACTTGCCCAGAGCGGGGTTGACCGTATATCTCTCTGACTTCCCAGCATGGTGCTCTAAACACTATGCACAGGTTAGGCATTATCCAGTTCTTTCTCCCTCATTCCTTTTGAAGCTGAGGCATGGCACCTCGCATTTAACGATCACTGGGTACAGGGAGTTCATCCTGCATGGGGAGCAAGGCTGCAGGCTAGAAGCCTGGGCCTGTTCCCTTTGAGAACAACAGTCATTCAGTCACACATCCTTGAGTTTGTGTATATTTATATATTACATAATTATATATTTCCCTCTCATAGTTGCCCAGAGTGTTTCAGAGTCAAAATCATAGTTGGGCAATAGCTTGGATAATGCTAAACCTGTGGCCTGATGGATACAACTTCAAATCCCTCCTGAGGAAGGAGGAGCCTAGAGCCTGGTTTTCTATTTCCTGGGCAAGTGTCTCCTGTTTAGCTCTTGGAGCTTAGACATGGGTGGGTCATCCTTCTCTTCCTCTGGTGTCTTACACGCATTAGTTACTGGATTTTGTCCAGCTACACGTTCATAAGTTACATATCCACAATAATTTACATGTCCACATGGCTGGCTACTACATTCCCAGCACAAAGACAACTGCACATACCCAGTGTACAGAAGCACACTTGGGTGTCTACACTACAGAGGTAACAGAAGTGCAAGCTGTGCATAATTTCCAAAAATGCCACTTACTTGGCCCGTCAAACTTCCATTTAGGAAGTTAGTGCACAAGGAGTAAGGGATTTCCACCCCAAGCATACTCTACAAACCAGGAAAGATCATTTTTAAATATACAGAAGAACCAGGTATTTTTTCTTTTCTCTTCTTTTAGACACCCAAACACTTCTTATCATCAGTTACTATTTTCCACATAGTACTTACAGGAGTGAAGTAGGTTGCTTTGCACCTTTGGACTGCAGAACGAAACATAAACTGCCTAAGTTTTGGAAAAGAAGCAGGTAAGATCATCTGAGTCATGTTCTTACTGTTACTTTCATCTTTAACAACAGTTTCTATACCTGTTTTTGTTTCAGTACAAGAAAGTGTAGCTGTCTGTCATTTTCAATGCTAGATAATGGAACAGAAATTGTTCTGTTTTGGTAAAATATACTGAAAAGCTAAGGAGGCCTTGCAGTATCCTTCGCTGGTATATAAAAAATATAGCTAAGCCATTTCCATTAATGTTAATTGACACATATAGAGGGCCTTATTTTCAAATCTAGATGCCAAAAAGGTAGGTAATTTTAAGGCATTTTTACACATGCTCGGGGGCAGGGAGTCTATAATTAGGGTGGCTCGGAAAACCGCTTTAAATAAAGCACCTGCACTGTCTCGTGTATTCAGCATCCTGCACTTCAAAATGCTGGCAAGGGTGCTTCAACTAAAGCTCATTCAACAAACTTTAGATAAAGCACCCCTGCCACCATTTTGAAGGATGGGGATGTTGAATATACAAGGCAGCTGGAGCACAGTAGTGAGAACGCTCCAGCAGGCTCAATTAATCAGAATGATTAATTGAGTCTTCTCTGATGTGCTGTAATTACATCAGAGCGGTGTCCCTGCACGTCTACAGGTGCCCTTAGATACCTACTAATGTAGAAAGCCTATTTCCTAGAAGTGCTGAGCACAGACAACTTCAAGTCAAGTGAGTATTATGGTCCCAATTCAGTTAACACTTGGGCTAATGTTTAGCTTTAAGCAAATCTACTGAAGTCACTGGGAGTGAAGTGTGTTTTAAGACAAACACATTCTTAATTGCTGTGTTTAGCTTTTAAGATATTTTAAGATAATTTTCCTACCTATGGGGACTTTTTACCATCTTGTACCATCTACACTTTTCCCAGAGCCTGAAGAAGGGACTTTGATCCTGAAAGCTTGCAGAAAAGGACAATGTTCTTGCCATTTTCCAGTTGGTCTAATACAAGGTATCATTTTGAAACCAAGACTTCTAGTCTTTGTATGTCTTTTTGTCTCAGACCAACATGGCTACCAAGTTCATCCCTTTTAAGATAAACACATTCTTAATGGCTGTGTTGAATGGGGATGGGCGTCTGTATATCTCTGAATACTTTATTAAACTGGAGCTTACAGCAGAGTTAGGAGTCAAGATACTGACTTAAGGTCTGAGCCTCAAAGTTAATGTGTGACTTTAATGACTTTGGATTAGGTGCATAAATGAGAGAGCTGCAGATACTCTGAAGCTCTGAAATTCTGAAGTCCTGGAAAATAAAACAGACTTTATAATACATCCAAACACCTACATGGTAACAAAATCAATTTACTCACTTGGATGCAAACTTGGGAACTTCAGGAGGGAGCAGGTTGTATTGTCCTGGTGCAAGGTCAATATTCTAAAAGGAGTGGTTGGTTAAGACTGGGCAATGATAGGGTATCAAGGTTTGACTTCAATTTACTACTTTCATCTCAAAGAGCTTCATTCACGGCTTTGCTTTAAGCAATACAGCTATTCTAAGGAGGGCAAAATTTAGCTCATTTTCTTGGCCCATCATTTTTATAGCTATGCTCTCTGGGTCTGGTCCTACTCAAGGAAGCCAATGGGCCTTTCAGCTTTGGGGTGGAACTCTTTCCAGAGTCTTTCCCAGCACAACTTTCCAATTTTTTTCCAAGCTTTCCAAGGCTAATTAATGAAGTCTTGTAATACTCCTCAAAAGAGCATTAAAATCACGCCTCCTTTATTACAAACATAATTTATAAGATGCTGAAAAATTATATATAAATCCAGTGGCTAAATCTTCAAACGCAGGTGGAAGATATGCACCTGAAAAAAACCTTGTGCCTCTGTAGCTGCTCCAAGCAAAGTTGGGTCTCCTTCAAGACCAGTTTCTTTCCCTTTCCCCACAACCCACTGGATCCAGCATGCTATGTCATGTGAGTGGGATCAGAGAGGGATCTCTTAACTGTAAAGACCTTCCATATGGCAACTGTGGAGGGCAGAGACAACACTTCTTATCCACCAGAAAACTTCCTTCTTTGTATTAGAAGCTCGGCTAAGGACGTGAAACCTGTCCCTTAAGTTCTGTCATCGTTACTACACCAGGAGGTTGCAGGAATAGTATGTGAACAAAAGTGAACCACGGTCACCTGAGGGCTGTTTGATGGGTAAGAAATTCTGCCTGGATGGTCCCATTCAAGTGGCTCTTAGCTAAACACAGAACCTTTTGGCCCCATCCTATTGCAGAGCAGATTGATGTGGAAGGGAGGAAACAAAGTTTCTGCAACAGAGAAAAGTACAGAGAATATTAAGATGACTCTGGACACTGTGGCTGGGACCACCTGAGAAAGGCATCTGATAGGAATGGCTGCGGGACCTGGGAATTCACAGGAGCTGGAACTTATGAAGCAAACAAGGCCAGCTGAAAAAGGAAACTGGGGTCAGAATGGAGAAGAAGTTGTGACGGTCATAGGAGAAGGAAGTTTGAGAAGTGAGTGAGTATCTGGGGACTGCTGGTATCTTGGGAAGTGTATGTCTGAGGATGGGATGCAGCCCCAATGGTTTCCCAAAGTCCAGCCTGTGAGAATGCCACTCAGGGCCTCCTCAGACTGGGATCATAGGTTTGTTTTTAAAATAGGATAATTAAAAAATATAGTATCAAAAACAATCAAACAAATGCTTTTTAAAACTCTATCATAGTATATCATATGCAAGGTGATCTCTTGTTTTTCCCTATCTTGTCTCATTCAAGAGAGAGATGTAACTATTATTCTGTTTTTACCTTATCTCTGAAATTTAAGGTGTTGGAACTGTTCCTCGGTGTGCTTTTGAATGAATATGTTGCTAGCCCTTTTCTTGCTAAATCAGTAAAACTAGGAGGCATATATGTGTAAACACCCGGAATGGAAAGGTCCGCTTTTGGATGAAAGATGGAAGGTCTCTTTCTGCCTTCTCCTTTAAAATTGTATGTGGGTTTCACTGGGTTGAGCTGGGCTTCTTCAAGGAAATCCCGTACAGCATATGCACCCGGTGAAGGTGTTGGCTAGTAAAAACAAACATTGTCTAGGTTGAGTTTCCTGTGCAGTTCTGTAATTCTTTTAAAAGCATATTTCACAAGTTAATTCTAACTGGAATTTCAATGACATGTAGGGTTTTGAAGTGTAAAAAATACCAATAATTAACACGTCAAAGTTTTTGGATCCTGGTTATGTCATCTATGAAATGTTTCATGACAATATATTTGTCCTAAAAATAATTGTTAAAATAGCCACATGGATTATCATCAAGATGTTCCAGGGTGCATCTACATGAGATGTTTACTGTGGAGTTGACTAATTAGCTCTGCAGTAAACATCTTGGCATCTACACATGCTCCCCTATTAGGCTGCAGGAAACTAATACCTTCTGCTGTAGGTTAGTACTTGTAAATACAAGTACTATCCTGTTGCAGGGTGTTTTACTCTACAGCACAGCACATGTGGATGCTGACCAGCTGGCTGGGGCATAAGGATGCTTCAGTGTGGGGGCTGCCTGCTGGCTAGCCCAGCACCCTTGTGCCCTAGCCAGCTCTTGCACAGCACGTTGAGCTGGGTCAGAGCAGTTCTGGGTGGCAGGCTGACCTCTGGTTCCCCTGCCAGCCTGGTTTGCTTCGACTTGGCTCAACATGCTGCAGTCCCAGGCACGTGTAAATGCAGCATCCAGGAACAATAAATTCGGGTGAAAACTGCACCAGAATTTATTGCTGTGCATTAATATGCACTTGTAGATGCATTCCCAATGTTTTAAAGCTACCCATGGGAAGCCCCTGGCCAGATAAGACCTGAATCTGTGCCCAAAAGCTGCAATCAAGATTTCCATTCAAACTGCTGTTACAATAAATTACCTTTGAACATGACCAAGATAGCGCCTGCTCCTTCACTCTGAGGTACCAAAATACAATTGCACCAGAACACACCATTTGAATGACTCTTCATTTGAGCTTTCTAGCGCTATGCTTCTACTAGCATTTTCAGTGAAAATATCTGATTTACATTAGATAAGGTAAGCGGGGGGGGGGCCTGTCCGATTTGACAGCAGCTGAATCTCTGAATTGGATTTG
>NW_017729022.1:149427712-149434981 GCF_001723915.1 Gavialis gangeticus | reverse complement strand
AAAATATCTGATTTACATTAGATAAGGTAAGCGGGGGGGGGGAGACAAACAATAATTTAAAAATGCTAGATGCAGAGCACACTGCTGTGAGCCCTGTTATAACATTCAATGGAGTCAGATGGACTTCTCAATGGAAACTGCCAATTTGCTTAGGGCTCAGTTCAGCTGCAAATTATCCCTCGTGGCTGCTGGTCCTAGAGAACATACCAGACTTTTTCCTCAGATGTGGCTGCAGAAGCGGGTTCTGGGATTTGCACAGTTGCCCTAAATCTGCATGTCCCTCAAAATAATCACTGTTTTTTTTCTGAAGTGGAAAGTGTTTTGTGCCTTGGCCAGGGTCAACTCCGACAGGCATTTTTAAAGGCACTGTGTTTGTGAAACTGCCTACCCACTGACAGCTCCCAAAGTTGTTGGCTTTGTAGTGCTGATTGGTCCTTAAAGACACAAAAGTGACCCCAGTCATTTTGGACCCTTATACAGGCCAAATAAAGCACACCAGAACATTTCTGATAAAAGCTATCTTTAAGCATGTTTCATGTTGAAAGAGTTTATGGCAGAAATGGATTACATTTCTGCACACCTCCTCCAAACCCAATAAAGATTCCCCTTGAAAAGTTTCAGAGAAAGCTGCTGTCTGAAATGTAGCTTCAGCAAAGTGGCACTGCCAGAGAGTAGTGCTTCCTATAGGGATACAGAGCAAGTGTGGAGGCCCCAGCTCTCAATATAGATGGGTCTGGGTTCTCTAGTGATCCCTGTAGTCTGCCCTTTGTAAGCTGAGTCCAAATACTCTTTTGGGAAAAGTCATACGTTTTTAATCCATTATTTTGTTATAGTCCTAGACACTGTCTGTTCAAAGCCCCTTGAAGCCAAGGAAAAGGTTCCCATTGACCAGAAAGGGCTTTACGTTCTGCCCTAAATGAATGTCTGAATTATAATTTCCCAATTCTTTGTGAATTAATTTCCAGCACAAGACCCTGCCATTTCTCTAGCTGTTTAGATACCATTGCCATGATTCTAAATTTCCTGAGTAAGTCAGTCAAGCAATGACCTCTCAAAATATATGCCAGAGCTTTTCATAAGGAAAAATGACCATGTTTACAGTAACTGAAGGTTTAATATTTTAATATTAAGCTTAGTTTATTATATGTGCTACATTAAAATTTGGGTGGGGAAAGGCTGGCTTGTGAATATACTGCGGAGGTCCCATTCCATAGACGAGGACTGTGAAAAGGCAAGCATGGTTGGCTGGTTAGGGAATTGTTCTTGCTTGCTGCTGCCAGCTCTTCTCTGCCTGGATGGATGGGATGCGGTTTGAAGAGGGACTACTGGACTGGGTACACGCTGCAGCTGAAAAGATACAGCAGGCTCAGAAAATGAACTGAGGGCTTGGGAGCAAGCAAAGGGAGCAATCTGTCTGTCTAGACCAGCGGTGGGCAAAATGCGGCCCGCGGGCCAGATGCAGCCTACCAGGCCCACGGAGCCCCTAGAAAATGTAGAAAATTAATACTGATCTGCCCCGGGTGCTTGTCATGCAGCCCTCGATGGCTTGCTAAAACTCAGTAAGCGGCCCTGTGCCCGAAATAAGTGCCTGCCCCGGTCTAGACCACTGAGTTTGTACTGCATGAAAAAATCAGCCCAACAGGGAAAAGGTGCTCTAATTTGTGGCTTAAAGAGGGATAATTCGTGGCTTAAAGAGCAATGCTAGAAGGGGAACTGGGACTATCCACTCCTCCAAGTGATTCTGACTGATAGCAGTCTTGGAGTGATTTCCGTTCAAATGCCTGCATCATCATAGGTGGTAGGGGAGAAATAGGAGTTTGGAACTAAGTACCAGAGAGTGAAGTCCCACCTAGTCCTGCCTGCGGTAGTGAATGGAAATGTCGTGTGGGATTAACTCCCACCTTCACAGTGGGCACACTGAGCCTCAGGAGTTGTCTTGCCACACTGTGTGGTCTTGGGCAGAAGCTGTAGGGAGGAGCCAGCCTGAGGAGTAGCTGCCGAAGCACCTCTGCTAAACGGGGACTTTTCTTTATTCCAAGACAGTCCCTGGTGGACAGTCTCTGCCCTGTTCGGCCTGATGTTTAGCTCCAACCCTCCCCCACCTCCTTCCCTCAGAGTTACTCTCCTCAGCTTCTGTTCCACCTGCTCCTCTGACCCACTTCTTTCCTACCCTGAACTCATCCTTTTTGTCAGTGTTCCTCTCTTCTGACTTCTCTTTTTTAAAATTTGGCTTATGCCATCCAGTTGGTGCACATGGACACTGTTAAAGAGCCATGCTAAAACAATTGCATGGAAAAGTTGTCTCACCTCTGTCCCAGAGCCAAGGGCAGAGCCGCTTGGGAGGATTCTCTGGCTCTGTTGAAGGTCGGGGGAGGGGGAGGGCAGACCGGGGGGATATTTTGGCAGGAGTCACAGTGAGGGAAGGGCTCCCTGTGCAGAGGGGCACTGGAGATCCCCAAAGGAGGGAGCTAGCTGTGGCTGAGGGGAGGTTGACCATATTTTACCACAATCTATTGTGAAAGCATTTCATCACTTGTTTTTCTTTCTCTGTAATAACCCTTCATCCCTTCTGCTATTTGACTGGTGTGCCGGTGGCAAATTGTGATTTCTGGGCAAATTAATAACCTGGGCATACCTATTCAGCAGAGTGGGGGTAACCAATAAGCTTACATGGACCCAGGGGGTATTTCTGGGAGGGCCCTGACACCCCGGGGTCCTGTCATAGCCCTCTTCCCTAGATTGTGTGCAGATCGGTCCACAAGCCTGGAGGTTTAGGCAGGGCCTAGATCTGAAAAACACTACACTGATTTACCCCAGGTGAGGACCATATCTTCCACTTTAAATTTCCATTTCAGGATGCTTAGAAATTTGAAATGATTTTTGCTTATAGGATTTTCTCCTGGGAAAAAAGTGTGTGTGGTTTTTTTTTAACAAAGTTTATTTAGTGCAAGTTCTTGAAAATCCAATGATTTCCATGTGCACAATACTAGAAACCTGAGAGTGCAAACACACGGACCGAAAAACTTCTGTAAGGATAGGATTATTGTTGTAGAATAAGGAATATGCCCAACTGTCTTTAGGATCAGGACCCAAAACAATGGATGCAAAATGGTACTCTTGTAACAGTTACAATATTGCAGCAGTGACAAATGCTAGGAATAAACAGAAAAAGAGGAGGAAAAAATGAGATAAAAACAGTACCTACCCTAAGCAAAAGTCTCCACCATGTATCTCTGTCTCCCAAGCGCAATGGTCTTTTTTTTTCCTTATCAAAGGGCTGTTAAGAAAGATCTATTACACAGCATCCTTGTCCTGTTAGGCTAAATATGACAGTTTATAAATTATATTTATTCTTTGAAGTGTGCCGTCTGTCTCAGCTGTCATCCCAAATACCTCCCTTCATCACTTAAGGTAGAGCTGGTTTACATTTAAAGATTTCTGTTAGAGCAGTTTTTTGTTGAACAAAATATGACTTCTAATTGAATGTGTTTGTATTACTTAATCTTTAAATGGACTTCCCCAATTATATGATCTTAAATTAGAATGAAAGGTCCTTGAGTGTCTATTAAGGCGTAAGAATTCAAGATGAGCAGAGTATTTTTAAATGGATGTACCATATAGGAGCATGAATGAGATTCCTTGCAGAATCTCTTTAGTAAGTTCATCCTTTTCTTTCCCAGCAGAGGAGCGCCAGTCTAGGATGGCAGTCAATCTGGGATAAGGAAATGTTTCTTGTCTACCATAGAATCATAGAGAAGCAGAGGTAGGAGGGACCTCCAGCCATCATCTAATCCAACCCCCTGCCTGAACAGGATCTTCCCTATCCAAACCACTGCAGCTGACTGGAATTGACATTGAGTTAGTAAAATGTAGTCTAACACAGTGGTGCAGACATGATCCCCTGTCTACTGGGGGTTGAATTATCATTTGTAATCTATGCTGTAACTGTGTTGTGAAAGAGTGCTGTATCATGCCTAGCAGGGCAGTAGATTGGCTAGTTTGGTATTCATGAAAAAAGGCCCCTGTCAACACTGTTCAGGGAACCATGTCCAAAGCACTGTTTACGAGCCTATTGAAATCATGCTGTTTTTCACTAGCATGCTTTTGATTGTAATCTGCACAAATGGGCTAGAATTTTTAAAGAAGCCTGATGAAATCTCATTGACCTTCCATGGCAATTGTGTCCCTAACTTCATTAGGCATCTTTGAAAACCTCTGAATCGCATAGCTCCTTTACTTAAATTTTTTTCTTAAAATTGTATACAGCTAATGTCAATTTAAAATATGTTATTGTACCAGATTATTAACCTCTCATTTCTTTTGGCATGTCCCATTACTGCTGATTGCAAAACTTCTTTGCATGGAAAATGACTCTTCTGTTTTCTTGCTCCATTGGGCTCACCTTGGCATTTCAGCTGCCCACCCAATCCTTGTGTAAACTAAATTGCTGGCTCATCTGTGAGTAAAATTATATGGAGTATAATCTACCCTACCCCTAGCTAATTAGCACTCCCTCCACCCCAGTCAGTAACCTATTTCCTCCCCGGCTCATCAGCTGCCCCAAATTTAGCCAGCCATGCCCCAAGCCAGTAAGTGCCCAAAAGTGTCACGAGCCTCCCCCCGTCCTTGTCATACTTCTTGGAAAAAAACAGATTGTTAAGTACCTTTTCTAATAGGCTCTTACTTTTCTTCTCTATAGGAATCCTGGCATGGGCAGAGTGTTTCTCTAGCATCTTCCTTTAGCATGTCCTCCTCCACTGAGGGAGGAACAGCTGGAGTCTAAGGTTGTTTTGCTGGGTTGCTCCCCTGCCTACAGGAGAGCAGTTGTTGCTCTGTGCCGCGTCTCGCTACCACCTCTGGCCTGAGGTGGGAACCCTGACATGTAGGCTGAGAGAGACACTGTAGAAAGATGCCTAGAAGAAAAACGCCTTGTAGTAGGTAGAGGATGGAAGGGATTGATCAACTCTTTCCCAAGCTACCACTCTTCCCCCTCTGGCACCTGCACAGTCAGTTGCTATCTGGTGTTTACTGGATGGGGTCATTGTGATGTAGTGCACATCATAAACACCTAGTAAGAAAGCTGAGTTTGGGGATATACAGTATCATCACACTTCTGTGCAAGAATTTTATCTAATCTGGGTTATTCCATTGCTTTACATCTGTGGCAGTTTTATATTAGGTCTTCAGTTCTCTGATTCTGATTTTTACTGCCGTATTTTCTAAGCCAGGGGTGTCAAAGATCCAGCTGAGAGAGCCCTACCACTTGGCTACCAGTGCTGGAGTGGAAGGCAGCACATAGAGTCCCCCAGATACAATATAGCCACATGCAGCACCCATTCTGGCTGCACCACGTGGCACGTTTCAGCATGCACCCTGGAGTGGCAAAAGTGCCCCTGTGTAGCACATTCCCAAAGTAGCTAGTGGGCACTGCATGAGGCATGGTCTCAGAGTGGCTGTTCTAGGGCATATGCTAAAGGCAGCCCACTCTGGGAGGTATACTGGACATTGCATAGAGCATACATGCACTGGACCTGGTTTCCCCATGGATCTGGAACACTAGGCTTACCCAGCTCCCAGACAAACCCCACACCATTTATCTACAGGGGCTAACCATTATTCCAAGCCAAACAACTTTCCAAGCAGCCTCATATAAAAGTAGCTCTCTCTCTCATTCCTCATGTAGCTCTTTTGCCTCATTTTTAAGGGACAGAAGTATTAATCCAGGTTCAATAGAAATTTTTCTTCTTCAAATAAAGTTGACAGACCCACAAAATGGAGTACTTAAGTCTTGTTTGTTGCTTGAAGGCACAACCAGACTTGTCAGTCAGTGATCATTTTCTTGAAGCTCCCTCAGTGCAGCAGTCCCAAGACTGTTGGTATGCCTAAGGATTCTGAACTTACTTCTTGTGTGCTTATTTTCCCAGTCTAACATTAGTGTCAATGGTGTTAGGTAAACTGTAGAGTGCTTGTAATCTGGTTAAATCCACAACAAACATGTTTTGTCTGTGGGTCCCACAGAGGGAGGTTTAAGTTGCTAAAGGTCACACGTGAACTCAGGGGGAAGGCAGTAAGCTGAACCTGACCTAGGCTTATACCTTTACCACTGGGCTATACTTCCACTTCTGGAAGTAAATGAACCAAAACAGAAATAGGATTGTTCCTTGAGTTTACCAGCAAGTTTGAAGACTATTTGTAATAAACTGACACAATATTGGAAGTCACTGGGGGGGAAAAAAAAGCCCCCCCACTCCAAACATTGAATAAAAGTCAAAACAGACAACCCCATGCAACTAGAAATGAGCCATTAGGAAACCTGGTTTAATGGACAGGAAGTGAAAGGAACACTAGGGATTTGATTTGGATAGTGTACAGAAAAATTTTAAGATAATGCTCTACAACCTTGTAAGGTTAGAATAAGACCAGTGGTCTAATAAAGCATTTAATGTTGCAATTTGTAAGAAAAGGTTTCTTAAAAGATACTGAATTTATTTTATACGTGTAAGCCTAGAAGAGACCATAAATCCAGAAAAAAGGTTTCCTCAGGGAAGTACACTTACTACTGAGCTACAGCTATCTTCTTGCTCAGTCTCTTCCTTAAGCTTAGAAATCTGGACTTCACCTAGAAGCTTGATTATGTAGCAAGTGACAGAGCACCTCCAGCCCAAGTTGTGGTTACGGCCCGGATGTGCAGCAGCTATGGCAGAGCAATAGCATTTTTCTGACAAAAAACAAGCCTAGAGCACATACAGGTGCATTGTAGGTGCTCAGATTCCTTTTGAATCTCAGCAAGCAACTCACCAAGGTGGCAGATTATGTGGTGAGCCTAGATTGACAGCAACTTCAATTTGCAGAAGTCTAGCACCATTGCAAAACCAAAGTCAGCATGGTAAAACTATAGAATCCCCTCAGAGCAGCAAGACAGGGGTGGGTCTCCTGCCCCCCATGGATCATCTAAATGCTTATACCCAATGAGGACAGCCTTCTGTTGTTCCAAAAACAACAGTTCAGTAGTAACTGCATCTAAAAAAAAAAAAAGTGTAGGAGTGACAAAAGAAACAAGAATGCAACTACTTGCTCTGTTGGCAGTTAGAGGCAGCAGTTGTCTCCTTATTTATACCTTTGGATTTTTTTTTGTAGCAGTAAGAGATGGCCTAGAGACCAGTGATTGAGGTCAGTTTGATATTCATTCAGGAGATACCAAACTAAGCGAGAATATGCAGGAACTATTTGAAGGGGGGGGGGGGAAAAAAAAAAAAAAAAAAAAAAAAA
>NW_017729022.1:149412576-149427701 GCF_001723915.1 Gavialis gangeticus | reverse complement strand
AAAAAAAAAAAAAAAAAAAAGACAACCAGATTTCACAAGTGTAAAATTAACTGTACTTAACATCCTTGCAATTTAAATTTACAATGGTACCATTTTTCACATGACAGAGGGCAGAGAGCTCCTTTTTTCAAGAGTGCCACTCACATGCAGTGATGTATATCAGTAAGTTATCACAATGCTCGAGAAGCTAGTTCAGTTGTAGAGCTTCGGCAAGCTAGTCGATACCTTCCATATTTTGAGCTCATTGTCTTTATCCTGAAAGTCCAGAAATGAGGCTTCACAGCTTTATCCACAACTGGCACTCAAGTGAAAAAAAAAGAATGATAAAAACACAAAAATCCAAGATGTGAAATATGGTTGTTTTGCCTTTTAAGAAAAGGCCTCCTGTATTTTCTCCCTATATCCATCCTGTTGTTACTTTTATTTCTATCTGCTACCAAACTTGCAGCAAATTAAAATGCCACTTATTTCTTGGAAAAAAATGGTTCGGATAAAACTTGAAATAGTTCCAAGTCTATTAGGATTAAGATAGTGCCCATGTTCAGAATTTCTCATGGGTATATTGCATAAGAAGTTTGTGCAAGTAGTACTGTGTACCAATCAGAAGTTTAAAATGTGAACTTAACTCTACAAACAAAGCCACCCACCTGATTGAATGAGTATTTTCATGGGACTGTAGTGGGATTTCCATCTATGGCTTAAGCAGGTCAGATCAGGACTGACTTGTCACACAGGCATTATTAGAGCCATATGCATGGTTTCAATCCTTGGGTTACGACATTAGATTGGGAACTCAGCTTTCATTTAGAATACTGTAAACCTAATCTGTGGACTATTTTGAAGTTGCTAGTGGGACAGAAATGAGTGCTCTCCTTAAAGATAATTAAAAGGAAGCAATATGAGTCACGATAACCAAAACATCAAGGGCTGTCAAAAAAACTCAGCATGCTAAATGCTGTCCAAATTAGCAACCTTTGCTTCAAGGCAGAGGCTTGTTAGCCAGACAGAGTAAGGAAACCAGAGGTAGAGAATTAGTGCTGGTTCAAGTGAGGTTAATTTACTTCATCTTACTCGTATCATTGATAGTCATTAGCAAAAAAGTTAAAACAATCCACAATCACACCAACTGTTAAGGCAATAAATTTAGAAAGCCACCTGAACTCCTTGCAAGGACATTTATTTAAATCTAGCATTAACATGAACATAAGCAGCAGACACTTGTCAGTTTCCATGTGCCAAGCTCCTTATATTGAACAGATAGACAGTCTATCTTAAGAGGCAAACTAACTCAGCTACATGCCGAGGCATTTAGATTAATAGCAAAGTTGCTAAACACTAAGTAATTCAAAGGATACATTGAAACCATATGGGTAAATTGTAATTTTTTATTGGAAAACAAATATACAACTTGGAATGGATTTGAGGCAAATTGTGCCATAAGCAGATTCTCTTGAAAATAAGTGGCTAAACAAAGTTTAAAAAGCATAGTAACCATAGGAGAAAGAAAAAAAAAAAAATGTTTTCTGGTACAAGACCAGCAGTACAAAAAAAATTGTGTACGAGTACCTGGATAATACACCCGTTTTGCAGTAGTGCAACTTTTAAAGTTTCATATTGTTGACTGTCAATAGTCCACACAGAGTTAAGACTCCACATTTCAACATGTTGAATACATGTTGTTCCTTCACTTGACCAACTCCACTTAACTTTAGATGTGCAGAAGGGCTTAAATATCCAGAGTAAGCCACATGCAACATTTGTTACTTAGATCAATTTTCCAAAAATCAGAACAATAACAGGAAGATAAAGGGAGAAGAAACATGAAGGAATGGAGTTCTAATTACTATACATGCATATTCTTTTGACAGTAAGGGAAAAAACCTTTTACAGATAAGTTACAAACAGAGAAAAGGCAAATAAACAATTTTGTACAAGAAATTTAACACATTCTGTACAATGTCTTCACTTCGCTGTCATCATTTGTACAAACTCTGCAAAGAAAAAAAAAAAAGCTGTATAAGTACTTTGCAATGTTAGGATCCTTAGGCAAAGATTTCTTAAAAAGTGACCACAAATTTGTGAATCTTTATTTTAGATCTGTGCCAGTAAAGGAACCTTGACACTACCACTGATCTCCCCAGTGCCACAGGTATAGCTCTATGGTCTACTCGGAAGAGTAAGTCCCGGAACATTTAAAAGACTAACTTGCTTCTCAGTCCAGGTAGTTTACACTGAACTGTATCCATGTCACAGCAGTTTTCCCACACATTTCTTCAGGTGACCTCTAAAAGGCAGAAAACCCCCACACCCAACTACCATAAGCTCAAAAGCCTGTTCTGTACAGAAGTATTTTAAAGTCAAATCAGATGGAATACGGATAAGTGCCAGTGGGGGCATCCTGGAGCACTGAAAGATATAGAATGCATGTTATTCTCACCAAGTTAGCCACTGGAGCAGCACAGGAAGGGGACCTACTCAAAAACAGCTGTTCTTTGAGTCTCAGAGTAGGGAAGGAGAAAGCATCTTCAAATTTCATGAGCTTTTTCTATTAGCCAGGTTTTAGACCTCCCCATTTCAGACCCCTGAAGGAGGGGTAGCTGTGTGTAAAGGAACAAATACTAGCACTCCAAACTGGTGCTTAGACTGGAAGTGTACACAAGAAATGTTGTTTAGTTATGACTTTAAAGACTTGCTCTGCAAGTAGAAACTTTCTACAGAAACCAGTCCAGTACCAACTGTATTACATCTGAAAAGTAACTGTTAGAATAGGTATTATTTGTGCTTCATTCTGTACATTCCAAATTCTTGAACAGGAGCACTAACTTATTTATGCTTTTACTGAAAGAAAGAGAAGAGAATTTTGGCTTATTTGCAGCAAGTGTATTATATCAAGTTAAATGGCATCTCAATCTAAAGCTTAAGGTTTAAGAATTTAAGCCAAACAATAATATACCAAGCTACAATGAATTGGGGTGGTATTTAAGATCAAGTGTTTTCACACTACCACCAAGAAGAGGCAGAAAAGGCATTTAGGATTCAATATGTGTGAATTAAAAAAGAAAAGGGACAGGAATTGAGGAAAGCAGCTGCTACTTAATTCAAGTGAAAAGGTGACAGGATAATACTATAAGTATGGTTTAAGCTGTATTTTTTTTTATTTAAAAAACCCCACCAAACAAGGGCCTGCTTCTTCTCTACACAAGATTACTAGACCTCACAGGTTGTAAGAATTGAATCTTTAGTTTAAAAAGAAAAAAGTTACTACCTGCTGGCATTCCCTTATTTATTCCCCTCCCAAAGTAAATAGCTTTTGTTAAAGCGCAGTTCAAATGCAATACAACATCAATCCTTTTGATTCAACTAGTGCGATACAGGCAAACAAGTAAGCTTGCCAAAATAAGCAAAGCTAAAGTCTTTAAAAAACAAACAAAGAAACCAAAACACCCCCCAAAACTACAACCTTAAAATGCCACTACAGGTCCACTACCACCATTTATTTTGCCCTAGAAGCACAAAAGCCTTGTTAAAAGTAGAGACAGCTATGATGGGAGCCTATGAGCTGGTAGCTTTTGAATACCACTCCCAAGCTATGCAATTTCATTAAGCTGATATTTTCAGAACATGTTTGGGATGGAAACTGACTCCCCCCCGCTCCCCCAAGAGAATTAATGTTTTTGCAGTAAAGCTTACCTTCATAGTTTACTTGACCATCACCATCAATATCTGCTTCCCTAATCATTTCATCAACTTCTTCATCTGTTAACTTCTCTCCAAGATTTGTCATCACATGGCGAAGTTCTGCAGCACTAATATATCCATTCCCATCCTAGAGTAACAAGTTAAAGAGGTGTTTAAGAAGAATTGTTTACTAGGCTGAGTGACCCTTATGTACAGCATCTGAGTATTTAGGGAAATATATTTTCTAAAAGGGAGTAGGAACAGCTTTGAATTGCTCTCCCAGAGCCACTATGTATTATGGACCATACCATGTATTTTTTGATCATATCAATCATGTTTGGACCAAGAAAGTAGTGAAGAGCCAAAACTGGGGAGGGAAGAATAGAAGAAGAAGATAGGAAAAAACTGGGTGGGGAAAAAAGTCTGTTTTGAATTTAAAGGCACCTTTAGAAATTAATGTTCTGCTACACTAAAAGTCAGCAAGACAAGATGAGGCTAGAAGATGTACTGTGGGGGGGGCAGCAAAGAAGAGAAGGTTAATATACATCTGTCTGTTCAGGTACAAACAAATGCTTATTGCAGGGGCAGGCAATTTTGGGCAGAGGGCCATTTGCTGAGTTTTGGCAAGCCATTGAGGGCCACATATTACATTTTAAGGGCCCTGGGGGCTGGACAGAATGGCCTGGCAGGTTGTATCTGGCCTGCAGGCCACATTTTGCCTGCCCCCTGGCTTATTGCAACATGACTTCAAATTTTGTTTTTGTTTTTAAAAAGGAGAAAAAATATCCTACTTGAGGACCTAAGTACAGCAACACCCCTCTCAGCTATCCTAGGTATTGGACTGCTATCATTTAGGTTAATGTCCAACCCTCAATTCACAACATAGATGGATGGTCCAAATGATACCACAACAGAAGTTCCAGATAACTAGCAACTAAAAATAGTTTCCACTAGACTAAATATGCCACACAGTGAGAGTCTAGTCAGCCCCTCAAGCCGTGTACAACATTTTACCTTATCAAACACACGGAATGCTTCTCTAATTTCTTCTTCACTGTCTGTATCTTTCATTTTTCTTGCCATCATTGTGAGAAACTCTGGAAAGTCAATGGTGCCATTGCCTATGAGAAAGTGGGATAGTTAAGTCACTGAAAATAAACTTGTTTTTAACCAATCAACTGCTACATAGAAACCTTACCATCAGCATCTACTTCATTGATCATATCCTGCAATTCCGCTTCTGTTGGGTTTTGACCAAGTGACCTCATCACTGTTCCCAACTCCTTTGTTGTTATAGTACCATCACCATCCTTGTCAAATAGTGAAAAAGCTTCTTTGAATTCTGTTTGACAAAGGGAAAAAAAAAAACCAAAGTGTTACTTCAACAACTATGAACTTAAGTTTGAATCATAAAAGTTCAAAAGAAAAAACAACAGCTTAAAAAAAGTTAAAAACAGCTATGAATTCTTGTTTTGTTAGGCAAGTTATTGGTTGCCTGGTGTAAAACAAGTACTAAAACACTTGCCCTGGAGCCCTATTCTTTGGTGGAAAGCAGTCTAGAAGACATGGATGTGGACAAAGGGGGTGGAAGGGGAGGTGTCAGTCAGCCTGATTTGCCAAATGTTTGTATGAAGGTTAGAAGTAGATCATAAAATATAAGAATTTTACATTGCAATTTTCATCTGGAACTGAAGTCTTGAAATATATGAATGGCAAGTATTCATCTCATGAGGATATAATATTCCAAGTACAATAAAAGCAAACTCAAAGTTGTGGTAAGAGTAGATAAAACACCTTCCAGTGCTCAAGATAAGTCACAAAATAAATATGGTAAAAAAAGTCCAAAAGTATTTTTCTATGAAGTCTTGTCCTCAGTTTTCCAGGTTTTGTTTTGTTTTTTTTAAACCATGTAGTATTAAGGGGCATTATGCAGAGCATGTCTACGTGAGATGCTTCAAGCACACCAGACATTCTACTGCACATTAGTGCAGCAGGCAAAACCAGTGCTAATGCACAGTAGAATTAAGTCTACTGAATATTAGTGTAAAAAATAAAAACAAAAAAGCACCAATGCTAGCATGCAGTAGCACCAACTATAGTGCATTGTTATTACAGGTACTAAAAGCTTAGTAAGCCATAATTATGGTGCATTAATGAACATGTACACAATGCCCACTGTAGCTTAACCTAGTCTAGTTCTCCATCTGCTGATCAAGCAATTAGTAACATACTTGAAAGGCCAAAAAGTCCCACTTACAAAGGTTTTAAAAACAGACATGTAGCTCATTATTATAGTGATATGTCCAAGTAAACATTAAAATACTGTTTAGCTGTGTATCACACTTAAATTCTCAAAAGCACCAAGATAAATCCACTAGGTATGATCAAAAACTCATAAGAATTGAAGTGTTTAATGTTTAGAACAATCTTAGCAGGAAGAGTTTCCAAATAGAAGAGTGGGGTGTATGGAACTGAGGCTTTATTAGCAGTCTCTTCCTATGCTGCTCTGACTCTGTAGTTATCATCTAGTAAGCCCAGGTGGGTTTGAAGGGGCTGATTCAAGGAGGTTAGCCAAGCCTCCCCACAAATAGCCTTGTGGCTCCTGGCAGCCCTGTCTTGTTCTCACAACAATCCCTTGAGAACAGTAATAAGCAGAGGTAGCTATCTATCCCTGCTGCAGGACTTGTGCTAGTGTGGCTATGTGGCTCTGTTCTGGGGCTGGCATGTATTACTGTGCTATGCATGGCAAGAAAATCATGAGGCAGGCCAAATTTGGGACTAAACCTGGAGAATCTGCTCTAGATCTAAAAACCCAAAATACATTTCTAAATCATGGTAAAGCCATGCTGAACCAACACCCCTGAAACTAGAGGGACAAGAATTCTGGTGGGTGACATCTTTCACAGTATCTGCCTCAGGCCTCATCTCCTGAGGAATAGGAAGATACCAAACAAACAAACAGCTTGCCTAGATCCATCCTAGCAGTACCAGTTAAGAGAGTCACCCATAAGAATTTACCCTTTTCATGCATCCCCCAGATTGCAATGGCAACATCACCTCAACCCTTCCAGAAGGAAAGGGAATCTTGATGATAGCCTTTTTCTACATTTAAAGTAAAGAAAAAGAAACAAAAAACACCTCAGGAATTACTGACACTTGGCAAAACTGTGGGATAGTTTATATTCAGCTTCCACATATTCAGTTCTTACTTTTCGTTACAATTAGCAATGGAGCAATCCATCAGAATTGAATAATACAACCATGACCATTTCTAGACAATTCTGGGTAATCTTCATTTTGGTGAGTGGGCTATCCAAGGTAAAACACTGACCAGTCAAAGCTGTGGCAAGAATCAATTTGGAGAGACTGGAGTTTTGCTGCTACCTCAAACCAAAATGTAAGGTGCAATACCTTCAAGTACTGCCACAAAATAAATAGGCAAGTTCTTATAATATCCCTTTATAAAAGTACATACAACCCATTTAGTTATATTCCAAAAATGCTTGCCTTTGGCAAGAGGCAAGTGATCTAAACTCATAATTTAGGCTGATTTTAATGAATAATTCCCAATTTTGAAGCTTGGCAACCAAATTTAGAGAATTTCGCTAATTAAGCATAATTGCATGATTAATTTATGAGAGTCCATTACCTCTTGCTGCATGTCTGAAAGCAAACTTTTCAGCAACTAATTGTTTCTCCAAAATTAGTAAAATCAGCTAGCACTGAAGCCTATGAATGGTTAGGAAAACAAACAGCTTTCAAGAGGTAGATTTTCTCAGAATCAACTATCATCCAAACCCAAGTCAGGTGTAGTCATGACAAGATGCTATTCTCCATCCAAGTCCATTAAAGTCTTATTTTGCATGCTGAATAAGAGGCAACATAATACTTACGTTAACATCTGCATCAAGTGCAAAGTAGTAAAGTACATTTAAAATGCAAGTTTAAGTTTAAAGCATCAACAGAAAGTTGCAAGGAGCATAGTCCTTCCCCTATCAAAAACTACCTCTACTGCATCGCTAGTCAAACTTTTTCTATAATGATATAGAAGAGCCCAAATGTGTAAAGGTGAATTCTACTCTAGTAACAACTTTTGAAGTATCACACAAATGCAAGATTATTCTTAAGCCAAGGAGTAAACACCACCATCTTCCCTAGATCTTGTACCAGCACAAGCTGTGCAAGTAGCCTCAGGTGAAAGAATACACCTCAGAAAGACCAGTCCAAGGGTGTCTAAAAGGCAGTCAACTACAGCTGAAACCACAAAGGAAAACCTTGACACCTCTGGTAGAAGAGAACACGTTCTTGGTGACCACAGCTACACAACTCCACAACTGCTTTGGCAAGCCAACTTGATGCAAACTGGAGTTTTCATTTGCCATTTTTAAAATTTATTGATTTCAATTTGTTACCATTATATCCAAGTTAAAAGTTCAGTTAACTGATCCAAAGCACCATGGCAACTAGACCGAGACCCATCTTCAATTCACACAGGGCAGAGACCATAAAAATCTTTTGGTAATCCAGGAAAAAAGTCCTCAGAACTACTTTTGAGAGATTGTTCCAAAATGTAAGAGTTCCCTGAAAGTGGATTAAGTTTGCTGGTTTGCAATGATCCATGACAACTGCAAGATACAAGCAGACTTTATGAACAACTATGTTGTCCAGAAGACCAGGTCTGTTGCATCCAGCCTTGAAATCCTGCAAAGCAAGGTTTGATTTTTCAGTGTTTCCTCAAGTTATTTTGCTGCCACTTTTCAATAACCTCCAGTGGGAGTAGACAACTGAGATTAGAAGCAGATGCATTTAGTTGTCAGGCCTTTGCTCAAGAGACTGTTCTAAAGGATCACCTGGAGACATACTACCAGCTTAATGCCATATTGGAAGAATTCACTAGAAGGACACTGCCTAAACTGCAGGAGCCAAAAAGAATGGTTCTTCTTCACAGGCAGTAAGCCTGTCATTTCTAAAAGTTAAAAAAGCAGAAAGTGGTCTACTATTTTTATTGTTCTGATCCCATTCTCCCCCAGAACAAAAAAAGCCATCTTCAAGTCTCTAAAAATTTTATGTTGGTCTACTCCCCAGATCAGATTTCTCAAATAATACTTCGTCTTTCAGTACTCTCAGCTTCAACTGTAATCCTAAAAATCAAAAGATCAAACATTATCTTGAGTCTTTTCATGTGCAACACTGCAGTTACAGCAAGTGAAGGCCACATGGATTCCCTAAGCAATTACCAAGTCAAAAGATTCCAACATGGACTTCAGATGTTTTCCTGAAGCAAGTAACCACTAGTTTCTGTACAATTATGATGAATTCCAAAATACTGTCATGCATTCAAGGAACTCAGACTGATCCTTGCCACTACCTCTTCAACCTTCTTTCACCAAGGTGTCACAAGGACATACATGGGTAAATCACAGGAGATCAAGTTCAAGACAAGTGTCAGTCAACTGGCCTTCTGCACAGTAATCCTCCAATGGCCAGCAATAAAAATGTTAGATTTAAAGTTGCTTTTTTTTTTTTTTTTTTTTAAGGTCTTAAGCTCCTTGTAAGAGTCTAGTTGTCATGGCAGCCAAAGACTATGAGGTATACATACTAAATTCCAGATATACTCTTTAAGACGACTGTCAGAATTCCAACAGCTCTAGCAGCAGCCAATGCTAGTTTTATGCCCATCCTGTGAATTTAGGGATAAATCCATTTTCAGGCAAGTAGCCTCTACTTGAGTCAGGCAGTCAATTGCCTCTTGCCATTTCTCCTTCAAATCATGCTGAACCCCAAGCTCAGCTGAGGAAAAATATAGGACAAACAAAACACCCCAAAACAAAACTTATCATTCCCTGGTCTCATCCAGGTTCAAATCATGGAGTCAGTCATCAAGTCAGGATCAATTCCAGGGGAAGGGGGAGAGGGGGCAACTTAATTAAATCACTGGCTTTACTTGAAGTATCTCAGTATAAAAGTTCAGTCCCTCTGGTAAATTGATGAAAACAGGCAAGTTGATGAAAGCAGGTTTGAAGAATGCAAGAGGCATTTGGATTTTCACATCTGGCTTCCCAATCAGATTTGCTTAGCAGCTATCAATTTTGCAACTTCAAGTAGATTTTCATTTTCCACATCACCTAAAGGAGGTTCTCCTATAAAAAGAAGGCATCAGTTCTGATGAACTGTAAGACAAAACAGAATTCAGTAGATTCCTTGCATTGGCTCTGAAATGCTAGAAAAAAAAGTCAACATTTGTTGAACAAGCCATCATATTAAGTCAGATCTTTCTTACTAGTAATGGACACAAAATACCGCCAGCCAAATACATACTTCCTAAGGGCAATTTTCCTACCAGACCCTACCATTATTCACTTCAGGAGTTCCAGGATATTGAAAGAGGGCATGCCCTGGCACTTGCTAACTCTGTAGCATAAACCAAGACTATCAGATAAGTGTTTCTTGAAGCTTTTCTTCCTCAATCTCTACAAATTTTAGACAGCCATTTCTCCCATCTTTCACTTATGCAAGAACTGTATTGGTGTCCAGAGGATTTTCAGTGGCTCTTCTTCTACATGAAGCGTACATCAGTCCCACATGAAAGACCAAGTTTCTCATGTCAAGTATATCCATGAGGAAGTGTTCTAATGTGATGGGGGTCAACAGTCCTGGCAGGCATGCCCAAAATGAGCCCCAGTCTCCAATCACCACTAATCCCCTTCCTCTGGGCCAATCTGCTGTGCTGCTTCCTGCTAGGTCTGCCACCACACTGCTAGTCCTGTCCTGAATCTGCTGCATGCTACACAAAGGCAGCCCCTGCCACTTGTGGCATTCATGCTGCAGGTTGGCTACCTCAGCTGTAGTGCCCTGAACGTAGTATTCAAAACACTATGACAGGTGTCAAAGTGTTAAATGCACAAACTGAAAAAAATCTAGCTACTGAGACTATCAAAGTTGGCCCATTTGAATCAACTAAGCATTATTTGAAGGATCTCACCAGATTTGATAAGTCCCAGATCTGAAAAGATCTCAAGAGCCTTATTTATTTTTTAGTAAGGCTATCAACATGCATCTTGGGCCTAAAATAAGGTCAGATATTGAACTTCTTGCATATACTTAGGTCCACAGTACTGAAGCAACCCAAGCCTTAAAGAGATGAATACTTAAGTATAAAATTAAAAAGGTAATTAATATATCAAATGGGACTGAAGTCTGTTCTGGCAAAAAAAGCCAAACAAAAAGAAATACAACTTGACAGCTTTTCTTTAGCTTAGACCTTGAAGCATCCAAATATGAAAACCCAACAGCATGTTTATTTTATTGCTGTAAAAAACTGTTCTACAAGGTCAGGACAAGTCCAAAAAAACCCCAACTTTAGAAATAAAAGAATAAATTCACCTCTCAGCCAAAGTTACATACAAGGCTCTCTAGCAATTCTTCAAATTGAAAAACGTTCTTAAAAAACAAACAAACAGTCTTCTCTCTAAAGCAGTGGTCTCCAAACTTTTTTGATTGCACACCCCTATCAGTAAAAAAAATTGAGCACCCCCCCAATATATGTATATTTATTTATAAATTATAAAAAAAAAAAAACACACATGACTGTCTGACATACAGACCAAGTGAGGGTGCCAGTGTCAATCCATACATTAAATATTAGTAAAGCTTAATTTCTCTCTTTTTTTTTAAGATAAAAATAAAGAGGAGTTTGAATATTTTCTTCCCATACCCCAATGGATCATCTTGTGCACCCCCTGGGGTGGGTTCACCCCACCTTGGAGACCACTGCTCTAAAGGACACCCCCAAAAGGTGTCAGATATACTGCACAAGACAGTTGCAGGCATAACATTCATTTCCTTTAACTGTGAGTTTGATGCTTGAAGAGCAATAATATACAAGTATCAGCCACCATCATTTATTATTCTGGTAACACACAAAAAACAAATAAGAGTGTACCATTTTATACGAGTCACAACCTGGCCATCTCAAAAATAGTCTTTATTTCACTTACTTCTAGACAGGATTCCTTACAGTAATCATTAGTTTAATAGCATGACTCAGTCAAAAAAAAATGCACTACAACACCCCCCCCCCAACATTAACTAGTTAAATTGCAACTCAAGATTCAAGTTCTGCATTGCCAACAAGACGTTATACCAAAGACAGCCAAAAAACAAAGAGTTCTGGTATGTCTTCTGCAAGAGCCAAATCAGATTCAAGTAACCTTTCTTGGACTGACAAATAAAGAGGTAACTGAAGTCTGTTACACCATCATACTATTAGTAAGCAGATTTCTCAGTTTGGTCACTTGAACTAAATGCCTTGTGTACTTTTTGCAAGCTCACCGAGCTGTATATACATTGTAAAGTCTTTAGAAGAAAGGCCATCTCACTCTGCCACAAGTCTACTTTGAAGAGATTTAGAGCAATTTAGCAATACCTCTCACCAATCTGAGGCTGTGATATCAATACACAAAACAAATTAGGATGGTAACCTCTCTACCCCTGTCTGTTTGTATTAATACTGGAATTATTATAAGCAGCTTGTATGCAATGTTATTTTAGTGAAAAACCAAGCTTCAGGTTCTGCTTCACATACTTAAGAGATGACTTTTCTATTTATACTAAATAAAAGATTTAAGTTACTCAGTTGCTAAAATGATCTATCATATTTGTGTTTGATATTAAGATCAATGACACTGCCAATACAATGTTTACCTGCATAGATGCAACCTTACCTGCAATCTGCTCTTCTGTCAGTTGATCAGCCTGCAATATAAAGAAAACAGTATTACCATTCAGCAAGACGTTAGGGAATGAATTAAAATTTATGCCTCAATTGCTTCTGCAGGTATTTCAAGGTAGTTTCTCTTTGGTGCTTACTTTGGATTCCCTACTTAATCCCAAAGATAGGTTACCAAATTTTAAAAAGGCATCTTCTTTGCTAGGAAGTTACAACACATACATACCTCAATTAAGAGAGCTTGCTACCAATAGTTTCCTGAGCTGATCTAGGTCATCTAATACTTAGCCAAGTTAAAATATCAAGCAGTTATCAAGAACCTACATCCAACTACATTCCCCTGAGCTTCAGTTCCCTTAACCTGGTGTTAAAAAGCAAACATATGAGTACAACTAAAGTAACAAGTCCTTACCTACATGCAGCATCTTTAATCTGTCCTGTGTTCTCCTGCAAGTTTCAGATTCAAACTAAAGCCTATTTTGAAGGGAAACCCAAGCAGTAAAATGGCCCCATACACAGCTGCTTTATTTTATGTATTGCGTGACCTTAAATTTCAGGCATGATTTAACACAGTGGTTTTCAACCTGTGGTCCATGGACTCCTTGGGGTCCACAGACTATGTGTAAGGGATCCAGAAAGATGACAATGGTCAAAAGTATGTGGACACCCACACTTACAATTTAAAGGGGTCCACAAATGAAGAGGTTGAAAACTACTGATCTAAAACCCAACATAACACTGCCAACAATAGTCAGTATAGAAAACTGATCAAGAAAAGTGTGTTTAAAATGTAATACCATTCAAGTTTTTGGCTGACTATATATAGCAGCTGAAGTTCAGTAGCTAAATGCAACTGAAGTTTGTTTCAAAGATACAAATACATATTCATTGGCACTTTAAAGCCACAAACCAAGACAGCCACCCTGTACTTAAAAAAAAAAAAGAAAAAAAAAAGAAAAAAAGTGCAGGAATTTCTGAAAGACCTCCCTCAATTTTCAAGCTCGGGTCACCTTCAAACAAACTTCAGCTGCTCGGCTCTTGCAAAAAACCAAACAAAAAAAGCCAACCAAACAAACTTCATTAAAATTCAACTGACAGAAAACAAACCTGAAAGATTGTACAGAAGCCTTAAGAAAGAGCCCATTGCATGGACAGCTAGAATCAATACCTAGAAGCAACTGCTTTTCTATCCCCTTATTAGTAAAGCAACTGATTATAATGTGGATCAGTAAAACTGAACTGTCTTGACAGAAAGGACTACATACAGCTTCATCTTGCTGACCAAGTTGTCTGACTTTTTTGGTTTCTTAAAAACCAAAAATTCATTTTGCTCCTGCACAGAAGTCTGTTTAGGCAAGAATAAGATTCACTTCATCTAATGTGGAAAAGGGAATAAAAGGGTTGTTTGTGTGTTTTGTCTTTTTTAAAAAGAGGGACAATTCTATACAAGAACTACATATTGCATTAAAGTTAATAACTTACTTGGCACTTCAGAAAGCTGGGTTTACATAGATACAGAAGGGGAATCTACCTACAAATGTGAATACAAGTTCAGTATCTGAAACAAAAGCTAAAACAGCTGCTGGTTGCAGGCAACTGAAAGATAAATGCAACACTGTATGGACTTGGGATTAAGCACACACTAGTCCAGAATTTACTGCAAACAGTTGCAGAATAGGCCAGGCAGTATTCACTGGTAAAATAGCAGGGATGCTGCTTTGCTACCCATCCCAGCTAACAGTGGTTAAGCTCTTCCTAGCATGCTAGCCAGTTTGGTCAGATTCAGTCATACAATGCTACAAAGCTTTTTTTTAAGTTTTGACATTTGAGTGTAGTGCCAGTTAGTTGAGATCAGATATTTGTTTGCCTGGGGAGTATCACCTAGCACAGAGCAGTGCCAAACAAATCCTATCCTCCTAGCTACTGCCCCAGCAGTTCAAGTGGAATAAAAACAGAAGCATTCCATCTGCACAGAATGATTTATAACCTAGAGCTTTCAGTGTTTAAACTTGCTCATTTAAACCTACAGGTAAGTCACTTAAAAAAAAAAAGTCCTACTTACTGTTATGGAGGTCATACATTTGTTAAATTTAATAAAATCTCCAAGTTAATCAATCAGTCTGTTTAAAAAAACAAAACAAGAAAACCCCTTCCCTTCTGACAATCCATAGCACATCAATAGATCAGTATCCAGGTATTTTATCCTATTTGCTAGTACTGAGGGCCATGCCATGGGCACAGGGTTTGGAATCAGCTAGGCTACTGAAGCTTCAGATGCATGACAATGAGATAAATAATGCAGTGGAATTGTACTGGAGGTGGGGCAGGACTGAACAAACACCATCTGTACCCTGCAGAGCAGGGCTCTGCAGGGACTGCTGCGCAACAGCAATGGAGGGCGGGGTCAGCAAAACTGCTGGCAAGTGGCTTCACCAGTCACTTCCACCTGATACAGTTGAAAGGCATACAGCAGATGTTACTTCAACCCTGAAGCTCAAATAGCAGCTACAAAAGGCTACATTTCTTTAATGGCCTTAAGAAAAGCCCTCCTCTCAGCATTTGATCTGGTTGCTCATGTGTACCCTGATGTCAGGATGCAGACTTTTGATAATGCACAACTTTCAGAAACATCTGCTTAGATCTTCCAGAACAGCCAATCATCTGTCAGTTTTGTAGCTATTTGACTTGCTGGTAACCAGCTTTATGATGTTCTGATACA
>NW_017729022.1:149411097-149412445 GCF_001723915.1 Gavialis gangeticus | reverse complement strand
GGGGGGGGGGGGGGGGGGCACGCGAAGAAGAGAATCAAGGGCAGTATAATAAATTTAAAAAAAAAATCTAGTCTTTTAAAAAGGTTATCATCATTGGCTAACTGCCTGTACAACTCCAAGGACACACACAGTTTTAATGCTATGATGAAAAGCCTCTTGTGAATTTCTAGTATACTAGAAATTCACATAATATTTGTTCAATTTCCCCCCCAAACTAGCTTGCATCACCAAACTACATTTTTTTTTTTTTTTTGTAGGCATGATTAGGGCTCTGGTTTGGCATGCTACCTGTGATCAGGGGATGAAGACAGCAACCAGAGAACTTGCAGCAAGAGATGAGTTACCAGTTTGGTAGTACATAGCTCCTACACCATAGGAACATGCAGCCTCTACAGGCAGAGCTGCATAGTAAGTCAAGACCTTCAACTACTCAGTAGTTAGCAGAGGACCTTAAACAGTTCAAAGTCTGTTTCAGAGCAGGAAGCAGAGTTGAACAAAATCAGCCAGCACCAAAAGCAATGCCATTCTGTTCCAGAACTTGGCATTAGGGACTTGCACCTGTTAAGTGCGCCAAGTGTGGGCAGCTCTGCTGCCCTGAACATCGCATCAGCACTATAAGTCAGATATTGCTACCCAAAAAACTAGGGTTACACGTACCACAGTTCATGTACTCTGTGCAAAATCATTTTAGCCCCCATATTAAAGAACTTAGCAAGTTTAGCCATGCCTCCTGGACACACCCATCTCTAGATACAGCTTGCTCAAGACCTGCAGACCGCTCCATTTTGTTTCCTAGAGAAAGGCAGATGCTAGCGACAAGATTAAGTAGCACAAGTCCTTCCGCAGTGGTACAGAAAGCTTATATCCGAACCACAAGGCCAGCGTTACACAGCTGACCAAATACACGAGGATGCATCAAGTCAGCAAAGCAAGGGTGTCAGCCATTTCCCACCCATCAGAAGAGAAGGCTATCACTACATACAAGAATCAAGGCATATATATATTAACCAGAATGCTTTCAGCACCACTAAAATAAACACCAAGTACTTTCTGGAACCACCTACAAAATTAAGAGCCTCCTCAATACAGATATTGGTGCTCTTTTCACCATCCCCCACCCTTTTTTTAAATGAACCTGCAGCTCTGCTGGAAACATTTGTTTATGCAGCTCAAAGCTTTCCCAGAAGAGGAACCTCCTTCATGCAAATCAAGTGCAGATGCTCACAAACTTAGGGCAAAGGAAACGTAACAACTAGGGCTGAAGCCCTCATGGAAATGCAGCAAAATCCTTCCACAGGTGAAGAAGAAAAAAAATAAGGAAAGACAGACAATATTGAAAATAATGTAC
>NW_017729022.1:149403518-149410034 GCF_001723915.1 Gavialis gangeticus | reverse complement strand
CCCGCCTGCGGCTTGTGGGAGCCCCGAGCGGCCCCGCCGCCGCCTCCCGCCATGATGCCCGAGCGGGGCCCAGCCAAGGCGGCTCCGCAAAGATGTCACCTTCACCACCAGCTCCGACTCCCGCGGGTGGGAAAGGGGGAAAGCCTCTTTCCTATAGAAGCCGTGAGGCTGGGAGGGACCTGCAGAGGCCCTAGCCCAGCCCCTGCCTGAGGCCCGAGGGGCTTGCGGGGATGTGGGCTGAGTGGGGGAGCTCCTGCCTCACGGTGGATGCAGGGTTGTTTTGGCAGGTTGCTTCAGACCTGGAGGCTTTCTAAAGCACAGCAGGTGAAACCCGTGTCTGGGCGTCTAGATAAGACCTGTTGCAATTTGCGCTCCCCTGACGCCCATAAAGACACCAGATTTGCCCAAAGAACCTCTCCTGCCTGGGTCCTCAGCCCTACAACCTACACCCCCAGTCTGGGGCCACTGCCATAATAAGCTGCTTGGTCTGTATTTGGTTGCCTAATTAGGCTGCCCAAGTGTGACCCCAGCGCTCTTTCCTGCCCAGGGCAGGGGGGTCGAACTCGATGATCTACGGAGGTCCCTTCTGACCCTAAAAGTATCAATGAAATCTGAGTGTGAAGTTTTTGGTTTGAATTCGAGAGGGATGGCTTTAATATCCTGGTGCAGAATGATAGTGCTAGTGACGTATTGTCTTTCCATGTAAGGATCATTTAGTGACTCTTTGTACCTTCTACAGTGTTTATAAAGACATAACATCCTATCAAAGGTTGTTTCCTTTTTGAATGTGCAAACCAGAGCAACTCCTTGTACCCTGGGCCATCCAGAGAGAGTCTTCACTGGTACCTGTAGAAACAAGAATTACCTTACTCTGTAGTTCCTAGGCCCTATGAATGGGATGTATTTTAGATGGTGTTTGAATGAAAAAAAACAAAACCAAGCATCTTAATTATAACCAAAATCCTCATAGTTTTTCATTATGGAAAGTTAGGATAAATTCCAAGGCAGCCCTTGGAAAGTTCTCCAGATCAACATTTTGTTATGTTTCTGCTGAGTTTGGGAAGAAAGGGGGGCGTACAGTAATGCCCTGGCTTTACAGCCAGTGCTTCAACACCAGTGGCTTTTACCCCCCCTGCACCATGCCTCCAGTGCCCAAACAAGGAGAACTGGGATTGAAGGCACAGAAAACAACACAGCAGACTTTAAACTTGGCCTGTGTCAGAAAATTAATTTGGCATTCAGTCTTGAAAATGGAGAGTTTGATTGTTTGCCGCTTAGTTTTCAGTTCTTCCTAAACGTTCATTTCATGGTGCCAAAGAATCCCCGCTGTGATATCAACAGCACACCAGGAGAATCCTGATTCTTTTTTAAAAGTTTTCAAGATACAGATAGATGGAGGGACATTTCTGGTCCTTATGCTGACAGAATGTTAAGTTTGTAGGGTAAAATAATCAAAAGTTAGGAACTGCCAAATGTGCTACACTTGTTTTTAACTGAAAGCTGCCTCAGCCCAGCTCTAAGTCAGGGGTGCTGAGCTGGTTTGAGGGGGGTGGGCTGAGTGGCATTAACTCTCTGGGTTCCAAAGCTGCATTGAAACAGCACCTCCAGCAGTCACAGGGATTAACATCGTCCCAGCAAGCCCATGTGATGAGCCTTCTCGTCTGAACCTGATGTGTGGAAATGAACAGTCTGGTCCTCTGGGCTGTATGACCCCCCTCCATGCATTGCATTTGGCCATATGCTTGATACCCCTGCTCTAAATCACATGGAATTTCAAGGGTATAGATCACCATTCTCTTTGTCACAAGAAACTACCACTATTATGGACCTGGGAGGGAGTTGGTGTACAGTCATTTGGTCTGAATCGTTTGGTGGTGGGAGCTGACTTCCATTACTAAACATGGCACTTAGGCTAGTAGATGCATTTAAGTCTTTATGCTGTACTCAGAATACTTGGGGATACATGAATCAGTTTTCATGGAAAGCTAACAAAATGATCAATAGTAGAATATTTGTCTCTTCGAGGGGCTTACTTGTCCTCCATTATTACAGTAGGGATCCAGTGTTTTTGTAGCCACAATAGTCCAAGAAATGTATGAGACACAAGGATTTTTTTTGCTATATCTTTTATTGGACCAACCATATATATTCTGTTACTATGATACCTGAGTATCTCAAATCATTTAACAGATTCATACAACATCCTGATTCTACAGATGGAGAACTAAGACACAAAGCTATTAAGTGACCTGCCTAAGGTCACACACAAAATCTGCAGTGGAGCAGGAATGTGAATCCATGTCTCCCAAGTTCCAGGCTCTAATTCCTGGCCCGTCTTGTTTAATTATGGCTTTTATAAATGTGCTCTTACTTCTTTATTCAATATCTTGTCACATTCAGGATCCTTCAGAGGAAAAACATGTTCACCATTAGGACTTCTGATACTTCTGTCCTCCATTCCTCTTCATATTTGATATCTTCCTTTCTCCATTTCTCTCTGTCTCTGTTCTTGCATGTTTTGCCTTTCTTTCCTCTGCATTCCTTTCCATGTAGCAATTCCCTTCTCCTGTGGGTTTCATTACCACCCCCTTCCTCACCCCATCTGTTAAAAAGATGAGCAACAAAATAAACTTGAAATTAGAACAGCAGTGAATAAAAATGATTGCAAATCACATTATTAGGTACTGAAGCTATTGTCCCAGTGAGAGCAAGAAAGAAGAGGTCAGTCCTGTTACAAGCATTATTTTAGGCTCTCCATACACTCAGGCAGGCATACAATACTAAAACATCCTCCCTGTTGTAAAACAAGTGCAACATTCTTCATAACCATTAGGGATAGAAATTCCATTGAAAAGTAAGTTGAGATTCTACAGAATCAGAATGTGTCATGTGAGGCACAAAAATACATTAAAAAGGCTGGCTGTAGCTGCAGGCTGGAAATTTGACATCTCTGACAGAGCAATAATGGAAATTGGTTGTAATTTCAGTCACAACAGTCCAGTATTTCTTTACTGACTTAGACCTCTTATGTGATCATTTCTCTCTCAGGTATATTATTTTATAGATTTGTCAACATTTACAAACTGTACATTTTCTTTTCACCCAGCAGCACAGCTTAGACTACAATGCCAGGAAGTGGGGATTTAATTAGAAAGGGTGTCTGAGGGGGCATGCTTAAGTAGGCTATACATGCCAGCAATTTGCACTATTACTTTGGTGTATATTTAATGTTATGTGAGTACAGTTTTCACTGTGCTTTTTATGTAAATATGCATATTTTGGATGAAGACCATGGATTTTATAACCTGACATATACAAAGCTATATGCAATGTTACAGGATGATATACATGCTTCCCCAATATTTAATTATATTCTCATTATATAGTTTGTATACTGGTAATAATACCAGCTTTAGCAATGTTAATTAGAAATAAATTTAGAGTAATGTATAGGAATTTCCCAAGTCTTTAAGAAAGGTAAAATGAGTCTTTCTTATTAGGGATCTCTTTGAAAGTTTTCCATGTATGAAAGCAAAGCAGCTTATCACTAAGTTAGCAAAGCAGAACCATTTTTCCCCAAGTTCCTCTGAACGTTTAGGAGCTAAGTGAAAAACTTTTACCTCCAGTGCCACCATCCAGTAGATGGGATCATATTTGGCTACTTAACATTTTGCTGAACTTAAAGGATTCTGGGTCATTTTACCAAGCCAACCAAGTTCTTAATGTCTTTAAAGTTTAATCACTATGATGTTTAAAGTTTTTTGTACAAAAAGCCACTTGTACATTTTTATGTAGTGGTTTTATAGGTGGAGCAATGGAAGTTTGAAATATAATTTCCTTCTTTAAACTGTTATGTGATGAGTCTATTTAAAAATCTCCATTCCTCTTCCTTTAAAGATACATGGTATTTGGGGTAGAATTGTTAGTTCTTGGATAGCTTACTTAGACCACATCCAGACCAGTGCGGATGTACGGTACATACTGCACATGCAGGCATTCCCTGCTCTGCTACATTGCGGAGGGGCGAGGGGTGGGGGGGAAAGTTCTTGACCCCGGGAGATCCTGGGGTCAAAAAAACCCATGCTGAAAAAAAGCAGGGTGCCCACATGGTGGCAGCGCACGTCGCCCAAAACCGGAGTTTGGCTGGTTGTCCATATTGATGGACAATCTGCGTATATTACAGAACAGTGTGGTTTTGTCGAGCTAGTAACGTTTTCCTCTTCACAAAGCAACCTATGCTTGCCTGGCTATGAGCAGTGCTTAGGAAAAAAATACAGGTAAGTTGTTGCATTGATTAGGTGAAAGACACCTTCTTTAATGTGAATTTGGGATGCAGGCATAGCTGCACTTAATTTTTGTATGTTATTAAAGCCTTACTTTGTCCATTGTATATAGTGGATGATCTTGTAATACCTGGATCTCAGAGACTTTCCAGACTAACAAAGGCAGTCAATTCAATGACAGATAGTACAGGGAATGTTCTGACAACTGTTCAGATAACATGTCCATCACTGGGAGAGCACTACATTTAAATGTCAGGGTGGGGTAGCTCCAAAAGGAAAGAAACACATTTCAAATCTTATTGCTGTAAGGGTATGTCTCTTATACTATAGTTAAGCTGTGGTGGTAGCTCATGGTAGCGTTAAACTAGCCAGCACCGTTACTGCTAGCAGTACAGCTGCAGCAGCACAGAGTGCAGCAAGGGCTGCAAAACCTACAGAAAAAGCTGGTGAATATTTGGGCAGTTAGTCTGCACTGAGCTCCAGGCCACCACAGCTGCACTGCTATTCTCACCCTAAAGCTAACTTAGGTACATGTGAGCTGCAATCACCCTCTGATTGCAGCATACACATGCTGGAAGATGAGAGAACATAGCTAATAGTATAGCTGGGTGCACTCTCACCCACCTAAGGGAGACTGTTTTGTTCAAAAAGCCCATAATTAAGGAAATGGAAATCTAAAGAGAATCAGTCTATTTATTTCATAGAGTAAATAAGCTGCTTCCATTTCCTTATGATTTATGGTGAAATATTTCCTGCAGTGTTTTCTGGACTTCTGTAGAGAAATTACAGCCCCGGTTGCTCAACTGGCCAGTATCCAGCGTGTCGTTCAGGGACCTAGAATATTGCTTGGCAGCATGGAATGTGGGTGGCTACCTCTGAGACAGGAGAACTGAGAAACTGGACAGGGGACTGAAAGTTTTAATCTATGTTGCTGAAGTACTGAGACTGATGAGCCCATTGAGGCTCTGAGCAGGATCTTGCCTTTGTCCTCTCTTAGCTTCCATTTGTTCCTTCAGTGCTTCTGAATAGGAGGGAATGCATATAGGAGCATGTAGCTCCAACATAACAGAAGTGTATCTATCAGAGATCCCACCCTCTGTCCATCTGTGGGGCTGAACTGATAAAAGGATTCTTGTTTCTTAGGAGGTTATAGAATTACTCATAAAATGGGTAATGTAAAGTCCAAGGGATCTTCAAAATGCCCTTTTTTGTGGAGGCTTGCTTGATTTTCTACTGAAGAAGTCCAAGCCATGAAAAGAAAGCACTTCCATAAGCAAGCCAGAAAGCTTCAACCATGAAAACTGTCACATGGTTACCACTGCCATAACAGATTGTATAGCTATATCACTCAAGTTGTAAGCAGTCTTGGATTGCTTCAAAGCCTGTCATATAGCCTGTCATATGGCTTTGCCCAGGCTCAGCCTGCGATAGAGACCATCTTGAGCTTAATGGATACATTTGGGGAAATTCTGACAAATCAGACAATCAAGTTTAGGTGCTTCCCTGAGGGAGAATGTGTACCTACTGTATTTACTTGAATATAAAATGAGGTGTCCCCTCTCAAAGCAGCATGGGAAAAAAGCCTGTCATCTTACATTCATATACAAGAAAACTGCATTAAATGCATTGTCTGTCTTTAAACTACTGCTAAAAGCATGTGCTCAGTAATGGAAACCAACTATAAAGTTCATTAAATTCAGGCAACACTGAGCATACCTATGAAGTACACGGCCCATATTGAGCAAACATGCTGATTGGAACCTTTTTTTTTGGTTTGGCCCTTAAAAAAACAGGTGGGTGTTCCCTCTGCAAGGAACTGGCACTGGGCCTGGAAGTACTGCAATGCCAGGCCAGCACTGGCAAGGCCAGAACCAGCCCTGACACCCTCCCCTTGGTGCCAGAAATGCTTTTATTAGTAGATGTTTTGGATTGGGAATCCAGAAAAAAGATGACAAAGCTGATATGGAAATACAAAGCGCCCGAGCGAGGGACTAACAATAGAGGTATGGGGGAGAGGAGGGGAACGCGACTAGGTTACAAGCGATACAATGTTAGCCAACTAAGCCCGGGGGTGGGGGATGTGGGGAGGGTTCCCGACGCTGAGAGAGAAAGGAGATATGTACGCACAAACCCGTTACCATGGTCCGCAATGGTGGAGAAGAAGGTGGCTCGGAGGAAGCGTCTCAGTCCATAAAGTCCGATTGCGGGGGTCCTCTTCGGGTGGAGCGGGGTC
>NW_017729022.1:149387199-149398518 GCF_001723915.1 Gavialis gangeticus | reverse complement strand
CGTTGTGGCGGAGCTGCCAGGCCCTGGCGTGCGGCTTGCAGCTGCACAGCACGTGGGGGAGGGTCTCTGTCGCGTAGCCGCACCGTCGGCACCTCTTGTCCCGGTGGCCGAAGCGCACGGCCCCGTTCAGAGGCAGGCAGTTGAGGCGGGCGCGGTGGAGGAAGCGCCAGTCCGCGAAGCGCGTGAAGCTCCCGCCGGGCATGAAGTGGTTGCTAGCGTCCCACTTGGAGGTGACGTCGAAGACCTTGCCCTGGTCGGGTTTGGCCCTCAGGTCGCCGGCGTACTTGTTGCGGACGGCATCCTTCAGGAACCTCTCCAGGAAGGTCCTCGTGCGGGGCGTCACGGTGATGCGGTCGGCGTGCGGGGCTGGGCGCAGGGTGACTCCCAGCTCCCGGCGCTCCTCGGTCCAGGTCCAGGCGCAGCCGATGCGGTTCCTGAGGCAGCGCGTGGCGTTTGATCTTAGCCAAAAAGCCTGAAATGCTGATGGGAACCTTTTTTTTCTTTTCTATTACAAAACAACTAAAAGAAACTACATTAACATAAGACTTGGCAACCTCCTCTACAACAGTACCTTATTCTTCTTATACCCCTTTTGACCATTAACACATTAACCTCTCACAAAACACCTCCAACCCAAGAGAAAGCAACAACTTACACTCTGTCCCTTTGTCCTTTTGGAAGAAACACCATCATTTTTCTTTCCTCCGTCTCTTATCCGCTTTCTCTTTTCCCATCTTGTCTGCATCTTGATCCACAAAGTATTTCAATTCATAAATTGCCAATTCCAAACATTCTCTTCTGATGAAAGTCAGTCCCTTGACCCAACAGTAGGTTTTTCACCTTCCATATCACTACTGTTGCACAAAATAGTTTGGCTGTCTGTCTCGTGTCTCCAGTCCTGTGGGCACTATCCCATACAGCACCATTTCATATGTTGATTGCCCTCAAAAATGATACACTCCATCCCATACCCCTTGCACAAAAGGGCAGTCCTAAAACACATACAGTACAGATTCTTCAGCTCCTGCATCCCTCTCTGAGGCATGCTGCTGATCATACCAAGCCCCATATATGCTGAATGCCCCTTACAGGAAGAATATACCATATCATCATCCATATGATATCTGTATGTTCTCCTTTCACTCTATTATCTGTCACTTCTTTCCACACATCTGCCATCTGTCTTTCCATCAGTTCCACAACTATTGTTATCTTTCTTTCTTATCATATTAATCACCTTCTTTAGTCTTTCAAACACTCTAATCCCACTCTCTGAAGTTTATTTACCTGTATGAAGCTTTCCATCTTCACAAAGTGAGCTTATGGCTGCCAAGCCCATGGCTTTTTCCATTCTTTCCCATACATACCCCATCTTCTTAACATACTTCCTGGAAATGGCAGAAACACAGTCTTCCCCACAGGCTCCATTATCTCTTTACAGAACATACTTATAAAGTAAGTATACACAAATCTTTCCATTCCCCAACCTCCTAACTCCTTGTCTTTGTTTAGCTCTATTTTGGCTACTGTTTCTCTTTTACTCTCCCACAAAAAAACGTATATCTGCCTCTGTACCCTTCTTACCTGTTGCCATGATGGTGGATACACCACTCCCATGTAAAGGATGATTGGCAAGAGTACTGTTTTCAACACAGACACTTTATGCTTGAAAGATAACATTCTACCACTCCACTATCCCAATAGCTGCCTCACTCTTATCTTTTACTTCTCCCAAGCCTTTGTTCTTTTTCCTTCATCATCCATTAGCATTCCCAAGATCTTAATTACACCCTTCACCACTTGCAGCCTGAACTTCTGTAAATTCTCCCAATTCCCCACACCCATCAACGTACTTTTCATTTTATTTATTTTGCCCCTGACACTTCACTGTAGTCCACAGTATGATTCAAAAGTCTCTCGACTGATATGTTGTCCTGAGCCACTATGTTTACATCATGTATAATGTACATTTAACTTGTCCTCCTCCTCGTATCTTCACTTCACTTATCAGCTTATCGTTATGAATTTTCTGCACCAGTGGTTCCATCATGCACACAAAAAGATAGGGGGACAGCAGGCATCCCCATCTTACCATACTTGTGTTAGTATGGGAAAGGCTTTGCTCTAGTAACCATTTACCAGTACTTAACTTCCTGCTTTGCTGTATAGTGCTTTGACACATCTGATCATCTTTGCCAGAAACCCCATCCTCCTCAGTACTTCAAACATGAAATTATGTTCAACTCTATCATAAGCTTTTTCCAGGTCTAATTTTATTATTACTAGGCGGGTCTACATTGCCGTGGCTCATTGCTATGTGACATAGCTTTGGTGGGCACAAACCATGATACCAATGCTATTGCACAGTAGGGGTATGCAAAGCAGGCCCTGTTCAATTCGAATTTGGATTTGACCCAAATCAGTGACAGAGATTCAATTTGTTGATTCAGATCACTGTCCCTGATTTGATTCCGCCAAATTTGAATCTGAAGATTCGATGCCGATTCAGAGAATCAGTGATTTAGACATAAACACAGCTTTAAGAGTTTTTTCTATATACCTCAAGGTACCAGCATGGCTTGTGAATGCTGTGATGCTGGGGCAGATGCAGCATCCCACAGGAGTGTATGGGGGGGGCCCTCCACGTACTTGGCAGTGAACCCAGAAGTGGACCAGAAGTACTTCCCCTCCCATGACCTCCAGAAGTACTGGAAGTACTTGTCCCCCGATGTCCTCCTGGCTTGGCGATTGGATGCGGGGGGACCCCAGGTGCTCCCCTCAGAGCACTGAGTCAAGGGAGCGTGGGGGGGGAGGTCCCCCAGTATGCTCCCTGGCATACCCAGAAGCGGACCAGAAGTGCTTCTGGTCCACTTCCAGATCTGCTGCTGAGCATGCTGGGGAGCCTCCGCATTACTATGGGACACTCCATGTGCCCCAGCCCAGAATTGGGCCGAATCTCCACCGAATCAAATCAGGGACCAAAGCTTTGCACAGCCCTACTGTGCGTTGCTACTGAGCAACGGCATGGAAAAAAAACGCATGCAGCATTGGGAATACATAGTAATGCCGGTTACTTGCTTAAGCAAGTACTAAATGACTGGGCAGTAACAGCTGCACAGTCCAGTTCATATGTAGACATGCCCACCATGCTTCTTTTCCTCTCTTTTACATCTGACATGACATCTCTCATTAACCATAGGTTCTGGTATATCCTCCTCTTGGGAATGGCACACATTTATTCTTCTTTTATCACATCTGCTAAATAGTATTGTTTTGGCCAATACTTTTGCTATCAATTTGTAGTCTATGTTTAAAAGGGTTATTGGGCTCCAGTTACCTAACATGTCTTCCTTTCCCTTCTTGACTATCAAAATTACCACACCTTCTGCAAAATCGTACCCTATCTCTCTACCCTCCAGTATTTTCCAGTATGTCTCTATTATGTCTGACCCCACCCATTGCCAACATTTTTCATAGAATTCCACTGGAAGCCCATCTCCCTTCCCTCTCTTGCAAACTTTTAACAGTCCTCTACCTATCTCATAGTTAACTTCTCCTCCAGTTTTTGTTTCTTTCCATCTTTGATTCCTTCCTTCACCCCCTCAAGGAATACCTTCATTTTTCTTCCATCCACTCCTCTTCTTTTGTATAACCCCTTATAAAACTGCTGCCGCATCCAACACTTTTGCATTTTTTTTGTATTCAGATTCCTTCTTCAGTTCTCACTTTTCAGTTCCTTTCTTCTTTTCCTCAGTTTTACTGCAAAAGACTTACACCATCCTTCTACCTTCTCTGTACTCAAGGTGCTCTGGTCAGAAAGATTTTCTCATCCGTTTTCCTTTTGAACCATTCTTCAGTCTTTCACTTTAAGTCTTTCAGTTCTTCTTTCATTCTTACTCTTACTGCCTCCCTTAATTATTCCTGCTTCCTTGCCTGCAGTTCTTCTAACTCTTTCACCCTCTTCTTTGCTTCTCTTTGACCAATATTTCTGAAAAATTCTCTTGTTCTTCTTTTTATTATAGTCCACCACTTCCAAACACTTTTGTAATATCTCTTCAGAGTCCTCCACCACCTATTCAATTCCACATATTCTTGACAGGTCTTCTCATCTCGTAATGATTGAACATATAACTTCCACATCCGTTTCCCGCTACCTTCACTTTTTTCTAAACTCACTTCCATTCTCAGCATCTGGTGATTGCTGGAGGTCACATCTAAGATCTACTTCTTTCAAATCCCCTAGCCCATTTAACATTAATACAAAATCAGTCCTCAACACGTGTCTCCCACTTGATTCCATCCTCATAATCACCATCTCACTGGGCATCTTTTAAACCTCTTTTTTTATTTTATTAATCAGTACTTTTGATGAGCTATTTAGCTGTCCCTCCCCTCCAACTCCTCTCCTCTCCCACTCCTTGATAATGCAATTGAAATCCCCCACCAGAATTTTCTGCCTGCTTCCGCCTACATAAACCTCTATTTTCTTAAACAGGATGATCCATCCTTCTCTTTCAGATGGCATGTATAGATTAAAAATCTCTAACACTTTCTTTTCTAACTCCACCACCCTCCATTCCAGTCTCCCTTCCACAATCACTTGCACTTCCCACATTTCCACTTCCTCACTCTTGAAAAAAAATCGCAACTTCAGCTACTTTGTTTGCATCTGACCCCGCCACCCACCACAGTGGTTCCCATCTCCGTCTCTTTACATAATGCTTGTAATCCCCATGGGATTCCATACTCCTGCAAACATATTATGTCTGCTTTGACCCCACTCAATATTGGCATCCCTCCTTATCCCACCTCTTCCTTGATAATATACTTCTGACATTTATAGATACAATATACAAAGTAATGCTTGTCCATTTAAATTTCACTTTTCTATCACTTTGAGTTTTCTGTGCTGTTGCTTGATGCCGTCAGTTCTAATCCTCCACCTCTTTGCATCCTTGTGGTTTTTGCCAGTTATTTTATTGCTGTAACATTTAAGAAAGGTTCCCTTTTCTGCTGTCTTGCACCTTTCTGCTTCCCCCTCTCCCTTTTCCCCTCTCCATTAGACTCAGACCACGTTAGCTCCAATGTGCCTTTTGTCAACCCCTCCCCCTCTCTCTTTATGCATTTTCTTTTTTCTAAGCTTCATAGCATATGATTTCTTTCTTTTCCCAATTTGTCTTTCTTTTTCTTTCTCTTGCTCTGTCCTCACTGCTTCTCCTCCTTCCTGTATCATTCTCTCTTTCCCTTCTCTCTCCTTTCTCTCAATGTCACTTGTTCAACTTATCTTTTCTTCTCTTTCCTCTTCTGTTGCCAGCTGCACCACTTCATCTACTGAAATTTCATTCTATTCCTCCCCAACTCTTCCTTCTTGTCACATCTCCTCCTCTGGCATGCATTCTCATTCAACATCTTCTTTCCCACTTTTCCTTTCCTCTCTCAGCTGCTCCTCTAGATCTAGCTTTATTTGAGAAGGACCATGGGAATCTACCTCTTCCCTGCAAATAACACATTTCAGTACTTCTTGGCACTCCATCACCCTATGCCCTCTGCCTTTGCATCTGTAGCATATTATGTACCAGCAGTATGCAACCAGGTGTCCTTCCTGTCCACCCTTGCTATAGAGTTTGGGCTGTCTGAAACACATTGTAAATCCTTGGTGTGGCCCTATTTGGATTACTAGTGATAAGTGCATTATCCCACCAGGACTCTTCTCATTCGCCCTCATTACCATCTGAGCTCTCCATGATACTGTCCATAAACCATATTTATTACATATCTTCTCAACATACACAACTTTTTGTACATAATTCTCCAACCATTTCTATATCTCCCCCATCTCAAGCATGTCCATATATATTCAGATAATTATTGTCCTTTCTCTTGTCTTTTCTCCCACACTAAAGATGTGTTAAGTTTTTCTCTCTCACCTACTGCCATATACATCTTCCAAAAATCCTCATAACCTTCTTATGTCCAATACAAAATTTCCCAACACTTCTGGTTAGGAAAGGTGGCCAGGCTATTCAAATATTCTGTTTGAACATCCAAAACTTCAAACAATATTTTTTTCTATAAATTCATATCTGTTCATTATCCAACTTCTCTGTTCTCCTTCCCCTGTTACTACTGCTCTTATTCTTAGGCATAGATTACCTGCTGCTCCACCTCTTGCTTCCTCTTGCTTTCTCTTTGCAGATCTGGTTTATTGCTCCAACTAGTCTTCCTCCTACCTTAAATCATTGTTTCATTCCTCATTTCTCCCTCCTGACCTTCATCCTCCTCTTCTCCTGTTCTTTCTGCTGAATGGACTCTTCCCTCATTGCTTTCTTCAATAAAGCCTCCTCCAAAACTGCCGGTCCCACCACATCTTTCTTTTCTACCTTCTTCCCCACCTTCTTCCATCTGCCATCAGACTCTGGATCTTTGCTTCTGCTCTCCGATTCACTTCTTGTCTCTTTGTCCTCTTTCCCTTCCATGACTGTCACTCCCCTCTCCATGACCACTGCTGATACTGATCCAGGCTCCAAGAACTCCTCCATCACTATTCCCCCAGCACTTTTGGCATCAATCCAGGCAGTATACAGGGCTCCCACCTGACTGTTGCGCTTGATTTTGTCAAAGCTGGCGGAGAAGCTATGCTGCTAATGCAGGGGTGGGCAAAATGCAAACCATGGGCTGGATGCAGCCTGCCAGGCCATTCTATCCAGCCCACAGGGCCCCTAAAAAGTTTATAAAATTAATATTTAGCTGCCCCTGGCTGCCTGTCATGCAGCCCTTAATGGCTTACCAAAACTCAGTAAGCAGCACCCTGCCCAAAATAATTGCCCGCCCCTGTGCTAATGGAAACCTACCGCAAAAACAGGTTAAGAAAAGCTGTCTGAATCAGATATATGGTAGTGTTCATTGAGCACAGTCCCCCTCAGTACCAACTGTTTTTAAAGGCATGGTGAGATACTACATTGCATACATTTCAATTTCCTCTTCACTCCCACAGCTGAGCTGTGCCTTTCTTTCCTGTTTCCAATGATTTATATTTCTTCACCAGCCTCAAAAATCTGGCAAAAATTATCAAATGGGCCCCCAAACTGTTCACCCAGAATCCCTCTGTCAGTCCTGCTGTCATCTTGTCACACAATTAGTCTGGCCTCGCCCTCTGGCTATAAGCTGGAGCATCCTCTTGCCTTGCTAGTGCTTGTACATAGAAGGGCATAAGGTTCCAGGGTTTGTGAACTTTTGAACCGTCCTGATGCAATGACCTAGTTTTTACACCTGAGGACAGTTGGTTCAAGTTAGGTAACCTAATTTGGGTGGGAAAGCCTGTGAGCTAAATGATACATTTATGTGAGTTGAGTGACAGCCAAGTGCCGTGTGCATGCGGGAGCGTTGTGGGAAAAGGCATGCGTGTCGGGTGAATGGACATCTGAATGGCTGTCTGGGTGACTGATAGGTGTCATTGGAGTGTGGGTATAAAAGGGAACAGATCTGGAGGGTCTGGATTCCCTGTGTGAATGAGTTTGAGACTCCCACTCATATATAAAACCTAATTACTGGGAGGGGGTCATCTTATAATCAGGGTCATCTTGCTATTGTTGCAAGATGTTTCCAAGCTGCTCAAAGCAGGAGATGTTCAACAAAATCTGAAGTAAAGAAGCTGGGTTTTGGTTGTAGCCATGTTGGTCTGAGGACATAGGCAGGCAAGTTTCTTTGGGTAGATGTGATTTTTTTATTAGACCAACTGAGTAAAGTAAAGTAAAGTAAAGTAGCAAATCTGGGGAGAGAATGTTTGGAGAAGATTCTGACAATATTCTATTTTGATAATTAAAAATGCCTGAAAAATAAAATATTTCTTCAATTCTGGAAAAAACTGTTAGTTTGGCTTGCTTTGTGTGTGAAGTCTTTTCAGTTTAGGGCCTTTCTCCTAGCAGAGTAAATGAAATTATCAGAATATCTTGTTTCAGAATATTTTGCACAATTTATGTTGAGAGAAGAATACAGTTACAGTAGAGGGGAAATGATTTTGATTAAAATTGGTGCAAATTATTACATAAGTTCTGTAGCATGAAGATAAAAGGTATTTTAATTTTCTAATAAAACCATCAAAGCTCCTATAGGATGAACCTGTATAGAGACTAAATCTGACTGCATATCTATTGGCATGTCTACATGTGCAATTAATGCGAAGCAATAAACTCTGGAGCTTATTGCTCTGGGGTTTATTGCTCCCACATGTGCCCTTTGAACATGCTTCTGGTACAACAGCGTGTTGAGCTGGGCCAGAGTAACCACGGGTGGCTAGCAAGGAGTCATGGGGGTCAACCTGCCAGCTTGAGACTGACTTCCCCCCAGCTTAATGTGCTTTAAGGGGGCTGGCTGGAGCACAAGGGTGCTCCAGTGTGTGGTTAGCTGGTAGGCAGCTCCCACACTGAAGCACCAGCATGCCCAAGCCAGCTGGACCAGTGCCTACACACGCAAAGTAAAACACTCCACAGCAGGATAGCACTTGTATTTACAAGTGCCATCCTGCTGCGGAGTTAATTAGTTTACTCCAGTCTAATAGGAGCGCATGTGTAGATGTGCAGCATTTACTGAAGAGCTATTTAGAGCAGTAAGTGTCTCATGTAGATGTGCTCCATGTAATCTTTTTTCTTCCGAAACTGATACTGTTTCTATGAAGAGTTTAAAAATAAAAATAAAATGAAACAGTCCTCACCCCCTAATCTTATACTCTTAAAGCCTCTCCTTTAAAGTGTTTTGGGAATACTGAAATGGTCCTTTTCTATAAACTGCAGACAATCTGATCTTTAGGAGAACTGAGGAATTCAGAAGACAAGGAAAATAATACTCCTATTGACCCCAATTTTTCATACATATATGTGCTTAACTTTAGTCACATGAGTTGTTCCAGTGAAATCAACTGAACAATTCACTTATTTAAAATTGAGCATATGCATATACGTTTGTAGGATCCAGGCCTTAGTAACTGAATCATCGCATAAGAGAGGATTCTATTAACATTTTTTTAACTCTAGAAACTATGAATCCGTGTACAAGTAGAATTTCCATTAACTGAGTAAAAACTATTAAATAAATCCTGGCCCAACTGAAGTTAATGTAAATTTTGCTATAGACTTCAAGACATTCAGCCAGCCTAGCAGCCCATTGGGCTAGCTGAAGTAAGACGTATCACTTTCTACATTCAACGGTACACAAGGAAGTAATAAATCTCGTAGCACACCTGGTTGCCTTGAATTCCTCAGCTCAAATTACTGAGTAGTTATCTGCAGCTGGGTTTGGAGTTGGAGTGGGGGAAGGAGCATTATCAGAAGTCTAAACTAGAGCAAGGCTCAAACTCATGCTTCTGGAACCATTACTCCTCTGCTGCTATCCTCTGTAGATGTCATTAGGGCTAGGTTTTTCCATCAGTATGCCATATTCTGAACACCTTATTCAGTTTAGGTTATTGTCATAGCCAAGTAAGCTTAATGACAGTTTACCCATAGGCAGTGTGATTAAAAATTGAGCAACTACTCAGGACTTGTCTCTGCTCTACATCAATATTGAAAGGCTTGCTTTAAGCTGAAGGTGAACCTGAGCCATGAAGACTGAATCTGGATCCTAGCTTAATGGCATTCTGTGATGGAGATTTGTTTCAGACCATTTTTCATGTCAGACAACAAACATGTAAACATTTAGGACAAACAATCCAGTTTATGGTCAAGGAATAGTTAGTTTTCAACCACCTTTACATTGATGCTGGGATCAGTCTGCCGCTGAGCTAATCTCAGCATAAAAATAGTAGCTGCAAAATTTGCATCAGCTCTTCTGGAATTCTTGTACAACATTGCCAAAACTTTGGAGGCAATGTACAGATACATTTTAAAAATCATATTTTGCTTCCCTGAAAGCACAGCAGTTTTGTTAATTCTTTCATGAAATATGTATTTGCACAGTTTTAAAAGGGCAGTATCCCTTTTAACCACTGAACCCTTTGGCCTGTAAAGGAGCAGTGTTCATTGCGCCTGAAAGAAGGCCTATCCTAGCCAGTCATTCATGGCCAGAAGGATGAGAAGTGGGATATTGATGGAGGTGTAATGTAGGGTAAAAATAGGCATGTTCAGGACTCCGATAGAGAGGCAGAAGAGCCTACAGACATGCATTTAAATGGAGGATTACCTCAAAGGCTGATATTTTCCTTGCATTTTTAAGTACAGCTATTTTTTCCTATTGCCTATTATTAACCATATCATATCAATTCTAAGAATATTTTCAACATGATGTAAACTTTGTATGTTTTCCTTGTGCTGTAATAATTCAGTCTGACTCATGATAACATTTTTGAGCCTTTTTAATTGCACTGAGGAAAACTGTCAGGCAAGCGATTAGATAATTCAAATTTTTTTAAAATTATGTTGCTGGTGAGGAAGTGGTGCTGCAAAATGTGAGAGGGTTTGAAGGAGCACTTACGCAGATGCTTGGAGTCAATGGCAGCACATGCTATTTATTAAGTATGTTCTTACGTGCTTTGCTGGATCAGTACCTTGGAGACCATACAAATGTGTAGCCTCCAAAAAGCCTGGGGCATAGAATTTCACTCTAGGTTTTCTAGAAGGTTGGAGAGAGATACCCCTGACTCTCCACATGGGAGGTAGGATCAGCTATTTTCTCAGCAAGATAACTTGGCCAATTTATATTTGAGGTATGACCATGACTCAGGAATGTTCGGGGATTGCATTTGTGCATATCTGCTGTGTGGATGGAGTGTGATGCAAGAGGGTACAAAAGTTTTTGCTTCCCTATCTTTGAGCACTTGCACATGCTAAGCATCAAATGACCCTTAAGGTTGGTTTACCAAGTAACCACATCTTGCTTGTTGGTTATGGCTAGAAAAGAACACATATGTTTGAATGGGAGAGCAAACAAAGAGATGGCTCAGCCTACATGGCTCCTCTCTGCAGGCACAGAACCACTTACAAGTTCTGCTGCAAGCTCAAGAAACAAAATATGTGGGATACACTTGTTGAAATATTGGCAGCACTTCACTGTTTACAACTGGAGTTCTTGCTGTTTCCTTTTACCAATGACAGCTAGGGACAAAAATTGGAAATTTCACATGACTCTGAGGTCAACTTTTTTCTCTTGTCCAGTGTCCCCAGATGGGCACAACACTGCTGAGGCATAGATTTATGAGTCTGAGGCAGGATTTTTATCTGGTCCCTTGTGGTTCCCGTCTTTTATAGCAGTGGCAATAGCACTTTCATGAAACAAAAACTTTTTGGAAATCTATTTCACTCCTATTTGTACTCTTCCCCCCCCCCCCCC
>NW_017729022.1:149366765-149387004 GCF_001723915.1 Gavialis gangeticus | reverse complement strand
GTGGAAGAGGGCATAGTGGGAGAGGGTGGAGGAGGGTTACTTTAAGTTTAATCATGCCTAAGTAAATGCAAAGACAACACCTGTGTTTGCAAAGTGGTTTTAACTGCTGTATGTCATCTGCAATGAATTTCAGCTCTATTGAGTGACAAGAGTAACTAATTCATTTACAAATAGAAGAACTTCCTGTCAAGCCAAAAGTCATTTTTTTGCACTCAGAATTTAGAGAGAGCTATAATAAATATTTCCTGGCAAGGTTTTTACTTAGTTTGTTCTGCAGCCAGTAATAAGATAAAGACCTCTTACACAAGGAAGGCAGTAGGAGCCTTCTTTTCCAAAAGATTTTCAAGATGTCTAAGCCAAATAAACACAAAATCCAATTTCTCCTTCTTCCTGCAGTCTTTTCTATCCCTCCAATGTACCACTAATCCCATCCCAGGAAAAGAAAAAAGGCATTTGGATGTTTCAGATATCAGAGGTGGTTATACTGACCTTCAGGAACTGTGAGGAAGAGCAGTACTTTTTATTCTTAAATCTTGGCTAAATGGGGCAGTCTCTTCTTTTTTGTATGTGGTATTGAAGAGCTTGTGAATAATGCCAGACTACTACCCTGGAAGTGGCTGACTTCTCTCCAAAGAACAGCTCCAAGCTCCACCTCCCTGCCTGACCTCTGTGCCCCGAACAGGCCTGGGAGGGATTGCCTCTACAGCTCCATTTTCGGTGCCCATTCTTCAGTTCCTGGCTTCTTAACAAAGTTTTCAGTTGTAACATTGTTTTTTGTGATGCAACCATGTGTCCACAGAAAACAGAAAGAGATTTATGGACTCTGTTCCTGGAGATCACCCAACAGCTATCCAACGGTTACAATTTATAGTGCCAGCCTAAGTTGGCTTCAGACTCAAAACCTAAAGGTGGCAAGCTCTATTTCCCATTACTAATCATCTAAGGTATTCATTACAATGCTTTCTTTTTTGTAAACAGGCAGCTTAAGTGGATGTGGCAATGAGAACAACTCCTAGTTCTCTGTTGAAACAGCAGAGCTGTTCCCCTGGAATTCTCCCTTCTCATTGCCCTGGTACAAATGATGAGATATACATCTCTGTAGTATGTTTGCATAAAATATGCATTGAAAATGAAAGATCCCCTTGGAATGTTATTCCTGGAGTGGTAATTGGTATATGTAAACTTTGATTCTTGTATTCCCTGTTAAGTTCAGCATAGAACAAAATATAGTACCTCTTCTTTCAAGAAACTATAGACCTGTTTTCCCCCTTACACAACTGCAATGAGTGGAATTACAGCAGTATAAAAATCACAGAATATGGGAGTAAAATGCTTGCTAAATACTGTCTGTCACTGCCAGCTGCATGTGTCTGAAGCACCATGTAGTCAACCAGTGCCAATTCTGCTGCAAAAATATAAAATGGGCTCTAAAAAGACAATACAAAGTATAAACTAAGCAGTCAGTTTTAAGTTATAAAACTCAATGGCAGAAGTCAGGGCACAGACAGCTTGAAGAAGGGGAGGCATCGGGGCATGGGTACAGCAGAGATATGGTTACCCTAGCCATTGGACTGGGGGAGGTGGGAAAGGACAGAAGTCTTGAAGCAGAAAATATTTAGACTCTGGCCCTGTCTAGGCCCTTCCATGCCTCACACCCTCCTGCCTCCTACCCAGCTTCCTACTATGCAACAGAAACATACCAGTTCCAGCAGGGGCCTGCTACATTGATGAAGGAGGGGGCTCAGCTTACACATTAGTAAGTTAGCTTTCACTCTGAATGTATAAGATTGTATCCCAGTTAATGTATAAATAAATTATTAGTATGTAAATCAGTGTAGGAGAGAAGTTATTTCATTCATTCATCTTTCACGTCAGCCTGGGTGCTCAGGGCAGAAGCTAGGCTCCTCTGCTCTGGTCTACCTTGCCGCTCTTCTTGCACTGTTGAAAAAACCTTGGTGGCCACTTGATTCCTGTCCCCAAGCCAACTCCCAGGGGGTACCCTCCCTTCCTACCTTGCCTGCTACACCTTGGGAATTTGTATACATGTTTGTGCTGCAGCAGCGGATGCTTTAAAAGTGCCTGGCACTACAGCACATGTATTTGTATAAATGGTGAAATGCTCATCAGCACTGAGAAAATGGTGGCGGTGCACTTTTGAACTAAAACAAATTGAAGGTATTTTAGTTCAAAAGCACACCATTGCCATTTTCTCAGTGCTGACATGCATTGTGCCATTTATGCAAATGTCTGAAACACAGCACAGGGCATGCCAGCTCACATGTGGAGCAGACTTGATTAATCGAGTGTGATCTGATACACAAGATCTCCATCATGTCGCAGTAGACAAATGTATGTGTAATCTGGGTGGTACTCGGGTATGTGCCCCCTCTTCAAATGAAGGGATGCTAACGGGTGCAGATGCGCTGTGGGAGGAGTAGCTGCCCTGCTGTGTGCAGCTTTCATCCCTCTCCCTATAGAGAAAAGCTAGAAGACTTGTTGAGGCTTAACTATATACAAATTTAATAAGAGATGAAAGTTATTATTATATATAAACATACACACACATAAATTACAGGAGCTATAGGCAATATATACTCTATGTTAACACTGTATACACAGGTGAGGGGTCAGGACCTGAAATGGGGTGGGGTTTCATCATACAATAGACATTCTTATACTCTAATAGGGCACAGGGTTTTACAAAGCATGAGGATCAGTGTTTACAAAATATGAGGCATAGAATGTCAGATAAAAGCAATGAATAGTAAGCTACCAGAGCGCAACAGCTTAGCTTCAACAGAAACAACCAGGGGGGTTGGGGGGGGAGAGGAATACCCTGATACTCTAAGGGGCACCCTTTAACCCCTGCCTGAACCACCTGGTTGGCCGGGCCTCAATCTGGGAACCTTCTTGTCCTTCAGGGGCTGTTCCCTAGCTGCTTGCCACAAAAACAGGGGCCTTCCTCCCCTGTGGGAATTCCCTTCCCAGGCAAGTCATGATTCCCTATGGCCTGATGAGGCTGTCCTCAGCTTCTGGGGTGAGGCGTCTCCTTCCTCTGCAAGGGGTCTTCAGCTGTGTAGGAGCCCTCCCTGAAGTTGGCCTGTTCTTGGCCTTCTGCACCGCCCCATGAACTGATAGCCCTGCCTTGTGCAGGGGGTTGGAGACCCCAGCTGCCACGTGCAGCATCAGGGTCTTGGTCTGCTCCTGGACCCTCCATGCACTGCCTGTGTACCATTGCCTTGCCACGTGCAAGGGGCTGGATGCCCAAGCTGCCACGTGCAGCCTGGGGCCTTGGTTTGTTCCCAGAACCTCCGTGCACTGATCTGTGCACCATGTGCCTTGCCTTGGGCAGGGGGTGGGAGACCCAAGCCACCTTGAGCAGCTCTGGGGTCTTGGTCCACTCCCAGACCCTCTGTACACTCGCGTGCACCAACGCCATGCTCCCTCACAGTGAGGCCGGGGACACGGCCGCTTGCCGCTCCCCATCCAGCAAGTCTCTTCAGGCTCTTCTGGTGCAACTGCTCCACACCACTGGCCAGCTCTGCCAGCTCTTCTAAGCCCTTTTCTCCATCTCTCATCACAGCCGCCCATGTGCCGGGCATGCTGCCTTTTTATCTGCCTCAGAGGCTCTGCCCCCAGATTGCAAATGGACCAATCAGAGAGAGAGAGCATTAGTCCCCTCTCTGGTCCGGCTCTTTGCCTCGCCCCTTGCCTTTCCTGATTGGTGGGGAATGCCCCACCAATCACTTTGAGCCCTTTCAAGCTGGCAAGCCAGGCTGCTGCTGCCAAGTCTGCCATATCTGTGTATACATGCCCCTTGATGTTATTGCTGAGATTTTGGGAGGCTGCCCCTGAGTCCCAAAACAAGCCAAGGCAAGTTCCACTTTGCCCGTGGGACACTATGTTATGTCTCTCCTGGCCATATTAGTGTCTCAGGATACTAGTTTGCCTTATAGGCTGTTCATAGCCTCCTTCCACCCTGTAGCCATGCCTATGCCTTGCAGGTGTTACTTGCAATTGTCCACTGGGCTTGGTGGCCCTGTCTGTTAACCAGTCAATCCACCTAGCCTGCTGAGCCCCTGGCCCTGCCAAGGCTGTCTTCTACCTGGGCTGGCCCTAGTCTGGCTTCCACCCCTTCAGGCTTCAGCACCTTTCCCCAGGTTCTCACCTCGGCTTAAGCCTGATCTGGCTTCTGTCTTCCATTCTCTGAGCCCCTGGCCCTAGTACAGCTGCTGTAACTCTATCCCAGCCCTCAGCTCTCTTGGTCCCTGACCCCAAGCTAGGCTGTCTGTTAGTACCGTGCTAGGCACCTCCACACCTCCCTCATAGCCACAACCAAGTCCTTCAGTTTGCCTAATCAAAAAAAACACAAACACAATGGCTGTATAACAGAAATCCTCCCTGCACTGGGTCAGTACTTCCCCACAAGCTGTAAATTCCTGTTAGCCTTCCCCTTACAGCTCTCTGGGGCAGCTTGGGTACCAGGCAGCCCATCTTCTACTGGCATTTGCTTGGAAGCTCCTCTCCCTGCATCCTGTAAAGGCAGACAGACTGCTTGGTCTTAGGCACTGGTCTTATGTGCCTCCAAAGCCCAGCCCCTTCCTGTCATATTGCTCTCGAGCCACCCACAGGGATTTCCATCTTGACCTGGTGACTAGCCTGCCCTTCTCTGCTGTGGCTGAGATGTCTGCACCCTTTGTTGCTTACTGTAGTGCAGCTAGCTCCCAGGATAATCCTTTCCCCAAAGGTAGCTCCTATCCTGGCCATTACTGGCCTGCTTGTTTCCCAGCAGCTAGCTCTTGCTCAGCTGCTAGTCCCACTCAGCAAGCTTAGCCTACTGCAGCATCTCCTTAAAATAACAAGAGCCAGAGAGGTTCCCTGTTATAATGCCCTCATTCCTTCACCCCATGTGGTTTCCATGGAATATTTTATGTAGGAGTTTGTGAATCTGTAGCTAGAGTTATGTGTACCAAATACGTCTGGCGTTTCCTTCTGAATCTTGTGGAGGTCAGTCAATGCTGGGTGTTGTGGATGCCTCTCCTATAACCTTCTTCTTGAGGTTTCTATGGCCTGGTGGTGATGTCTAGGAAGGTGAATTATTTTACTGTCTTAAAGTTTCTTGATTTCTGAGATGTCACTGCTTAACACCTGGTTTTCAAGAATGGTTTTTTTTTGGTATAACTGATTTGAGTCCTGCTTCATCTCTTATTTCTACATTGTCTGTCTGTGTTTATAACTTTTTGGAGCTACACTCAGTGGCCAATGTTATCCACAAAGTCTTGACCTATTAGACTAATATAAATTATAATATATAATCCTATGCCAGCACCTTTATTGTCTGTACATTTCTTCATTACCTAGTCCAGCAGTTGGCAACATTTTTTGATGGCAGATTAGAGTGGCCCATCTTGGGTTACTAGGACCTGGCTGCTACTGCAGCCTCTGCTTCCCACCTCCTGGCTGCCGCATAGCGCAGGTGAAGCTCCCAACTGCTCAACTATCTGGATGTGGTGCAATGTGGTATGGCATGGTGCAGGTGAAGGCTTCAGTTTCTGAACGTTGCCAAGACCCCCACTGTTAAACGTAGCTCTGTGGGCCAGATCCAATGGCTATGTGGGCTGGATTTGGCTCATGTAGATTGCCTTGATCTAATCTATGGTGATGATGGAGAGAATTCAACCCTAATTCACACCAGTATCTAACCTGTACCACTCTGCTGTCTGGTGCTCCCATTTCCAGAGCACTTTGCATCTCTGTACCTGATACAGAGGAGAACCTATGCATTCTCCTATGATGTAGCATGAATATGTGGTCAACATAGGATCTCTTGGGTTTGAATCCATCCAGTTTTTCTTTATGCTTTGCATCTATTGCCTTTTTTATCTTATGCAGAAGACTTTCCCATAGGACAGAGTGTGGCTCTCCTCTAGCTGCTGAGACCATTTGGGGGCATTCTTACCACGATTCCATGTGCCCACTGCTCAAGCGGTCTCTGTTGCACACTCTCTTGAATAGCTCCATCTGTTTCATTACAGGGTATTATTGTGCTTTCAGTCTTTTTGCTGTGATTTGATCATCTCTTGCTACTTTGTCATTTTTCAGTTTCTTGACTGCTGCTCACGCTTTGGATATCTCAACTGGACCAGTGTTAACATTCGGTTTCTCAGATCTACATCCTTTTATCAAAATCCAGTGTAGAAATGGGTGTGAGTCTGTTGAAAACTTCTTTGACATGCTCTGACCTTTTGCTGTTCTGTTCTGCCACAGTTATTTTCATCTTTGTTTTTGATGAGCTTTTCTTGTTTTGAAATGTTTGCAGGGGATTTATGCACTTGGGAAATGATTTTATGATTTCCTACTATAGCAGCAACTTCAGCTCCAGCCAGAAGGCATCCAACATATCTCTGTTTATCTTGCATATTATTTGGATATAATAAAAATAACATTTTGCATAATTTTCAGGTGGCACACAGATTGGGAATAGATACAGCTTCATGGACAGGAAGGAGTAAGAGTCAAGTCTCTTTCTTTACTAAACTGGATTTACTTTAGGTTGATTGTTCTTTACTATTTTACTTCATAAACACTGCAAAATTTATAGACTTGCTTTGATAAAGTAATTCAATTTAGTGAGAGTAACCAAAGTTTAACTACTTTATAAATGATAACACTTTGAAATAGACATCAATCATTTAAACTGCTACAGCTAAGGATATTTTAAATGGAAAAAAAGAATGAAAAGGCAAAATGCAAAGCATAATAAATACAAACAGGAATGAGAAGGTAGTTCAGGAAATATAAGCAGATTAGATAAATGTTGTAGCCATGTTTGGGGTTATCATATAGAGTTTCAATTAATAACAGTGTGAATCACCATAGCAGAGTAGATGTGCCTGTGATCAGAAGGAATCTTTTCTTCCTGCAGTTTATAGGGAAGCAGTTCAGATTAAAAGTCAATATGGAATTTAGGTTCAGGATAAAAATTATTATAACTTGTATATGTACAACATAGTAACATGAATGTAATGGTCTGCTGGGTCTATAGAGAATTAATTAGGGAAAATGATCAGAATTTGAAAGTATAGAAAAATTAAACACCTACAGGAAGTGTAAAGATTAGATTAGATTAGATTTTAGGGTCAGAAGGGACCTATTAGATCAGGGGTGGGCAAAATGTGGCCCCCGGGCCAGATGCAGCCCACCAGGCCATTCTATCCAACCCGCACAGCCCCTAAAAAATGTAGAAAATGAATATTTAGCTGCCCCTGGCTGCCTGTCATGTGGCCCTCGATGGCTTGCCAAAACTCAGTAAGCAGCCCTCTGCCCGAAATAACTGCCCGCCTCTGTATTAGATTATCGAGTCCAACTCCCTGCCCTGGGCAGGAAAGGGTGCTGGGTTCAGATGACCCCAGCCAGGTATTTATCCAATCTCCTCTTAAATATCTCCAAGGAAGGCGACAGCACCAGCTCCCTTGGGAGCATATTCCATGTTTTGGCAACCCTCACACTGAAGAATTTTTCCCTGATGTCCAATCTAAATTTGCTCCCCTTCAGTTTGTGGCCATTGTTTCTAGTTACCCCGATGAGCGCCCTGGTAAACATCATATCCCCTATTTCCTGCTGCCCTCCCCCTCCCCCCCCAATGAGTTTGTAGATGGCCACAAGATCACCTCTCAGCCTTCTCTTGTGGAGGCTGAAGAGATTCAAAAGACTTCTTTTCTTCACAATTTCCCCTTAAGCAGAAGGCAAATGGTAGAACATTCAAAGTCTTGTTCATGTTCTTATAGATACCTAAATCCTATGAAAAGAAGAAAGAGGGTGAAGAACAGAATCCATTTCTAAATGAGTACAAGGTACTGAATTAAGAAATGGCTTGAGCAAAAATGTCACTACTCATGGTGTATCAGTTTGTAAGGTAGCTATTTCTTTTCACGTACTGTGCACAGAGAAGCCTGAAATTCTGTTTCTGATATCATTAAGTTTGCCTGTGCCACTCTTGAGCAGTGCCAGGCACTCTCATGCACCAAAGCTCAGTATATTCCAAGTGATGTGTGACAGTTCAGTATTTATTATAAGGTGTGCAGCTTCTCCTGCTTATTACAGTTGTATAGTGGGCCAAAAACTGTTCCACTAAACCAAGACGTGGTTGAATGTCTTTATTGATGTTCCTAATGGTTCCCTTGTTTGATCATGTCAGCACCATACCAAGTCATAACAGAGTGGAAACATTTAATGCCTTGAGACCTGATCAAATTTCAGGTTTATGCTGTCTGCTTACCTGACAAATGTGGTATCAGATGTTAGCTTGTTAATCTCTGTCAAATGTGTTAGTCTCCCTTTTAAGAAACAAAATCGCTAACTGGAAATCATCTAGCCCACCTCCTGGAGTCATACATTGGCCAGTGTGCACACAACATAGGAAATGGGCTGAAGCAGCATCCTCTCCCTTCCCTGACAGGCACAAGGAAGACTTAGAGAATAGGGCCTGTGTGGGGAGGGCCAAGAGCACTGCCTTCCATCACAGAGATAAAACTAGTATGCCACCCCTTTCCCTGCCACCTCAACACGTTTTGAGTAGGAAGAGGGTTGGCACTGGCGAATTCCCTAATGGTAACATGGCTTCAAAGGAAGCTATACTGTTGAGGGAGAGAATGGTATTGTCTGGATTCCCAATCCAAAACATCTACTAATAAAAGTAAATCTCTCCCACTTTTTTCCCCTTTTTGTAGTTCCATGACTTAACAACAGAGGTTATGAAGCTCATGGTGCTCCTTGTATATCTACAGTGGTATATTTTGAGACCTCACTCCCTAATTGGTCAGGAGAAGGGATCGAACTCAGCTTCCTTGCCCAGGAGTTCTTCAAATTGCTCCTGGGCAAGGAACTTCCCCATTTTAGAGAATGATTGCATCTTAGTTGCTAATACTAAGGTGGAGGGTCATGGGATATACCAGAATGTTTCTACCAATTAAAATAACTGGTCCCCCAATGCAGGCTCTAAGTCTGAATCTTTATCCATTGGACTGAGCTGTTGAAAAATAACAGTAAAAAGCCACAGATAGTGTTTGTACAAAGAACATTACTGCTCTCACTGTCATCTTAGTAGGCACTCCAGTTTCTACAGAAAGTGGGTCAAAGTCCCTTTATGTAGCTAACCACTGGATCCAAATATGAGAGCGATTACAATTTATTTTTAAAGGGAATATATGTATTCTTAGAAAATGGGCATCAGACTGACAGCACCAGAAAGTGCAATTCTTCATCCCCACTTCACCCCCACGTACACTGCTGTAGTAAGGCTTTCAGACATTTCTCTGCTAATAAACATTCTGTTCTGTTGCAACAATAGCAGGGATTGAAAAGGGACTTTAATCCCATTTTATCTTTGGCCAAAACTGCCACAAAAATGGACAGGCAGACAAACATGTGCATACATATGGCGAGTAAATGTCGGCTAGAAACTAAACCAAGCCACCAAGCATTTGAGACAATAATCATTTTCAGTCATTAGCAGCTGTTTTGGTCAAGGAAGTGACCCAAGGAGAAATAGTCCCTGATGAATTCTGTTCCTAGAGAGGCAGCTCTTTTAGGTGGTATCATAAATTCTATGATATGTACTTAAGGAAAAAAACCAGCATCATATCCCTGCTGTTTGTTATCAGAAAATACCATGGGGACCACAACTGTTGACGCCATTTCTCACTTCAGAAAAAAAATCAAAGTAGTTCCATAGTTTCATAGTTGGTAGGGTTGGAAGGGACCTGAGCACATCATCAAGTCCGACCCCCTGCCATGGCAGGAAAAAGTATTGGGGTCAAACAACCCCAGCAAGGTGTTCATCTAGCCTCCTCTTAAAGACCCCCAGGGTAGGAGCCAGCACCACTTCTCTTGGAAGTTGGTTCTAGATCCTAGCCGCCCTGACAGTGAAGTAGCGCCTCCCGATATGTAGTCTAAGTATTTCTTAGTTTTCTAGAGTTGAGGGGCATCAAAGCACATGATCATTGGAAAGGATGGGGAAAGGCACAGCATTTGAAGTGATGCATGTTCTATGGCTGAGAATGTTTAATGCCTCTATGCTGCCTGTGCACATTCTGTCAGATGTCAGGTTCATTGACATCCCCCCCCAACGTGGAAACCAAGTTACGACACGCCTGCATGACAGCCACTTGTTAAAGTCCTGTGGCAGACCTGTGATCATGTTTAGAACTCCTCCACACTCCTCACCCCTTTACAACTTACCAGCGCTTAAGCTAATGGGGGCCAACTTTTTTGGCACGTGCGCCACAAATTAGCCCCTTGCTCACTTCAGCTCCCACACCACTCCCCTTCCTCTACCTGATCATCTGTTCTGCTTTCTGCTCCCTGCCCTATTTGCCACTGTGCTAACAGTGCCCTCTTCAATCTGCTAGGTACACACACAGACTGCTCATGTCACTTGTGGCATACATGTCATAAGCCATCTTCATATTATAAAGTTAGTAATGGTAGTATTGGTACAATTCAGGTATTTAGCATCTCTTCTCTTAGAGATGTATAGCTTTAAAAGGCATCTAGATTAAAAATAAATAACTCCATATATTTACATTCAAGATACTGCCAAGCAAATTCCATCAAACTAAAACTTCAATGCAGTCAAACATTCACAAACCAAATGTCACCATGCACTGGCCTTTAGATGAAATAATTACAGAATAGTCCAGCCCACATATTATGTTCTTGCTTACTTTGTACAATTCAAGCTGAGTTATTTTTTTCCTTGCTAACAAGAACTCTTCTGCTTTTGGGTTCTTGTCTAATTAATCATAATATTTGTATCAATGTGGTCAGTGCTTTTTAAGCCCTATCAGTGGTCATCCTTTCCTTACTTGCTTCATACAAGAGTGGAGATGAGTCCAAACAGATCTCAAAACAACATCCATTCAAATTCCTGGAGGCAGGGAGGAGTTCAAATTGAAACCTGTATATACGGAATCTTTTTGATAGCTGTGGTTGCATATCAGATTTGATATTTGGGAATGACCTATTTTCAGGTTTTATGGCTCATGTTCAAAGTAAACTAGACAGGTGGCAGGGTAATTTTGAGTGGTAGCTCCTACCCGAACCCAACACCTTAACAACTGGAGGACTGCTCAAAGGCGTCTCAGGTGTGACCAAGAACAAGAGCTGTCACTCTAGCACAGCTCTTTCCCTGAAAGACCTTACCCAGAAGCAAAGAGAGCTTTGGTGAATGTAGGATGTGGCCCATTAATGGAATGTATTGTTTGGGATGTAACAAATCTCTTGAGTGTCACACTTGGGATGCAATACATTAGTGCAGGATTTCCATCAAAAGTTTGGCAGTCAGGAGCTGACAGTCAGGAGCCAAAGACCTACCCAGGAATTAGGGGACTGTGGACAAGGGTAAACGGGAACCAAAATCAGAACCAGAATCAGGAAACCAAGCATCAAGGTTCAAAGTCAAGAGACTAAGGAGCAAAGAAAGAAACACACCAGATTTCTGCAGACTATTGCCATGGGTGGGCTTAAAGGGTGCTGACAGAAGTGACATTTTGTTGTGCAATTGGTCCCTTGAAAGTGCTCTACAGCTATGCCTTGACAGAAGTGTATAGCTGCACAACGCTTTAAAAGTGCCCAATTGCACAACAAATTAACCCTCATAACATGAGGTTTCAAATGAAAGTGCTCCAAAGCAGGGTACCTTCCTTAACTTCTGTCAGGCCCTACCAGGAGCAGGGCTGCATCAGTCCAGCCCCACACCCAGTGCTGTCTTCCAAATGGGAGGGGGGAAAAGGAGGAGAGGGAGCTTGGGCTGGGGTTTACCCAGCCTGTACTGGAGGTTGGGGCAGTAGGACTGGAACTCCTGAGGTGGTGGGGCTGCAATCCACCCACCGCACCCTCCAGCCAGAGCTCCCTCCCCTCTTTTCTCCCCCTCCCATTCTGAAGACTGCACGAGAGCTGGGGGGGAGGAGGAGGGAAGGGTGGGGCTAGGGGGGAGAGGCTGCAGATGTGCAGCTGGCTCCAATGTGGAGCTCAATCCCCCCTCTCCCAGCCGAACCCAACAGAGAATGTCTGTTGGGTCGGGGGAAAATTGCTGTAACTCATGGTGCTTTCTGTGAAGTGACATGAGTTACAGCAGGGAGCTGCATGTCTGTCAGCACCTAAAAAGACCTGTTGGGTCCCATTCAGCCAATTAGGCTTCAGGCATGTAAAGAGGAGTCATCCAATCTGCACATGGAGGCAAGTCATCACACTGGGCATAACTACATATGAATTTAAGTGGGCTTAAATTTAATGTGCATTAACTTAATGCACATTAAGCATTTTTTTGCCAGTACCAGGGCCAGGTGTCTCCACATGGTGGGACTTGGGACTAGCTTGAGTCCCAAGTTGCTCCAGTCCTGCCATGTGCTCCTGTGGCCCCCGGGGGGAATCTTCAGCTTCTGGCCACATGGCTACTAGCACTTGGCAGCCATGCTGAAGGCACAGCCAGCTGCCAGCACTTGGCATCAGACCTCCTCCCATGCCTCCTGTCATGTCTGCTCCCACGCTGCCCAGTTCTCAACTACCACTAGCAGCCACTGAAGCAGGAAGACCCCCTATAGGTAAAAGCAGACTTATACCAACATGAAGGATGGAGGGGTATAGCCATGAAAGCATTACCCAAATCAATCACAGAGAACCATTTAGAGCCAGCTGCTACTGCTGCTAATAGCTCATTGTATTTAGCTACTAGAGAGGTTGCTGAAGGGGTAGCTGCATTTAAGGCATGGAAATCTATTGTTGTTCTTTAAGTGATCCTGTCCGCTTTTAGGACTGGCCACACTGGTGAATTGCAAATACTTTGCATAGGCACAAGCATTCCTTGTTACAAGAGACAGGCTATAGTATTTTTAATGCCTTCCTCTGCTGCAGCTGGGTATTTATATTGCCTTTGAGGATGGGGATCTTTTCCTTCAATCAAAAGCTCAGCATTTATTTTTCCACACTCCGCCTTATTTTTAGTCCACACACTGGGAAATTCCTGTACCTATGGATCACTAACGGAGGTTAGAGTGGCAGTTGGTACCTTCATGGCAGCACAATGATGCACAACAGAGATCTCTGCAGGTCTTCCTTTTAACTTCCATAACACCCCATTAGCTAGATCTACAGTTAGTTGAAATGCCTGGAGGCAAGGAACTTGTAGGATTCCCTTCTCATTTCCCTCATGAGCACAAATTCTACTTGTCCTTGTAAGCTGTCAATTTGTAAGGGAACATCCTGCCAGACTGGAGCTTCCTGAATTTCTCCCCCATATCCACTGAACTGAACATGTTTAGTGGTGGGTCTCCCTCCAGAGATCCACCAGGAACTTAGAATATCGACTGATGCTCCAGTGTCCACTAGCAATTGGGCTAACATCCCTGGGTTCCCCACTGTAGTCCTCACAGTGGGTCTCCCCCATATGTCACACTGAAGTCTTGTGACCAGCTGGGGAGGCCCGAGGAGAACCGGGCACCCCTACTGATTGGCAGACTCCCTCAGGAACCTCCACTCAGGAGAGGAGACAGGAATCTGGCATTGACAGGGAATGGGTGTGGGGGATGCACTCCGTACCCAGGCAGTGGGCCGAAGAGGTGCTCCCTGCATTAACTTTGCTTTCCACATGGCCTGGGACAAAGCATTAATCAGGATACTAATGGGTTGGCAATCACATTTTCCCATATTCTCCCCTAAATTCACCAGCTCCTTCCAAATAATTTTCCTAAGGGTCTCCTTGAGTTGTCATTGCCCAGGGTTGTGAGAGGAAGTGGCGTTAGAATTGGGAGGGTGACAGGCAGAGTGAGGACCATTATTAGCAAAGGTGATAGCCTGCACAGGCTCTGATGTAATCTTTTTGCCTGCGTGTCTTTTTAAAACACCAGTCTCTCGCAGCAAATCTCCTGCCTGTTTGATTTTTGCCACTAGTTCATTCCAGGTTATGTGTTCTAAATCCACAGTCCCCATGGTCATTTTTGTCTGAGAATTTAACCCTGCATATCTGCTGTGTACCAGTTCAGGTCCCGATAATGGGAAGTGATAATCCCATTCTCTTCTGTTTGGGGTAATGAATCAGAGAGAACTGCCAGCATTTTCTTTTGGATTAGGTAAGTTTCTGGGGTTTCTCCTGGCTTCTGCTGTTCCATTATATACAGTTTCTTACTCCTCCCTACTTCCACAAGTAAGCTCCTAACTCAGTGGCAGGGGCCGTTGGAAATAACCCAGAAGGTTGGGCCAGTGGACTACGAGGTATACCAGCCAGGTCACCTGTGAGAAAAACAAATCTACCATGTTAACCTTCTCTGGGAATGGCAAGAGCCTGAAGGGTGGGCCGCCTTTACTGACACTGACAATGAAGACCTGGGGCCTGGGGGACTGAGTGGGGGGACCCAGGTCAGGATAGGGAAAGAGTTGTCCCCTTCTCAGAGGCAGGAAGCCTGAGCCTTGGTCACCGAGTACCAGGACGTGTTCTGCAAAGAACCCGGGTTGGTCCGGGGCACCTTCCATGCCATAAAAACCGCACCCAGGGCAATAGTGTGAGAGAGGTGGCTACCAGTGCCCCACAACCTGCTAGAGGTGGGCTGTAAGGAGATCGACTTGATGTTGGAACAAGGGGTCATACGCCCCTCAAGGAGTCCCTGGAGGAGCCCACTGGTCCCAGTGCATAAGCCTGACGGATCCTTGAGGCTGTACGTGGACTACAGGCAGCTGAATGACATGGTGGTCTTCAATGTGTTCCCGATGCCCCACGTGGTGGAGTTAGTACAGCGTATTGGGAATGCTCAATACATCCCAACCCTTGACCTCGCAGAGGGTTACTGGCAGATCCCTGTAGCCAAGGAAGACCGACTGAAGACGGCCTTTGGAACCCCTCGGGGACTCTATGAGTTTGTACGGTTGCCATTTGGGCTCCATGGTGCAGCCGTAACATTTCAGCGCTTCATGGACCGAGTCTTAGCACCCCATGCCGAATACACTGTGGCGGGTATAGACGACATCGTTGTGTTCTCACAAACCTGGGCTCAGCCTCGGAGGGCCCTCAGGGCTATCCTGTCAGAATTGAGGCAAGCCGGGCTAACAGCAAACCCATGAAAATGTGCCTTAGCCCAGAAGGAAACCAAATACCTGGGGTTTTTGGTTGGAAGAGGCAAGATCAGACCCTTGGCAGACAAAGTGGAGACAATCTGTGGATTTGCCACCCCCCAAAACTGCCGTCAGCTCAGATCTTTCCTAGGTCTAACCAACTACTACTGCCGGTTTGTACCCCATTTCTCAGAGCTGGCTGCACCCCTGTCAGAGGCTCTTAAAGGACGGAAAACAGCGGTTGTAAGATGGACAGAAGAAATGTTCTGGAATTTTGAACTGCTGAAAAAGGCTTTGTGCGAGGAGGTTCTAATACCCACACCTGACTTTCAGAAACCTTTTGTCTTGCAGACAGATGCCTCAGTGACAGCAATCAGGGCCGTTCTCACCCAGGAGGAAGAGGGGGCAGAGAGATCGGTTGCCTACGCCAGCTGCAAACTGCTACCAGTGGAGACGAGGTACGCGACAACTGAGCATGAATGTCTGGTGATTCGGTGGGCGGTGGATCATTAGATATTACCTGATGGGTAGAGAGTTCAAACTGGTGTCAGACCATGCCCCCCCTAAGATGTCTAAGTATGGCTAAGAAAGACAACACCCGAATCACACAGTGGGCCTTGGCTCTTCAACCATATAAATTTCATATAGTACACCGGCCAGGAAAATCTAATGTGGTGGCAGATTTTCTGTCCAGGTGTGCAGACGAGGCCTGGGCCGGCAAAAAGCCCGACTGAGGGTACCACCAACCTGCCAGGTATGGCCCAAAGGCAGGACACCAAAGCACCCCAAGGCAACTTAATGGGGGGTTGTGTCCCAGGAATGCAGGGCTGACCAAAGGGGAAGCCTCAGCCAGAGGAAGGGGGAAGTAAAAAGAAACCTACCTGTTTCAGGAGACCAGGGTAACGGAGAGGTGCACTAGGGAAAACCGCTCATGTGGTTTATCAGCCACACTTATCTGCAGCTGGAGCCAGGTGACATCAGGAAGAGACATAACCTGGCGAAGATAAAAACCGGCCCCGCAAGCGCAAGTGGGCACGCAAGGAATATGGAAGGAGCAGTGGGGAACTGCGAGGTGGGACGTGCCCAGCCGCTGTGGGCAACAGCTGTGGTGGCGGCAGAGGGAGCCGTGGAGGATCCTCCTGCCAGAGAAGGCTGGCGAGGATCAAAGGAGCCGGCAGGGAGGCCAACAGCAGCAGCAGCAGCAGCAGAGGGAGCCACGGAGGATCTCCATGCCGGGGAAGACCGGTGAAGATCACAGGAGCTGGGAGCAAAGCCAGTGGCAGGCATAGGCATGAAGAAGGGGGAAATCCCCGCACTTGGAGAGTCCGGTGGGGAACAGGTGAACCAGCAGGGGAGCGGTAGGTGCCACAGTTTGGGGAGAGGCAGATCCCGGAGGGGATCAGACAGACCCGAGCCAGGGCGGAGGTGTGGATCCCAGGCCAGGGGACACACTGGCCTAGGAGTGAAAGGTGACACAGGGCTTCCCACCCCGTGGATGCTCCTCTTTGCTTTGCTTTCCCTTTCTGCCTCTCACCTGTGGCGTTCCTTTTTTTTTCGGCATTTCTTTTGGGTTTTTGTTACACCGAGGGTTCCTGCGGTGCAGGGCTTCTCTAGGATGAGCAGTCAGCTCATGCTTTTCTTTCTTAGTCAGATTTAATTATGGTCCAGGTCTAGAGCAGGGTAGCTTGGCCCCTTTTCCAGGCTCGGGGAATTAGGGGCATCCCTCGGAGATGGGAGCCTACGCGAGAATGCGGCGTCAGCCAAACAACATCTGTCGGGGAGCGTGTGGGACATCAAGAGGGATGGTGCTCAGGACCGAGCATCACCAGGCCCTCCAGCGTTAGCTAGAGTCCAGGGGCTGGCCTGTAGAGTGGGACAAGGGAACCGGGGAGGACATCCAGAGGGGCCAGTCAAAAAGATCTTTAGGACCATTTCATTGGGTGGCACATGGCCGGGGTGTAGAGGAGGTTGGAGCCCCGTAGGCATCCGCCAAGACCCGTGACAACTCTGGAGGCATCCTCCGAGGGGACCCCCTCCACTGAAGTTCCATCCAAAGTTGTGGAAGGTGATTTTGGGGGCCAACCTGAGAGTCATCGGGGAGTCCTCTGGGGTCTGCACAAGAGTCCCAGTCTAGTTAGCCCAGCGGCCCGGGTGAAGGCAGGCTGGGATTGAGTCATCGAATGGAGGCGGGCACACTGCCTATAAGTATATAAAGGAGTGTACATCAGGATCTGGGGGAATGCCTGTTCACCAAAGTGCCCCATGGGATGGCAAGGTCAAACTGTCACAAACTCCTCCAAGACTGTTTCAGGCTGGACATAAGGAAGAACTTCTTTACTGTCTGAGCCCCCAAGGCCTGGAACAGCCTGCCACCAGAGGTGGTGCAAGCACCTACTTTGGACTCCTTTAAGAGACATTTGGATGTTTATCTTGCTGGGATCCTGTGACCCCAGCTGACTTCCTGCCCCTGGGGTGGGGGGCTGGACTTGATGATCTTCTGAGGTCCCTTCCAGCCGTAATGTCTATGAAATTTATGAAATCAGCAAAGAGATACATTTGCCAAATTCGAGTCAGCCACACAATGCCGGTATCATGATTCGGTGGTCCCAGTCTTTCAGCAGTAGCCTTGGCTTGACTAGAGGACCATCTCACTATGTCTGTGACCAACTCCTTTGTGGGAAGATCAGTTCCTGCAATTAGGTGAGTAACCTCCCTGATGGAAACAGGGACAACATAATGCATGTGGGGCCAATTGGGGTTGAATGGGCTTTTGGGGACAGCATCAGAGGGTATCGCTATTTTCCCAGGGGATTCAAAGTCACAATCCTCTCTCAACCTTACAGCTGCTACCACCCCCTTATGGGCACTAAGTTGGGCATGCAATTTACTAATCTCTGCCTCACACTTCTGATGGCTTGCTGCTTCTTTGCTGCCTTGTTTTCATCTGCCAGGAAATGAGTTGCAGCTCTTGCTTCTGCTAACAACACTTTCATGTGTGTTAATTCTTCCCTATACTGCTCCGCAGTCCTGCTTGCCTTGTCTCTCTCTTCCTGTATATCTCTAAGTCAAATCACCAGTTCAAGTGTTTCTGCTATAAAGTCACACCTGTTCTTCTCACATTCTCTTAAACGCTGTTGTAACTGCTCTCTCTCAAGCTCCAGTTCCTGCTTCCCCTATAACATTTCAATCATTTCTAAACATGCATAAAACAATGCCCAGGCAGCAGCTGCGTCTTTTGCACTACCAAGTGGCTTAAGGGTGGTGCAATACCGTTCAAAACTCAAACCTGCCTCAGTCGGGAAATTCTCCCCCTTGAACCATCCTCTTTCCCAGGGGCATTTCCTCTTCTTCATTACCCATCTCTCTAACCTTCAGGGTTTCTTTTGCCTCAGGCAAGCAGCTAAAGGGGTTTTTCCACATATCTCCATTTCCCTTATCACACTAATGATCACTATGAAAAAGCGTCTTTTACACAGCCACTCAGATCTCATGCTGACACAGTATTACTCTAAAATCTTAGTTCTATATCACAACTCTTAACTCTTTATGGCATGGTCGTAAAGTTATTCCAGCACAATTCCTAATTTAAAAGTTACAGGAGGTTACCAAATATTCTATGAAAGTGGGATCTCGCTAAAGGAGCTTGGTCTGATAAGAAAGAAAAGAGAGGGGAAAAAAAGGAAGAAAAAGCTCTCTTAGGCCTGTGCCTCACTTTCCCCACTCTGCAGCAACTACTCAACAATTACCACGTGATTAAAGTCATGTGCTGCCCGCATTCTCCACCAATTTGTTACCAGATTTACTTGTCACTTTGGGGTATGCTCATTTATTAGGGGTATGTTTTTGCAGTCTCTGTAATGCTATCAGTATGCTGTGTGTGTTACTTGTGTTTCTATATGGAACTGTATCTCTCCCTTTTGCAAGTCCTCACCCCCAATGGAGCTATCTTGCAGGACTCAGTTTCAGTGGGGCTGGGTTCCCTCAGCCACCAAATCAGTCAAATACATACACACACACACAGATTAATGTGACATGCCTGACCTGGCCGGGTTGATCAGCATGTACAGGCTGACACCCTCATATGCCAGGAATCAGTTAATTAAGGTAACAATAAAATGCAGTCAGACAAGCACACAGGTGAACAGAATACCTCTGAATCAGGCTGGGTGTCCAGCTGACATCCTCATGGGCCAGCATTCAGTTAATTACGGCATTGTCTGAGCCATACTGGGTCAATCAGCCTATACAAACTGATCCCCTTATGTGTCTCAAACTCAGCACGTCCCAATCTTTTGTCCTAACTGTCCTAATAGTGTTAGCCTCTTGATGAGCAAACACCGCAGTGTTTTTGGGCTTTACAGGGATCTTTGGCTTAGGTAAGAGAAGCGTTGCTGCACAGTAAATGGGGAAGGGGAAGTAGAGAAGGAAAAATACACCCGATTAGTACCAGTTTGACTATAAAAGTTATTTATTATTAAGTACATGAAATTTATGATGGTACTAGCAATAATAGCCATGCAAGGAAAAACAAAGAAAAACAATTACAATATTGCTCTGGTTCAATTGAATATTTGGGAAAACCTAGCTTAAGCTTAACTAATAAAATTCAGGTTCAGAAAGCTATGCCTAGGGAGAAAAAGAGAGAGCACGAGCTGGGATCTCACCATTCCAGGGCACTTGCATGTTTTGTTGACAGGCAAAGTTCCTAGCACAATCATTGAAGGTTAAACATGAGATGAAAAGAGACAATCTGTTTATCCCAGCTTCGTGAGAACAACAGCGGATGGTATCAGAGAGATTTCTCCCTCTTAAAGCACACTGTCTGCTGCTTTACTGCTTTCTTATAGCCTTAGTCCAGCCTCTTCAAAGCATTCTTTTCATTGTGTAAATCAAGAGAGTCCCAAGCTGGAATTGACGGGAAAATCATGTTACTTAAACAGCTTCAATTTAAATGAATTACCTTTTTCAGTGACAAGGGGTTATCTGGTTTGGAACATCTCAAGAAACTAATTAACAACCAGGAAAGCATAAGGTTTTAAGGAGTAACCAGACACCTAGGAGCCAGCTTGAAATTATTATGAATATAGAAGATAAACTGGATGGGATACCGCATTATTTCTTCTCAGATGGCCTAGCT
>NW_017729022.1:149358337-149361765 GCF_001723915.1 Gavialis gangeticus | reverse complement strand
ACACCTAGGAGCCAGCTTGAAAGTAGTATGAATATAAAAGATAAACTGGAAGGGATACTGCTTTATTTCTTCTCAGATGGCCTAGCTATGCTTGCACTGTGAAGTTAGCATCAGTGTTTTGTATTTTACTTGTTGTGAATAAGCCTCAGCTTAGCATGACTTTAAGATCTGACTGTAGTCTTTTACTGGTGCCTTGATTTGGTCTGTTTTCTAAAACAGGAAATCCCAAGGGCACATGGAACATACTTAAGGGGATTATTTGGAGTGTTCATAAACTTTGTGGGGACGGCTTTCCACCAGTCATCCCAGGAAAAGTATGACAGCATTTGTGGTCAGGGTTCCAACAGGCTGGACATTGTGATGAACCCTTACCCATTGTTCAAGTGTCACCCATACCCCCTCTGACTTGGTCTCTTGCCTCAGCATCCCCTAACCCAGCAACCAAGTTTTAGTCAATTAAGTTTAAATTGGGCTCCCATACTGGGACCAGGGAATGTATGGCCTGAGATGCCTATTAAACTTTTCTTAGTTCTGGTTAGGTGGGTGGGGGGGTGAAGGGAGGAGAAAAAGTCCTTTGTAAGTCCAGCAAGCTGAATGCCAGGAACCCAGCTTTGTGTTCCAATCTTGGATCACATTATGCTCTGCTTCATTGGGACAGATGCATTCTGTCTGATCTAATTCAATGACTGCTCCTTAATTGTGACATTGTTGGCATAACATCTAGTGTACTGCTGAGTGCTTTATTGATGATCAACAGGTGTTAACCAGGATCCCTGTGACAGGTAACACAGGGACCTGCATAATGTGAGTGGATCCAAGATTGAAACACAAAGCTGGGTTCCTGGCACCCAGCAAGAACCCACATTATGCTCTGGAACCCTCAGGAACACAAAGCTGACAGGGAACACTGGGATCCTGGTTTTCTTTGATAAAAAATATCCACAATTTTCATTTAAAAAAAATGTAACCTCAAATCCACATTTTTCCATTAAAATGAAACACCACTAATGTATAGATATAGAAATAGATATATATATATAGTGGTGTTTCATTTTAGATCCAGGAAACGTGGATTTAGGGTTACTTTTTTTTTTTTAACTGAACATTAGGGATTTTTTTTTAAATCAGAGAAAACCAGGGTCCCTGGTAATTATAAACAATTCCATGCATACTATTAATTTTGGATTTATTTAGCATTGCATTTCATAGCAGTTCAACCTTAGCATTCTTCTTTTACTATGAAAGCTTACATAAACTCTCTGAGTTTATTCCCTCCGCACCATCCTTTTTCCCTGGGGAAAATAAAATTATTGATAAAATATGCCATATATCAGGGGTCAGCAACCCCTGGCACACATGCCAGAGCATGGAACACAAAGGCAGGCGACAGGGAAGGGGCTGGAGCTGCACTGCCGCAACAAGTATCAGGCCCCTTGCAGTTTCCCCACCATCTTCCCTAGCTCACCAACATCTTGCAAGTTGAGGGTGGGGTGTTTTGGGCACTGTGCCCATAAACATTGCTGACCACTGTTATATAGTCTTTCAGACTTCAAAGTCCTGGTTGCTTGGAAATCAGAGTACATTTCATATTTTGATGTGACATGGATAAGTACAACCACATCCCAGATGCCATTCCTGAGTTCTTGATCTGACCTTACAATTTCTCACCTCTAACACCTGTTAATCATGAATAAAGTACTCAGCAGTATGCTAGGAGTTATGTCAACAGTGTCACAATTAAAGAGCAGTCATTGAATTAGATCAGACAGAATGCATCTGTCCCAATGAAGCAGGGCATAATATGGGTGGATCCAAGATTGGGGCAAAAGGGGGCTGAGGTTACTTATCAGCTTCTGCTGGACATGCATATGAGCCATTAGCTCTGCGTTCACCAGCTGATTGGCTCAGGCTCTGGCAAGAGCCCCTACTTTCATACAGTTCTAGAGTCCAAGGGATAAGCACTGTCACTTATTTGCCTGCCCATCCTCCCTCCCCCAACCCTTGCTGAATTCAGCAGCAGGGGAAAAGAGGAGATGAGGGAAGAGGGGACATTTAGTGTATCTGTGGAGTTCTTCTCCAGAGAGATCATGCAGGGAAGAAGGGAACCATCTGTATTAACAACCACTAACTAGCCTTAACACTAAGCAGAACAGCAGGCAGAAACACAAGATAATGGAGTTTGGGCAACACCCTCTGCTGATAGAGTACAGAACATATCTATAGACACTCAATACACAACACCCCTCCCGACTAGGTAACAGTCCTGGAAGCACTTGTGCCAGACAGTGACCAGTCTCATGCAGGCCACTTCAGGGGTAACAGACATTTCAATGGCAACAGCAGAAGGCTCCTTTGGCTCTTTTCTAGGAAGTGTTGATGGGTCTAAAACAGCAGCTGATGGATTTATCAGAACTAGTTTCACTAGTGGTGCAACACCTTCTGGTGCTGCAGTGTTCACATTGTCTGAGACTCAACCCTGCATCTGGTCAATGTGCCTGTGAGGTGTCTTTCCTACCGGAGCCTGAATTTTTTATCATACTGGCCCTGTAGCTCTTAGGACAGATGCAGGCAGCCACTGTACCCCAGTCATGTAGTTCTGAATGTACACAGGTTCATCTAGTTTGAAAGTTCTTAAAGGGGAAATATTTTGATTCTTGGAGAACTGGATTTCTTGCCTTGGCTGCATATTTGGCTACCATATCTGGGTGGAACACATCCAGACAAGTTTTCAGTTGGTGGTTCATTAGTTGTTCTGCAGGACCACAACTTACAGCACTGCACAGGGTTATGGGCTGTTGTAGTAAGACACAAGGTTGCTTCAATCACCAATGATTTGCTTCACTGGTTTCAATGAACCCATTGGTTTCAATCACCAATGATCTGTGGGGGTTGGGGGCCAGCACTGACCAGCAATTTGTAACCAACCACAGGTGCTGCCAGCAGGGTCAGTGGTGGCCAGTGGCTATCGTGGACTGCCCGCAGATGCCACTGGTGGTGTTGGTGGCAGGGTGGTGAGCAGTGACTGCCTGGAAGCACTGCATCACTGTGTCAGCATCGCCTTTTTGTAGGGGGTACACTGCCACACTCAGGGACAGTAAACCCTTAACACTAAGTAGAACAGCAAGCAGAAACAAAATAATGCAATGTGGGCAGCACCACTGCTGATGGAATTCAAAATACATATACAGACACTCAACAGACATTCAAATGCTGAGCCCTTGAAGAGAAGGGAGCTTGCAGTGCTGATGCTGCATAGCCGGGGGTCCCCTGTGTACCCACCTCAGCATCTTAGCAGGTTCCCTTAGTCTGCCCAGAGACAAAATAGCAGCACTACATAGGGGAGCCCTGACTGACTAACCCAGACTGCCTGTGTCCCCCTGCAGCACAATGTGGGAATTGGTAAAGAGGGCATGTTCTATTCTCCTGTG
>NW_017729022.1:149337324-149353337 GCF_001723915.1 Gavialis gangeticus | reverse complement strand
AATATAAAACAGGACAAGTGGTGGCAGCACTCATCCCATAAGCCCCAGAGCTGCATGACAGCAGGGTCTTCAGCCAGAGCTCATGCTGATCAGCTGATGAACTCAGAGATCTCATGCCACATGATGAGCTCTGGCAGGAGCTGTTCTGACATGCTGGAGAGCTCAGGGAGCAAATTGTTTTTGGGCCACACAGCCTAAGGGGGATACAGCTGGGTCATGCCCCCCACTCTGGATCCATTCCCAGAATATTATGAAAAATTCCACCCCAAACACTTGATATGTGGAATAGACTGCACACACAAGACAGGAAGAAAATGAGTCCTCCCTATGTGTAAGATCAACTGGGCCATACGCAGTCACTCAGCAAATTACCATAGGCAGGCTATAGTCACACTAGGCATCAGTCAAAATCCAGGTCTTCAGGCCAAGGGTTGAGGCAGTATCATGATCACGGAGGAAGGAGGATCAGAGCTGGCAGGTCCAAACAGAGCAGGAGCAGGCACTATGGTGAGGCTGGGAGCAGCAGTGGCAAACAACCCAAGTTGAACACACACAAAAACTGTTTCTGTGACAAGTCCCACAGAGAGTAAAAGGGGTTTTATAGTCCTCCTGCCAGGGGCTTGCAGTGCCTATAGGTTTCCCCATGTCACCTGACTCCTCCCTAATATCCCCATGGGAGGAACTGGCCTGGGTTGGGGCTAGTGCCTCACTAGCTGTGTAGTGGTGTTGAGGACTGAACCTCTGGCTGCCCCAGGTTTGAATCTTCATGGTACTAACAATACATGTGCTAGCTGCAGGTGCCATCTTTGCTTTCCTAAGCATAAGATCCCCCTCCATGCAGTGTGAGTCACTCAAACAGGATAGGGAATACAATCATCCTTAAAACCTTGTGCAACAGTATATGTGCTGGTGGATTCCCTCTGCATGCTGACTTGGCTAGGCAGTGTGGTAGAATGCCACTTCTGTCTCTCCCCAAAAACCCAGCTGTGTGACAATTTGGTTAGCATAGTCCCTGCAGAGGGCAGACATCCCATGGGCTCTTTAGGTAACCCTGAGTTTTGTAACCTGAGCTGGATACATTCCTGCAGCAGTGGGGTAACCTGCTCCCTCTGCCTATGTGACTGGCATCACATACCTGGGTGAGGGGCTTGGGATCCCTATTGTTCTGAGCAATGCCAGTCTACCCGGCAGCCAGCGATGCATCTTAAATTAGTTGGCTGGCAGCCAACAGGTACTGGCCTCCATTGGACCAGGTAAATGAGGTCATCTGAAACTTGCTTTCTATCTGGAAACTCATGATCAGGGAACTGCCTGCCTCGAGATGATACTTGTGAGTAAGCTACCTGAGATCTAACTAGATATGTAGCTTGCAGTAACTCGGATGCATGATCAAAAACTATCCAGCTACCCTGTTCGCTTTATGGGATTTCTCTGATACCGCTCTACTCTGTACCCTATTCAAAACCTACTCTTTGTAGCCAATACATTTCTCCTTTGTACCTAGCATGGGAGACTTACTGGGAGAGGGGCTAGATTATATCTTGGGATCCCCCTGGTTTGGCTGACTAAGGGAAACTATTATTTGTGCTTCAGACTGAAAGAAGCACCCCAGGTTCTTTAAGTGGGTCGAGTACCCTCAAGGTCTACTAGGCCTGTGTTTCCCATGGGGCACAGAGCCAGGATCAGTCCAGACCCTGGGTGGTGGCAGTGTTACCCCCAGGCTAGCAGGTGTGCTCCAGGAAGGGGGTTGGCCAGATGTGAGGCACCCCCAGGGAGGCACTCGGAGCCTGGAAGGTGGTTGGGCGCAGTGAGGTGGGTGGCTCAACGCAGGAGCACCCCCTACTGGCCCACAACAGGCAGCACTGCAGGAGTAGTTTTATTTTTCTGAGATTGGTTAGTCAGAAGGACTAAGACTCTGTGTTAGGGACCATGGTATGAGAGATCAGGGAAGCCTATCTGAGAATAGGGCAAAGTCCAGGAAATGGGTTCATCATAAGTTGGGTGCCAAAGCTGTAATCAGGATGAGCTGGGTTCCAAAGCTGGAGTTTCATGTGCTTTGCGTGTAAACAGGTTGAGAACCACAGTTTTAAAGGCTGGATGTAGGTGGGGAGGGGAGAGGAAGGGGGAGGCTGTTTCCTTCAGCCTCAGGGACCGGTTGCCCTGATTACTCCATTTGGACTGACTGGGCCCAGGGCACTAATCTGGGCTTGTTGCCAGTGGGGTCTGTTTCCCTGCAGTTTCAGGAAATTGATTGCCCTGATCATTTCATTGGGATTGGCTGGGTCCTGATCTGAGCTCATTACAACGTCTTTCTCCTTAGATCTGATTTTGGTTCCCAATTTTGCTACAAACTTCCTATTTACCTTAAGTAACTTTTTTACTCACTCCTTCCTCCTTTATTGACTTCCTCTGCAAAATATCAATGTGGTTGCAGTCTTGTACTGCACTTCCGGTTTGTACTGCATGAAAGACACAGGCCAAGAAAAGGGGGTTAAAAACAGTTTTAAGCAAACTTTAGCCTTCATAAGTAAAAGCAGCCCCTTATTATAATTCACAACAGCTTCCCAATTTGCTTGGGGAGTGCTCTGCAGACCATTACAGCACAGCATCCTATTGTGCTGTCCTTGTGGCTCTGCTTGCTGAACTGGGGTTTGAAAGAATACTGATTTACAATTATTTATGACCATATATTATACTAGGAGAAATCTGCCTTGTCTCTTTCCAATATAGTTGGGCTCTGTGTAGTACTATCATTGTGTAGAAGGGCCAGTTTAAGAGGGTGAATATCTCCTAGTGGTATTTGCTATTTGCTTCCTAGATTTCTGGTGTGGCAATTCACTGCATAAGATCTAAAGATTGGTATCCAAACTCTGGCCTTATTTAGTCTTGGTCACCTCTTTACTAAGCTCAAACACATATGTAGTAGTTCCTCATTTCAGAAGCACTCTTTGCATACATTTAGTACAAAGGAAAGCAACAGTAACTGCACTGTCATAACTGCCAAAATATATATTTTATTTGCTTTCTGACCCATTCCCTTAACTTGCCGGAAATGTGGATAGGATAACTAGACCCAAGTGTGAATGGCACTTGCTGAAAAAAGAACTTTGTATTGTGGCACACGGAAGTTCACAGACCAAATAAAACTTGGCATTGTAATTGGAAATCAATGGACTGCAAAATTGTGTTTGTTCTAGTTGGGTAGAATACTTGCTGAGTTACAAACTGTTCATCTTTTTCTTAGAGGATGTGTTTGCTTTATTTGTACTGTAATTTCGAGGACAATTGCATAATAAGATTTAGGGTGACCTTACAAATTACATTTAAACCATACTAAGGGCACTTAAAACATGATCATATGCACATTAAAGCTTGTTAACTTGAGCTAAGTTCCCGCTGAGCATTTCAGAGTTACACCACTTCAGATCAGGTTTAACTGAGTGCATTTACACATGCTGTTAGAGCCAGAAGAAACTGCTCCTGGATGTAGGGTCTACATGTGCACCTGGGACAGCAACAATTTAAGCCAGGGGGGAGCAGGCCCCTAGCTGGCTAGGCTGACCAGGCGCAATTTGTGCTCGCAGTCAGCATTCACACATGCATTTCAGTGCAGTAAATTACTCTGCTGTAAGATAGTAGCATCCCTAACAGAGCCACCCATGGCTCTGTCCCACTGCATGCCCTGGCCCCAGGGCCCCATGCACTGCCCTGGCTGGGCAACACTCCCTGCCTTAATCCCTGCCCCACTCCCACCTTCACCATAGGGGCTTCAATCTGCCACCCTCTCCCATGCTCCCTCCAGTCCCCATAGATTTACCTGCAGGGAGCTGCTCTCTATGCTGCCAAGCTCTTTCCCAGCCATATGCATGTGTGCAGACATGCACATACACATGGTGCCCCCTGCATCCTGCTCCCAGGAGCCTCAAGCAGCCCCTTGCAGGCTGAAATGCTGCCAACCTGCAAGGGTAAACACAGACCCCTGCACGATGCTGCAAACATAGGACAAATGCTGTTCCAGAGTCATGCAGCCCAGGACTGGGACTTGATGGATCCTATTCTGTGATTGTCCCACCCAATTAGGGATGGGTGGTCACTCTAGGTGGAGTTAATTAATTTACTGCCCCCTACTACCACCACACATGTAGACAGTGACGCTTTACTGCAGAGCTAACTAGTCTATACTGCAATAAAGCACACATATAGATGTATCCACTTTGGGCTGTGCTACCTAACTTGTGTTAAGATAACTTCATTCTGCTCCACGGAGTTAAAATGAGCAATGTCTAGTCCTCCAGGATCCCAGGATGCACTGCTCCCAGTCCCTCACCACCCAGATCAGGGATAAAGCCCAAGGATCCTGACTTCTTGCCACACCCCTGCTTGCCAGTCCTCCAGTGGCAAGTTAGAGCTGTGCAAGCAAGAAATGGTATTAACCTTTAATATGTGACTGCTCACAACATGTTACAACTTTAACACTGCTTAACACTCCACAGATTTAGTATGGCCAAAGAAATAATATGTAACCTCACCCTTAGAAATATCCATTCTGAAAGCAAATGATGAAAATTAACAAATGAATCTCATATTGCTCTATAAGGCCCAAATATTGTCCCCTTTTGCAGGTGGGAAAGCTAAGCCTAAGAAGTTAAATGACTACCCACAACTTTGCTCAATGTTTGCACAAAGGTCAGAACTCTGAAGTTTCTGGACCCTAATCCTATGTTCATACTATTTATACAGTATCTGTTTAAAAAAGAAAACCCTTTCAATACTGGAATAAAAAAAGCAAGAAATTCAATATAGTAGCATAGCAAGTATACTGTAACAACCTGTAACCAATCTCTGGTTAGCTGAAACTCTTGTTTAACCGAAAGGTTGGGCACCTTGCAGAGGGCAATATATACCATGCATTGTTTGTCTTTACTCCACTATTGATTTGTCAGAATGGCTTACACCTCTCCAAAAGCCTTAGGAACACCAGCACTTAATTAAATCCTTATACTATACCACTGTTTTAGCTATGTGGATGCAGCTATTAGGAGCATCCAGTCATGAGGTCTGCAATATCTGCCACTTATCTTCCTCAGCCAAAGATTCCTCCCCACCTTCCTGTGATGTGTTATAATAAATTATTCATATTGCTGCTGTAAACAAATAGTATCTTTTATAGTTTGTCCTTGACTTACAGAGTATATAATTACCAGACAAAAGCCTGATCACTAGAGTCCTGTGTACGTGTTAGGACTTCGCAAGATCAGCCTCTGTATTCTTCAAATATTTTTATTTAGTTTCATCTCAGTTTGTTAGTTACCCAAAATGTATGCAGACTTTCGCCATTTTAAAAAAAACCTTTCATAGTACACACAAATAGCTTTCTGGGAAAATACATAAAAAATAAAACATAATACAAAGATGTAAAGAACTGTAATAGAAAAAGTAAAAGAGAAGTACTGAATGGCAAATTATTAGAAGAAATAACAGGACAGTTTTATTGCAGGGGTCTCAGGCTCACTTGGCCCCTGGGCCAGGTCTGGACCACAGGGCTCTTTGCAGGCCCGATCCAAATGTGGCAGCAGAAGTGGGATGAACAGCAGCCATGGGAGTTAATGAAGCTGTTGCTTGCCCCTTGACACCTACATATACCCCCAGCAGGGCACCATAATCTGGATTTGAACAGTGGGCTCTGCCCCCACTCATCTCTCTCCTCTGGGGGCCAGAGCCAGACTACATGGTTCCTTAAGTTTGACACCAGTTATTTATTTAATTCTCTGGTGAAAAAATGGTTTGCCCTTACAGGAGTGAAAAAGATGGTGCCTGACTTGTATAAGAAGTTGTAGACCCATCTAAGGGTCACGTCATGTTACTTTAGGTAACTGATCTGATCAGATAGGGAAAGATTCTTTATCCTTTGAAGTCAACCAGAGCAAAAGAGAACCCTACTTTCCTTTTGGAAGGGTATGCCAAATCTTATTCAACTCCAAGGTACATAAAATAAGGAAAAATCATATTACAAAACTCGATCTTATTTTTCTTAAATGTCTAGCTACAGATTATATACTTGTCTATTTTGCCTTGAGGACTTTTACTGTTTATTGCTGTATTGATTAAAATCCTATGAAATTGTGCCATGACACTTGCATGTTTCTCGTATCAAGGAATTTTAGCCCCTTCATTCAATCCAGTCCCAAAAAAGTTACCAATTTGAGGTCCTCTCACATTTACAGCAACAAACCTTAATAAAGGATAATTAAGTTGGAGTCTCAAAAAGTTGTTTCCACTTAATATAGTAATGCCACAGATTACATCATCGTCAACATTATCATTTGCAAACCGGCTTATCTGGAGATATGTGTTACGATCATTTGTTGGCCCCTTGCATGGAGATATAAGCTATATAGCAACAGTAATCTTTACAAAACATCAAACACTTTTGTTGAAAAATCCATCTTTTATCCATATTATTTAGTGACAACTAAAATTTTCATTCATCTTCCCCAAAGTCTTCTGAGGGTTCAAACTCACAGTCTCTAAGATGGAAAACCAGAGCCAAAGCTTAAAATGTGGTTTGAGTTGCTGAAGGAGTACCTGAAGAATGTTAGTGGGTGTGTCTACACATGCATTTACTACACAGTAAATTACTGCACAGTAAGCGTTTTTTAGACTGGCATCTACATGTGCAGCGATTAAAGCGCAGTAACACTGTGTGTGGACTGACTTGGGACTAAAGTTAGTCCCAAATCAGTCCATACACACAGTATTATTGCACAGTAAGGCATCTACATGTAAGTTACTGTGCGGTAACTAAGCAAGCATAAAATTGATACCTGCATGATGCAGGCATCAAACTTATGTCCAAGTCAGCTTAAGTCACCATAGCTACTGCCCAGTATGGGTGTGTATGTACAGATGCACATCTGTACTGCACAGTAATTTTCAGTTACTGCACAGTAAATGTGCATGTGTAGATATGCCCAGTGTCACCTCAACAGAAACACTTGGAAATGAAAAACAGCCAACTGATTCTATGCTACGACAAGGTAAAGACAAAGAAAAGACTGTTAGGATGAGCACCTTGTTCTTATTCTGTTTTTAGCAGCAATCTCTGAGCAGTGATCCATGATGTATGATTCATATAATTTATTCACTTAAAGCACTTCAGTGTAAAAGACCTATGCTCATGTATTTCAGCTCTGTGACCTCCCTGAGTTTCTTTTGCATCTCCAGCGGTGTTCAGCACTGTCCAATCTAAATAATGTAGTATTTTATGAAAGTAACTCTCCAAAATTTTGGCTTGGGGTAGACGTTTATTAGTAAACAGCACTTAGAAAATATATGCCTTCCCCTTTCTTGATTTGCTTTTTTTCTATAGGAGCATTTGGAATCAAATATTAAAATGATGCTGCTGTTCATGAAATAAATATATTAATTAGCAGAAAAATATCTAATTAAGATCACTCTTCTGGGAATGAGTCTTAAAATAAATGACATTGATTAAAAATTAAAGAATAAAAATCTTTCATGACCTGCTTGGGGCTTTGACTAACTTATTGCATTGCATTAATGTCCATGTCCTTTAAAACAAGAACAATATTCCTTTAAGTAATATTTATACTGTTACACAGTTCTTGGGGTTTGGGGGTTGTTCCAGTCAGGAGGAGAATGGTGATTATGGAGTCAGGTAGGTCTGATTTAATCTTGTTCATTTACAAAGAATATACAAAGCCACAATTCCTTAACCAACAGAACAAACAAACATAAACATTTCCTTTGCTTACATTTCCAAGCCTCTTTCCACCAGCCCTCTACCCAAAAAGCTTCTTCTCATGGTCACATTTCCTGGTTCTTTGGCTCACCCAGGGTCGTCTTTGTTCCTTTTTTTAACCTTCCATGGTTTGTCTGTCCCTCTCTCTCTGTGACACACATAGCTGCCATCAAATTCATCCCAAAGCCTGAAACTCCTGATCTATACTTCAAGTGCCTGAGCACCCTTGTATGTGGTCTGTGTCTCAGGTGGTAACTCCTAATTTCAAAATAAAGGGGCATTTAATCATTCATATTTTATCTCCCCAAACCCCAGCATAACATAAAAGTATACTGGAGAAACAAAAACACATGGCCATATTCATTTTAAAATCCACCCCCACCACTACTTTCCACATTTAGAGCTTGTAACCTGGAGACTGATGTTTTCTAGTTATCCACACAACACTTGGCACATGCATGCCAACAGCGTGGGCTTTGCCGCAGTGCTCCAGCAGTCTGCCTTGAACCGGAGCCACCACTTCTTGGAATTAAAAAAAAAAAAAATCATTCCCCTGACCTATTTGGGGCTTGACCTCCCTCCTGACAATGTCATCTAGGGGATAACAGCTACATTTCACTCACTTGTCCACTTACAGTCATTTGAAGAGAGACCACCAAATATGGGTATGTCTATACCTCTATTTTGGGGCAACTATTCAGTGGTGCTCTCAGCTACCCCAGGCCACACAGGCAGCCCCTTCTTATCTACATTACTTAGTAGTTCTGCAACATGAAGCACCAAAATGGAGATAAGAAATAGGGAATAGGTAATACACAGAAAAACAGATTCTGAGAAGGGTTCTGCTAGAGTTTCCTGTTCGTCTCTGGCCCAGCCCAAAGGCTATGAGTGGATTTCCTAGGCTTCTACCTTGCTTAGCTCAGACGAATTCTGGACCAATATAGGGTAAAATGGGCTAAGCACAAGCTTGGCCTGGGGCCTGGATGTTCAGCCAGGTTTTGTGGGAAAGCTGGGGTGCTGCTGTGAGAGCAATCTAAAGGGCTTTTAACATAGATTTTTCTGTGGATTAGAGTAGGTCTGGGGGTGGGCCAGGTACCAGTGTGGACATTCCCATGTGTCATACATGTCACTGAACAGCCACTCTGGTAACAATTCTTAGTCCCTATCTCCTGCCCCACTTCATTTGAACTCATATCTAGGTATACATCTATTCCCCTCCTATATGCAGCCCTTTGAAACAAGGAGCTTCGCATATTTGCACTGGAAGCAAAGTAGTACATTCTTGGTTAACTTAAATCCAAGGAAGGGAATTCTTTTGTTGATTAAAAGCTGGGCTAAGGGAAAAAAAGGGTTATCTTTGAGGCACACTTAAGCACAGACATGTCAGCATAAAGCATTCGTCAGGGCAGAGGTCTGAAGGAAAAGACCTATCCACTTTCTCACTCATGTATTTTTCGTTCAGTTTTTCTGGCTTAGTGAGGTTCTGCTAAGTAGATAGTTTATCTAGCGGCAGCACATACACAAGGCCTCTTTGTATTTCAGCAAAAATACACGGGTAGCTTTTTCTGGGACCGGATCCTGAGCTGGTGTGTGCTGACATAACACCACCAAAGTTTGCAGAAGTCCTGCTAACCTAGGGTGATTATGTTCTATCTGCAACTCAGCTACAACTCAAAAAAGAAACCAAAAGCACTCAAAAGGGCACAGGAGAGTGCTGGAAAAATGGTCAGTTTCTCAACTGACTGAAATTAGCTCCACTGAAACCAGTAGAGCTTTGCATCAGGGGAGGTTCTTGTTCTCTTTCCTTCCACACAAGGCCCAGGAGTATGGACAAATGATCAAAACACAGTGAAGTAAACAGCAGTGGGAACTTACCATGGAGCAGCTGCTTCACAGTAATTGTCCGTCTACCCTGCCTTGCCCCACAATAAATGAAAGTGAAATTAAGGCAACCTTGCCCTGTTTCAGACCAGTTGACTGCATGGTTAAAATACACTGCGTTCTCTCATTAAAAATTAACTTCTGTTCTTTCATGCAATTATTTTTCTTCTCTCAATCCAACATAAGTCATTTTAAACATAATGTGTATTGCTTTTCTCTGGGTATAGAAAAATGCTACAAAAAGGCCAGCTTTGTTGCAACAGAATTTGTAATGAGCAGAGTTATGCTCCATGATGTTGCTTCAAGCACAGTCCTGTGGTTTCAAAATACGTATCAACTACTGAAAACAGTAGTATGGGCCAGACCTTTCAAAGGCATATGTCAGTGTAATCTATGGATATACATAGAACTATCTCTGTCATTTAGATCAATTGAGGATTTGACCCTATATTTCTAAAGCCATGGAAGAGCTATGATGAATAAAGCTGCTGTGCTCAACAACACTCTTACCACATTGCAGACACAACACATTGTCACAACTAGCTTGTGGAGTCTCAGAACCTAAACTGAATGGGGGAAAGCGCTTTACCACAGAGCTGCAAATAATGCCAGTTCTGACAGGCAGTAAAAAAAGGAGAGCTTGGTAAGAGAAGCAGAGGAGCAGGTTCATGGATTTATCCCTGTCCAGTTACTCCCATCAGTATTTCCCCTTTTCCCAAGCATCTACTTGAGAGCAGGTACTCAGCAGCATCAGTGTCAGCTGCAGGCTGTCACATTGTTTGGGTGGCCAGATCTGGGTCTACTCGGGGAGCAAGGTGCCTACCAGGGTTGGAAGGTGTGAGTTGAATCCAGGGACAAGCTGGATCAGGAGGCCAGTCTGAGAGCAGAATCTAGGAACAAACTGAGCCAGAAAGCTGGGAGATTGGGCAGAGAATGGAGTCAGAGAACAACCTGGATGAAGAAGCTAGGAGATCAAGAAGAGCACTGAATCAGAGCACAAGCCAGATGCATCAGCAAGTAGTTTGGAATTGGGTTGAGCTCTGCTGCCCAGACGCTTCATTTTCTGGGTCAGAGGTTTATTTGGGGGAACTGGAGGGTCAGCTGAGTCCAGACAGCCATTCCAATGGTGGGGAGTGGGTGGTCAGTTAAGTCCTGCTGGAGTCTTTGTATTGGCTTTGACCAGCATGCTGGCTAGCCACAGGATGGTAGGGCAAGGCCTTATGTTCAGCATGGCTGCCTGACATGGACTCAAGACTGTGCTTGTATATGTGGGGTTGGTGGCTCTTTTGGGGGATGTGGGGGACAATTCAATCCTATGGTACTGCTATAAGCTAAACATGCCCAGAGCAAAAGAAAGGTTTATTGTGCCATCTAACATAAAACTTACTAGCTAATTAAATACGGTACATGAAGCACAAGGGATTATAGCTATATGCAAACACAGTAGCAGATCTACTTTTAGCAGTCAGGCTGAGTATGTGGGCCGTGTGCTCAGATATACCAGGGGGTTGAGGCAGAAAAAAGGCTTCCCACAAGCCTTCAGCAAAGATATACTCTTTTCTACAGCTTCAGAGTTGCACCAGCTCCTGTTGATACTGTAACCCAGGGATGGCCAACCTGCTGCCCATGTGCCACACACAGTGTGGGCAGCCTGTGCTTGTGGCACGTAGCAGACCAGGGAGGGGACAGGCAACACAGTGGCAGATAGAGCAGAAAGCAGACCAGGCAGAGGAAGTGGATTGCAGTGGCACTTGAGGACAGTGTGGGGCTAATTTGTGGCATGCATTCCAAAAAATGTTGGCCCCTACTGATGTAGCCTGTACACACCACAGGTGACAACATTGGGACAACCTAATGGGGTTCCTTCACAACCTGTTCCCCAAATTCTCAGAGCTGAAAATCAGGGAGAGTACCTGAACCACAGCTCAGCATACTTAGGGCTTGGAGAAGTCCAGATCCTGGGGTGAACTTGCTGAGTGCTGTCTCCCAAGTATACTCAAGGGACAGAGTTGTGCCCGTTTCACTGCTGTTCAAAAACCTCTGTGCCCAAGGAAGAGGAAGGCACAACTGGTTCCTGAAGCTCTCTACATATGGAGAAAAATTGCTTCACAAAAGCTTGATCACCCAGATTACCACCAATCTTTATGTACCTTTGTCAGTAAGAAACCTCTACAGCGTGCAAAGGATTCCAGCTGCCGTGCAGATGTCCCTTTGGTGACTTTTCTGGCTATTGGAAAATTGCCAGCACCCAAATCCTTGATCTAATCAGGCAGCCTCAGCAAGGAGAGGTTTAGTGCAAAGCACACCACCTTTTATCAGACTATTTAGACTGTCTCAGATTAGCCCATCCTACTACCACCAAAATGAGCCATAAACTGTGGCTTCCAGCTTTAAAATCACCCAGTCATCAGTACAGCCAGATGCCCAATTCATCTGTCTTCCAGCTCCAAACTGAAAAATCTGGAGCAGTTAGTCTCTAGATAAATGATACACGATGGAATACACATTTGGTGTGTTGTCATGGAGATGCTATGTGGGTATCTCTTAAGGTTCTGCAGACCCTGGCTGGAATCCTTCTGCATCACATAGTAAAAAACGGATTTCTATTACAAAGTGTTAAAACCAACATTCTCCAGAGATTATATGAAACATGTATAAATCTCTACTGGACTAGATCAACATAGTACTACCTTAGGGTCAGTTGCAGGGGCCTTATTCTGATCTTCCCTGTACAGCAACATAAATTCAGGGCTAATGTCACCAAATCCATGGAACTGAACTGGTATAAAGTGAGCAATGAATTTTAAAAATGACAATTGCAAATTTTGACTGAATTCCAAGAATACAAAAGGATGAGAACAAATGCTGTTTGAACTGTTTCAGAGTTGATGCAGTTACCTGATAAGATTGGAACCTTCACAATTTTCTGCTCTTATTTGTTTGAATAAAAAATTGAATTTGCTGCTGGTTTCTGTTTTGCTTTCACTTTCCCTGGATATTCTAGTTAATGAATTTAAATGATAGGCATGTTGGCTGAAAGTGTTAATTTAAAGTGAGCATTAGAGAATATTTGCACAGAAGATTTTTGTATTATCAAAAATAATTCTCACCATTAACTTGTTTCTAAATGATGCTTGTCATAGACAACAAATCTCTTAACCAGTATGGCCAAGCAAAAACAGCATAGTTCAGATACTGTACACTTGTAATGAATTGCTCAAAAATAAACTACAGACCAAGAAATTATGTGTTGAGTATTCAGTAATGAGTATATCTGAGAAAGCTACAATCAGATCACAGAGAGAGATGAACGAAAGTTGAAGCCATAGCTATCTACAGCTTCATATCCTAGTTATGTCTAAGTCATGCTTGTTCTTTCTGCATACCCATACTAAGGTACAGCCTTTTCTGTTTCTTCACATAGGTAAAACTCTCAACCATGTTCTCATATTGCATCTTGTCTGCTTTAACATCCTTCTCCCTGGCCTTGGCAAATACAGCCTTGACCTGTTTATATCTATCCAGGATGCTGTTGCAAATTACACTTTCTTAGATGATCACCCTGGTCACATCACTTCACCATCTGCGTCTACTCGGGCATCCCCTTCTTCATTGCATCAAACATACACTTGTTTTCATGTTCAAGGCCTATTTCCACTCTACCTATCATGTTTGTTTCACTAATATGATGTGCCTCTGCTTGACCCATGACTTGGTAGCAGTTCCCCATAAACATCTGTTTGACTCATCATCTGCCTTCAGGTACTTCCTTCATATTTGCCTTTGCTATGATTCTCACAGAAAAATCAGTTGCCATGCTGAGACCACTGACTGTCATACTGACTACTAATGTTTCATTGTTTCCTTGTACTCCATCTTCTACTTGTACCCATCTGTTATTTCTTAGTAAGTTCTTTAGAGCAGGGATGTGTTTGTACAGCTCCTAGCACAACTGGGTCCTGATTTATGACTGGAGCTTCTATATGCTATCAAGTCAAGTCAGCCCCAAGGCTGCTGCAACCATTGGGGCACCTTAGCTGCTGTAACAGTCCTTCTCCACTCTGAGGTTAGTTGAGTTGCTTTGCATCATTTGTAATTCTTTGGGCAAAATGACCTGGTAGCACTCATCTCCTCTCCAGGTATGTATGGTCTTTGGCTTGCAGGGAGCACATCCATCTTTTGACAAGTCTTGTTTTAAGTTCTACTGGGTGTCCATACACCCTCTTTGCCCAGGCTAGCCCAGGTGGGGGTGCTGGTTTAGTCACAGACAACCTGATCATGGAACAGGCCTCATTGGTTTGTGTGGTACCAGATAGCAGACCAAGAGAGGCCTGGTCTGACAGGATCTATATGCTATGGTAACACAAATAAAAATAAAGAATGGAAAAGGGAGAGAATTTTTTGCAATGAATTTATCTCCTATTAATCAAGAGCTAGCCTATGGGCATATATAAGGAAGTTACTATTACTAGATAGATGCCAGACATTTTCGTGATAAATATAGGATTTATTGAGAGGGTCAAAACTTTTTCAGTGATAATCTGAAGAGACATTATGTTAAATTGTTGGTCTTTGCATCATGCTTTCTATGCTTCCTAGGTGTATCACAGTGTCTGACAGGAGATAACTAATAGGCCTTTGGCTTCCTTCTGATATTATTCAGAAGACCTGAGAGTCTCTTAGAGTATCTCATTGTAGCACCTTTCCTTATATTGTACAATGCATGTTGCATTTTCATTAGATAGTACAATTTACATGGCTTGGAAAAGGCTTGTAATCCCCAACATTTTTTTTACAGGTTGGTATCTCTGCCAGTTGGCTCATAGTTGCATCATGCCATGAATAAAAGCTATTTGAACTACAGATGGAAAATTTATAGGAGAGATTTGCTGCTGTATTTCCTCCACTGTACCCATTGTTTGCTAGTGTTGAGTCATTCAATATTACTCAGTTGTGGCCAATGATGCTATATGCTAAGTGATGACATGCATTGAGTTCTGTACTACAAATCTGAATATTTTATACTACAGTCCCTTTATACTGTAATACAGTATTAAGAGGATTAAAGTGGGTAAAATTTTGATTTATGATCCACCTGATGACTTTTACCCTGCCATTGTGGACTAAATGGGCCTTGATCACGAACTGTCTTTTATGGTCTTGGCTAGGAAATGGTGAGTGTCAGAGGTGGTGCCTAACAGAAGGAAAACTAATAAATGGTAACTACACTTTGTTTTTTCAAGGTGGCCCCTGCACATTCATAGCTGTAGGATGCCCCCCAGGGTATGGCTGAATTACAGGTAAAAACACATTCCCTGTCCTGAAGAACTTACAGTCAAAGAACAGGAAGGAAGGACAAAGGACAGCAGCTCAGGCAAATAGGCTGGGGAAAACTATTGTCAAAGAGGAAAAAGTAGTAAGGATTCCAGGAAGAGTTAATTTTATGGGAAGATTTGTCAGAGTGTTGGACAGACCAAAAAAAGGGAAAATGAGGCCAGTGGTAGGACAGCATGGATGGAAATGCAACACTGAACATGGGAGAATGAGACAAAGGGAGAAGAGAGGAGAAAAGATTATGAAAGCAGGTATGACAGAGGGAGTAGGGGGAAAGATCTGAGACTCAGGTGGCTTCAGATTATTGAGTGCCTCAAAAGTGAAAATGTGGAACCTGAATTAGATGCAGAGACAGGAAGCCAATAGGATTGGGAGAGAGGCACAGCATAGTGGGTAAGAGATGAGAGGAAGCCCACTTTGGCATCAGTGAGTTTGGGATAAACTGGAACAAGGAAGGGACAGGGAGAAGAGGGTAGTACTGTACTAAAGAAGAGAAATGGTCCAGGTATCAACTAGGGTGTTGTCAGGTAGGGCTCTGTGAAGCTGCGGTAGCCGATTCAATTTGGAGGAGATTCTGCCCGATTTGGTGGCCAAATCTGAATCAAATCAGGAGACCAATTAAAAGGTTCAAATTGAATCAGAAGCCTCTGAATCAATTCAGAAACAATTCAGCACCACTTTGGAAATTTGGCCACAGACTAAACAGGCAGCAGTCCTCACCACACTGGACACAGCTGCCTCCAGCTGCTAAGTCTGTTTTGGTGGGTGGAAGGGGGAGGGAAGGAGCATGGGGAGCAGATTAACACCCCCACAGCGAGGAGGGATTGGGGCTGGGACAAGCTGTCCAGCCAGGGCAGAGGGGTGCAGGACTTGGGGAGGGGGGCAGGGGTATATGTGGGATGCAGTGTGGCAGTGCTGGGAGCTGGGGCTATGCCCTGCTGCTGCTTGCCCAGCCAGGGCAGGGGAGCGCGATGCAGGTGTGGCTTGCTCTGGGTGGAAGGGGGCGAGTGGCAGCAGGGCACAGCACCCACTTCCA
>NW_017729022.1:149305281-149337030 GCF_001723915.1 Gavialis gangeticus | reverse complement strand
CCCCCCCCCTCCACCTGGGCAAGCAGCAGTAGGACATCGCCCACTGCTTGCCCAGCCAGAGTGGGGGAGCACAGGACGCAGGTGCTGCTGCCACTTGGCCAGCCGGGGCAGGGGGGCATGGGATGTGGGCGCAGCAGCGCTGGAAGTGGGGCCATGCCCTGCTGCCACTTGCCCTCTTCTGCCTGGAGCAAGCTCCGAAGCAGCACCAAATCTTCAGATTTGATTCAGCAGAATCAAATCGGGACAGTGATTTGAATCTCCAAATTGAATCACTGTCCCTCTGAATCGGCCGAATCTGAATCCAAAGTAAATACTTGCCGCTTCGCACGGGCCTTTTGTCAGGATAGATGGCGAGGAAGTGATGGCTTTAAGGAGGCCTAGAGAGAACACAGCAAGAAAGCTTAGAAGAGAAGGTTTGTAAGTCTTTATATAAACCACACTTATAAAAGATTCAATAAATAACTGAGGAAAACAGAGGGCACATGGCATGCTTCATAACTAGAAGTGCCAAAGTTTATTTGGCAGAGTTTGCAAAAGCACAACTCTACAGCCATTTTCTTGTTATTGCTGAACAGAACACTTGCTGTTCACAGTCCAGTCTGATTCCTTTTTTGGGGGGAGAAGGGGAGAGGTTGCCTTTATTTGTAATTTAAGTGAGAAGAAGACGACATAAATGTCCATCTAAACTTTCTCCCCAAGTTTCCCAGGATTTTCTCAACAGGACTTCTGCCAAGAGAGACATCCTAATCTCTTTTATCAGTGGTATCATAGTTGGAGTTGACAAAATGCGCCTGCCATAGTGAATCAATAGTAACTACCCTGCCCCTTCATGCAGTGTTTAAGCACCCAATATCAAGATGACTCAGAGAAGCCCTGCACCCCCTATGCAGTGGTCCTAGAGCTTTGTAGAGTGTTACCCTCTTACAAGTTACTTAAAATCCTTGTTAGTTCCATCTAAGTCCTCAAACAAAAGATAAGATTATGTTGCTTCATCAGATCCACATCTGCAAGACCTGTTTTTGCCAGCAGATTGTTGATACAAGAAGAATGAAACGGGAGCAGAGACACCCAAACTAGCTTTAAAACAAGTTAGCTCAAGTACTAGAAGAAGTCTTGTGAATACATTAGCTTAAGCTGAGCTTCATGTTACCCATGCTACCGTGGGTCCCCTATGAGGCTAGTTAGCTCAGTTACATGTATGATATATGGAAGTTTACTGTGTAGACATTCCCTCATGAGAAGCTAAGGACCCAAAAGCCTCATCTGCCCCTGGCCCTACATGGTGTGATACTGCTGAAACCTTTAAAGGAGCTGGCAGTATCAGTCCCTCCTACTTTCTCAGGTTGCCCTCTGTGTTGTTGCACTGACGAGCTTAATATCTGCCAGCAGCATCCCCTCCTGCTGCTCTCTGCATTTACCATCCGGGTCCTCATCCATCTTGTAGGGTGGGAAGGGACCTCAAGGGTCATTCATCCAAGCACTGCAAGATGGGCTGTTCCTAACCATCAATATCCCAACAGCATTCCTAGTCAACTGTTAGGCTGGTTAGGCTATTCCTAACCAACAGCCCAAGCCCTGCAGGATGGGCTATTCCTGACCATCCCACCTTCTTGAAAGCTTCCCAGAAAGGAGATTCCATGGGCAGCTTGTTCCATTGCCCTGTGGTTCTTACAGTTGAACTTATTTCCCCCCAGATATACGATTTAAAATTTGTTTTGCAGTAGTTTCAACCCAATGCTTTATGTCCTGCCCTCTGCAGCAAGGGAGAATATTTTTTCTCCATGTCCTTTATAGTAGACTTTCATATTTTTAAAAACTGCCCCCCCAATCTCCTTTTCTCCAGAGTAACACACTTTGTTCATCCAACCTCTCCTCATACAGTTCTGTTCCAACCCCTTTATCATCTTCATCATTTGCCCCCAGGATCCTCTCTGCTTTCTCTGCATCCTTCTTAAAAGGTTGTGCCCCAAAGTGGACTGTCATGGAGCGGGGTCCTAGGGGTGGCCGTGATAACTCCTAGCACCCCCTACTATGCCAAGCTTGCTTCAAAGCATCCTCAAATCTTGCCTGCCACGTCTTGGTCTTAAGTAAATTAAAGGGAGTCTGCCTCTCGTCCTCTTGGTCACGGTTCTCCTACTACCCCAAGTCTTGTTTCTATATGAGGTTCCAGGCTCCCCAGCTTTATGGGTTTTGCATGGCTCCAACCACCCATTTACCACACCCCAAGCCTCACTGATGTACCGGACATTGCCAGGTCTTAGCCACAGCCCTTGTCTCTCTCTGCATCCTCTGGCACATGTCAATCAGCGCCCCCTTCGCTCTGGGACTTCTCACGCTGCCCCCTTTGCTCTGGGGCTTTCCACAGCCTTGGGGCTCAGGTGGCCACAGCCATGCCTGGTTCCAACTCTCCATGCCCCCTTCTCTGGGGCTGGGGTTAGCGCACCCCAAAATGCTGCACCCTTTTTGGCACCAGGTTCCCCATGCTACCGTGGGTCCCCTATGAGGCCTCCTTCAACCCCTAATAGCCTCATCCAAACCACCGGCTGTAAACGGTAAACAGAAAACTCAAGCCCCTTGGCTATAACATAAACCCAAGCCATCTGGCTATAACAATGTTTGAGTCACTCCAGGGCTTCTCCATCTCTCACCAGTATCACATTGTTCAATCATTCAGGCCTCTTTCTTTTCCTCACTCAGGCAGAGCTCCTACCCCCATGACTGCTAGCAGGGAACTGCCTGCCTGGCCTCAGCCTGGGAGTTATATAGGAGCCAGGCCCTGCCCCTTCCAGTCAGGTGACTCCCACCGGTTACTCTGGCAACCTGCAGCTGGGCTCCCTACTTACTGCTTCACAAGTAGCAGGCATCTCAGTGCCCTGCTACACACCTCCCCTCTTTACAGGAGCAGGACACCGAAGTGCTCTGCGACATGGATGCAGTAGTCCATCAGAGGCCTAGCCAACACTGAGTAAACTAGTACTACTACTTCCTATGCCTTGCATAAATGTTTCTGTTAATGGAATGCCAAACTGCATTTGCTTTTGTTGTGACAGCATTGCATTGATGACTCAAATTGAGCTTGTAATCCACAATAACCCCACTCCCTCCCCCTTAGCAGATGCCTGACTTCAAAGGGGCTTTGGTTGTTAGAAAGATGGAAAAGACATTTTATTCAGTGGGGTATGCCCCTATTAGCCCCTACTTACCAGTCACCACTGGGTTCTACCTTGTTTGGTTTCCCATAAATGAAGTCAGAGTCTATATACCTTTTGAGAAGATGGGTCCTGGAGCTACTCTCTGCTTTTACTGCTGGTGGACTGAAGATTAACAGGGCTTAAAACAGATACTACCTAAATAGATGAGATCTCTATAGACAAGCTAGGGTTAGGTATATAACCATTTGTACAAAGAAAGCCTTACATATTGTAGCACCTTTCCTTATGTTGCACCATGCAAGTCCACTCATGGAAACTATGTACATATATCTCTTTAATCTCTTTTGTCTTCAGATTTAAAGTACATGCAAGTTTGTAAAATGGCTTTCACTAATATTGAACAAACCTTTGATATATCTTAAAGGTCTCCTCCACTGATAGACTGTATACTATACCTGCAAGGAGATGGACTGACAGGTCTTTTCCATTTCTGATGTTCATAAATCTTTGATCATGGTAATAGGCCACGTTCAGCACCTGAATTATTGTATCATGCATATTCTAGTCAGTGGCTTGCCAGGAGGCTGAGAGCCAAAATGAAAACAGAAAAGCACATGGCATACAGTTCATAAACTCCGGGGACCCTGTGCAGTTCTGTGCTCTCAGATATAACTATTTGCCTTCCTTTGGCAGTGTCCACATATTAACATGTTGCCAAGAGGAAGTGAAGACAGAGGGATGAGAAAGTAGGCCCTGGGCTTATTTTGATAATTACTTTTCCTCTGATGGCTTTACAGAAATTAAATATTCATGTGCTATAATTAGCGTGTGTTTCTTTAAGAGGGCTTCTTCTCTCAGTGCTAGCCTGTGCTGTATTGCAGGGTTTCCTAACATTACATCCATCCAGCAACGCAGAATGAAATTCACTGTGATGCACAGGCTCAGAATAAGACCCTGTCTCCAAAGGGGCTGTAAGGATGAAGAATCCTGCCCTCACTCCCCCCACACAGTGTACACTGCTGGGATGATCTCGGCCCCCACGTGCATGAGGTTGAAGGCTCATGAGCCCCTTCTGCTCCTCTGTCTCCAGCCTATAGTAACCCTCAGATGTTGCTATACTTAAGGGGCTGGCAGCATGCTGATATCTGCTCCTGCTGTTTTCTGCATTGTACCACCCATCTCAGACAAATGCAGGTGTTCGTGATATGGGCAGGACAAGAGAAGGCCTTCTGATCTATATTTTCAGGAGTTCAGTGGCTTCAAGCTCCTACCCAAGCAGGGATGTCTATTTCAGTCTATAGAGCAGTGGTTTTCAATCTGTGGTCCGCCAACCCCTAGGGGTCCACAGATTATGTCTGAGGGGTCTGCAAAATATCACTAAAATCAATCAAAAGTATGTGAATACCCACACTTACAATTCAAAGGGCTCCACACCTCCATTCAAAATTTTTTAGGGATCTGCAAATGAAAAAAGTTTGAACTGCTCTAGAGAGCAGACCTGGACTAGCCTTGACTTAGGAGATACGTTTTTCATCTCTGAGATCCAGTGCCATAGCAAGGAAGTTTGGTGCCCAGGGCAGAGCCCACAAAGGCAGCCTCCCCTCGCCCAGCGCACAGATCCAGGGGGCACACATGCCCCTTCATCCTTGCCCAGGAGTCCATGCAGCAGTGGGAGCCACCCTCCCCGCATCCCTGTACCCCCCTCAAACAAGCCTGTTGCAGCTCAATTCCCCACCCCATTCTGGCTAGGCAGTGCCTGTTGCACTCCTTCAGTTCAGCACCTGGGGCGGTCACCCCCTTGCCCCGCTTGCCACCCCTTTGCTACAGCACTGCTGAGATCCTCTGCACCCTGCCTGCATATAGCTGGACTACTCAGTTTTTATTGGGGCAGAGTGGATGTTACCTATTGTGCATGCATGAAATAATTACTCACTGTGATTAGGTAATACCACCTCAGGGTTTACTCCACACCACTGCCGCCTACTGTAAGTATTCCCTTTGCTTACCCATTTTGATAAAAGACATTGATTTCTTCCAGGATTACTCCCCAGAAATAACCTTATAAAAAATGTAGGTATGCCTTTGTGTGATTTGGTTCCAGGGTTTCTCATGCAACGATACATTTGGCTCGCTACCATTTTTAGAGATAAACTAGTTGTTTACCAGGGGAAGTCTCTGTGTAGGGTTTCACCCAGATTAGACAGCCTGTGGTTTAGAGTTAGACATCTAATGCATTGAGGGGGAAATACTGTTCCATCCTCCCCTGTCCTACATGGATGGGGGATGGACGGGAATACAATGGAAGAGGTGGGACTCAGTGGCTCAGGGCAAGCCCAAGCAGTAGATGGACTCTGCATACTATACAGCACAGCCTCCTGGATGAGACAGGCAGAGCTAGAGGGTCTGTAACTGCACCCTCATGGGAGACTGCAACCATGGGAGCACCTGCAGCCCTGAGGAAACAGTGCGTAGCCCTGTGGCTGCAGCAGAGGAGGTGCCCCTCCCCTCCTGATCCCTGCAAAATGCCCCAGAAGTCCCTTAGCTACACTCCTGGAGCCAAACACTGGATACAGCAGCCAGGATAAATGTTTAATAAATCCTCTCAGAGAAGGGTGCCAATATTCAGAAACAGCATTTTCCAGAAACTACTCCTTGAAGCTCCCTCTCATTTTCCCTTCATTTCAGCACTTTGGCCTCTTCCAAAACAGGTGGCACTTCTTCCTACATAGGAGGATTGTAGGATCAAGGCACGGTAACAGGGAACCCTTTACCCTGTTACTGGGAGAAGGCTGGGGGAAAAGCAGAACCCATGAGGACCCTTTAAGAGTAGAGTCTTTGTGGCTCAAAGGGAGGGGAATGAACAGTGCCATAGCAAGGGAGGAGTGAGTGGGGTAACTGCCCCAGGCGCTGAAGCGAAGGGGCACCAACAGGCGCTGCCCAGCCAGGGCAGGGTGCGGGATGGAGCTGCAAGCGGCTCGTTTGGAGGGAGGAGGGAGGGCAGCTCCCACTGCTGCATGCACTCCCAGGCAACCATGGGGGGCATGTGCTCCCTGGATCTGTGCATAAGGTGAGGGTAGGCTTTGCTCTGGGCACCAAACTTCATTGCTACAATGCTGGGAATGAAGACTAAAACAATACAGGAAAAGGAGACAGGATGTTAGCAGTCCCCAGCTATGGGTGCCCTGAAACCAAGCAGGGTTGAGTGGACCAATGAGAGAGTACTGTGCTCACACTGTGTGATAGGTTGGACAGGCCAGAAGGGGAGGGACTTATCAGTATAACAGACTCACCCTCAGGCCAGCAAGGTTACTGTAGCCCTGGCTGGGGAAGGGTACAGGTCTCTCAGGCATGTTGCTGTGGAACCTGGGGTGGTGGTAAGGGGAGCCTGGGCATGCAGGCAGAGAAGCCGCCTTTTCAAAATTTCCCAGGATGGGGATGATTTTGAGTTTGGCTTGCTCTTTGTTTTGTGAGTACCCAGTTGGGTGGTGTCTTTTACTTTGCTGTGGAAATACCGGAGGACCAGGTTGGGGCTGTAGGGATGGTTAAAAGGCCACAAAGGAGTGCAGGAGAAGCATTCCAGGGACAGGGCACCACAGAGAGAGGGATAGGAAAAGAGGTAGACTGCAGTTGAGGGGGGCTACAGTCTGTGCCCTGGGAAAGAGAAAGGCTGAGGCCAAGAAGCTGGGTTAGAGCAAGTGGGCCCAGGCTAGAGGCCTATAGTGAGAGTAACCTGCAGATCAAGCCAAGAGGACTGGAGCCTGTATAGGAGAATGAAGGACAACTGAGGAACACCTGCAAGGCATGGGCCTGGCTATAGGGGAGGATGGAGGCCATGATTACAGCCATTAAGGCTTGATTAGAGCCATTAGGGTCATGAGTTGTGACTGCCAAGTTCAAGTCATGACCATAGGGCATGAGTAGTTCTGATTGGGTGCATGAGCCACCCACAGAAAACAGGTGAGGGCCCAGAGACTGAGTCTGCTAGGCACCAAGGAGATCACACCAAGACTTAGGAGCATCCCCTAATCAACAAAAAAGGCGTAGCAAGAGAAAGTGGGGCTTATATGGCAAACCTGGAGTAGGGCCAGGACTAGGATGGCCCACAGGAGGCATCACAGGAACTCTCAGAGCCCAACCTGTCACAGATACTCCTCCTTCCAGGAGGTGAGGATGCTGCTTCCTAAGCCAGTAGTGCCCCAGGAAGGCAGGCTTGGGAAGGAGAACAGGAATGATGCACAAAGGATTTCAGCAGTGATCTCCCCGCCCTCTTAGGGCCTGTATTTTTCCCCACATATATTTCAAGTCCCCATATCAGAGACACTATCCCTATATTAACAAAGGTAGGAAAAGATCCTTTAAAAATTCCATGAAGGATTGCTGTGGGGGTGTGCAAGGTGTGGGATAGCATGCTCCCTCTGTTGCTGCTAGGTTGGGGGAGGTGAGGCTATGCACTGAAATGCAATCTGGGTCGCATGTGGCAATGCAGAATGTTACTAGCCAGCCACTGGGCTGGCCCAGAATAGCCTTTCTAGCACAGCAAAAATACCTGACTTTGACAGTCGGTGTGCTGGTTTGTGTATGTGTAACTCACTGCAACAGTGTTATAAATCAGGACGAGATTGCTAAAATTATGTATGACCTCATTTGACAGATTATCTAATAAGGAATTTGCTAATGCAATTTATCACTTAAAAAGCCACAGGACTGTTGAGCAGGAATACTTTGCTGCAGCACATTTAAGCCTAATTGTCAGAGGAGAAAAGCAAGCAGAACTCAGAGGTGAGTTAGAAGAGCATCCTTATGAGGATGATGTCTTCACTGAATCAGTGGTGCAATGCAGCAAGCAGGGTGGAAAGGAGACTCTTCTGGATAAAAGGTACAGAAAGCTGATTAAAAAAAAAAAAGCTGTGCTGTATGTGAATACTGCAAGGAAACACTAACCAGGGGAAACTGAATGAATGCAAATAGCTGTATCCTAAGGGGCATGCTTGATTTTTTACTGTTTGATTTACTATTGCCTTTTATTTGTTATGATGTTTCAATTCTATTCCCTGCCATGCAAACAGATTTAAAATCCTTGGCACACTGTAAAAATCTCCAGCCCAGATCGCAGCAGGTAACCAGCAAGACTTGGTGGTGCTGTTTTTCAGAATTAAAAGATTAATCGTGCTCCTAAATGTTTCCATCAAATACTTTAGTTCATTCAGTCCTGTGACTCATTATTAAGAGCCAAGAGATTGAACTTCAGTTGTGGGTACAAGAACAGAGCTGCAAGACTGTTCAAGGCCGGTGAAAATCCCTGCTCTTGCAAGCTCACAAGTCAAATATTTTGTTCCCAGGCCAAATTTTTGGTAAGCCCAAATGCCATGTTATTTATGGGCATTTTGATAGAACTAGTTATAGGATCTGAATGCTGTTTAAACCACTATACATACATTAGACCTTCTTACAGCTCTGCCTCTGTGGTAAAGTACATATTTTCATATCCATTTAATTTATGGGAAACTGAGGCAGAAGTCTGAAGCAATTAACAAGAGCCATTGGTAGAACCCAGGTTACAACTCAAATTTACTTGAATCTCATCCTATTTGTAAACTCCCCTGGGGCAAAATATATAGCTGTCCTCCGCCCTGCATGTTCCTCTACTCCACCCTCCTAAGGGAAATTCCAGTAAATTTGAGATTCAGCTTAGCAAATGGAACTTATTTCTTCCATGGGGAGCAGTGACTTATTGTGGTAACATAATGCAAGTTATAAAGTTGCAGGGGGCGAGATAAGAAAAGTTCAGAAAGGTGTAGCAAGGAGCTTCACTAAGTTTGCAGTTAAGGCCCAGCTGAGTATTGTTATGCCTGTACTTAAATAACTTTTAATGAAGTAGTGCATGACCTATAGTGCATTCATGTGAAGATCAGACCTTACACTTGTGTGTTTAACATACATGTACACACTTGCCATGTGTATAACTTCATGATTCACAAACAAGCTTAATGGCCAACCACAAAGAGGAGAGTCCTTTATCAATGAGTAGAATTGTAACAGGAAGGAAAAATGTCACCTTCTTCCCCACCCTGCCCCCCTCCCCAATCCAAGGTGCCCCAGCTCTGACATGGAGAGACCACTTTAGGGATGAGAACATGGTTCAGACTCCAGGCCCATTTGCAGCATCCCTGTTGTAACTGGCAACATGGAAGTTAACTGGTGCAAATTGAGTTAGCAGATATAACTTTGTGGACATCTGTCCACTGGGAACTGGATTCAGACCATCAATTTATTTTGTTTATGTTTCTGTAACAACAAGATGATAATGTTCAGTATGGACTCAAAGTTAGGACATAAAGGTCCCATGGTCACTTCATCGAGCTATCCAGTTGCATGACACCTTTGCATTAGCCAGCTAAAATTTAACCGCCAGCAACATATGTCAAAGAACTTCATGTAGCCCTTGTAATGCAACATACAGCAACCAATCAGAAATTATAGGTCTAAATTTTGCCTCTTGAGCATCATCATTTGGTCAGCATGACAAAGTAAAAACACAGCTGTTTGTAGCCCACATTACTCCTACGTCTGTTGGAACATTGCCTTTCTTTGGGAAACAGAGACCTACATTAGGACAAAGGAGAGAGCACAGAGGACAAATAAAGATGCTAAGAGAAACCTCGGCCTCCTTGGGTTTGACATGATTTCTCCCATATAGTTCTATTAAATGCTCTTCACTGGTACAGGCAACAAAACCTTGCCCACACAGCTGCGTACATTATTCTTGGCCTTATGCCAATCAGGCCTTTGAGACATTATTTTTATAAAAACAGTTTTTACTTGAGTTATCCTCAGGGCACCACACAGGGCCAAAAATATCCTTTAGGAAAAAATGGAATGTGAAAGAACACATCGAGATTGCTGTCTAGGACAACTGGCAAAAGGATCACAGCAAGGCCACTCTGCTTCCTACTGTGCAAATCAAAGCATTGATTTCTTTGAAGAAGTAAGGACAGCATTCCTGGAAGGACAGGACTAAAATGCACCACCGGGACTATAACTAGATGTTCCCAACTCATAACCAAACGGTGGGCAGGAAAGAGCCAGGTGAGGGCTAGGCCAGGTCAGGCCATTTTCTGCCAGTTGTGGACCATCTCCTTTCAGAGGATGAAGTTCCCATATCAGCATGCATCCTCATTGTGCTCAGGGAAGGATTCTGATGGAGTCAGCAGAATTCTTCCTGGGATCCTGTGCACAAGATACCTGATATAGTCTGACAGGACCAGAAACAATACAGTTTTATAGACATTCTATTCTGTTTAATGCTTGTATTCTGCTTATTTTGTTGCTCAGATGCTACAGTGATGGAACCATATAATAGTCTAAAGGAGAAACAAGTCTCTTAAATAATTCTGAGACAGGGATGACATTTTCTATTGCATTCTATACAAATTCTATGTTATACATTTCCAAAAACTTACTAGAATTGTTTTATTTTAAACTCAACAGGACTGTTCTGTAAGATACCCCTGCTACAATGCAGGCCCCTCCTCACCTTCCAAACATTAACAGTAGTGCAGAGCCACAGAAAAGTAGGGGTTAATGCTTAGCTTTTATTACTAAGAGCTCTTTTCTGCTCCCATTGACATTGAAAGGCAATAGGAAACTTGCATGTGAACAGGATCAGACCCTTAGCATTACATATACCTTTTCCATGTAAAGAATGTATGGGTGATCTGACTGTTAAATGTCTAACAGAGATGTGGTATGTGTAATGTGGCCAAACTAACAGTTGTGAGTACCATATTTCATAGGCTGTGATGCTTTCATGCTCAGATTTGCACCCTAATGTTGCATTAAAATGTTTTGCATTTAATTTTGAAATACTGTAATATCTCAGCATATCAATACTAAAAGTGAAAGTTGTAGTTATAAAAAACAACTTTTTGCTGCATTCCAGTATCAATACCAACCTTTTTCAAGGTTGCAAAATCCAAACAACTGTTATCTCTACATACCATAAGGATATATACAAAAGTTCATGCATCAAAAAGCTGTTGCTCTGCTAATGAGGAACAGCAATGTTGTTAGGACAGAAGATATGGAAATATTTATACTATCCGCATTATTTAAATATTTGGCTCTGTCTACTTTATATAAATAACTAGAGGCCAGAGCCTCAAATGGCATAAATCACAGTTTCATTTCTGTCAATATACTGATTTATACCACTAGAGGAGCTGACCATAATTAGACATATAAAAGAACTATATTTTCCCTTGAGTAACTGACAGCCTTTCAACATTGCTCTCCAGCAAAGAGTATGTTGATTGAAAGACTGTCATACCTCAGCTAAAAAAATGGCCCAATACCATTGTAGTTACCTTTCAACACAGGAGAGAATAAATTGTTTAACATGTTTGCCATGACTGTATTAATCCTGGCTTAAATAAGCAGTAAGGGTCCCAACCTACACATAGTGAGATTTACCTATATATAAGGTGTGCCAGACTGGTATTTTAATAAAAAATATATGTACAGCCTAAAATTTTCCCCTGAAAGAGTAATCTTCAGTAGTACCACCTTTTTCCACTCTTCTCTCTTCCATTACAAATTTCATTGCTGCAAAATGCATCAACATTACTGAAGTCAGCACAAAAAACTGAAAGTGACAAGTAAAGGAATTGGCTAAGATGTCTACAGTTGCTGTGATTTCTATGATGGGAGAGGAATACAATCAACTAAGCACAGAAATCTTGTTTTTGCCAAGTGCTGGGCCCCTTGTAAAATGTTTCAATCAGTACTAGAATGCTGAAGACTGCCAAAGGACCAATTATTTTTTTGGAAAGGGCATGGTTCTAGCTTCAATAACCAAATGCTACACTGGAAAGAGATTAATCAGAGCAAGGAAAAGCAGCAGAGGACCCAACTAGAATAGTATCATAGAAGAACTTCAGCTCAAATCTTTCATGTTACATCTTGAGACATGAGGTATGTGGCTGTTTCCTTCATTACTGCGTAAAGCACACTGCAGTTTATTAGTGTTTCTGCAGTATGTTGAGGTCATTACTTGGGAAAGCTACTCTGTGTTTTTATTATTTTCTGGCAGGAATGAATGAGCCCTGTACTAGATGCTGGGAATAGGAGAACTTATGGTCACATATTTGGGGCTTCCTACACAAACACAACCAACTTAGGATGTTCCTTTAAGTTGCAGGTTACAAGCCAAGTTCCAGTTGATGCTGCATTAATATACTTAAGAAGAGAGAGAACCCATGGAGACCCAGCCCCATGCACTCATGCCAGAATCAGACACAGGTTAGCATCCAGCGCCCACTATTTTGCAAACACTTGTGCTGCTACAGTGCTTACTAAATCAGAAGGCACATAAGCTGTATGGGGTGGGACCTTTGCTCTGCCTCTGGAACACAGAAGAAGAAACAGTATGCTTTGCTGTTTCCACTGGTGTCACCAGCTCAGCTGCTTAGTTGGCTTACAGCAGCCCTAATGGCTTCCAGTGGTTTCCACGGTTGCGATGCTACCCTCCACTACTCTACATAAAGTACTTTCCCCCTACTTCCATGGCATAATGTAGTCCTTAAACACATTGCTACCATCCAGGCCAGGAAAAGGGAATATTCCAAGTTAAAAAGAACCAAAGAATCTGCAAGAATCTGCAATGAAAGCTACAATTTTATGCACTGTGAAGCATCCATCAACAAAATACACAGAGCTAGTGCCATAAAATAATTACATGTGTGGAGCCCATTGTAAATACAGCTTTAGATGCATTGGCACAGTTGGGGATGGAACTTAAAAATATAGTGAGAAGTATATTATGCAATGTATTTTTGTAGTCCGTGAGCCATATACTGTGATAGCATCAGTTCAGCAAAATTGCATGCAGTAGTTCTATATCTATTTGCCATTACAGCTTTTCTTAAGCAGGGAAACATTTCTCAAGAGTATTATTTTTCTGCCATGAAATAGATTTGCCCATTATGCCTACAGGGTAACTATATCTTATTCATTGGTCACTTACTGTCCTACTTTAACCAATGAAGGGTAATGAAACAGAGAGTTATTTTGAGCCCTATAACACTCTCTTGCATCCAGATCAGTTAATTCTGAAATAAATCCAGGGTAGTTTGATTTATTTTTTGAAAGACTGTTTCATCTCTCTTTTACAGAAGAGGCATTTTGTGTTGTTCGGTTTGCCTTATGGGAAGAGACTGTGGTGGCTGCTGTTGATCAGAAAAGGTAAGACAAGGGTAAAACATTTTATAATGAAGTTGAGACCAACCAACAAAACCAGGTGCACCGCAAATGATGAGTCATGGGTATGGTGACACAGATATAACAGTCTATTACTAAACCACATTTTGGCCCTGATAGGGTGAGTGACCTCTATTATGATGAACAATGAAAAGAGGCTGCCAGTTATACATATGTCTGAAGTCCCATGTTTATTTTAGCCTTGCAATCCGTATACTATGTTGGCCCCAGGAAATGCATTTAAAGCCTTGCTATCATCCATGTTTAATTTAAGGTTACAACTGACCTGAAGAAGGGGTTCTATGCAGTGGTAGCTTTATTTTAGGGGTTAGAGGTATTTTAGGGGTTAGGCTGTTGCAGATAGAAGCTTTCACGTGAAATGAACACCAAAAACCCCCAGTGCTCTGACTTATATGGTAGAGAGAGTAATCCAGATATCTTGGCTAAATTACAGCCTACCTTTTTAAATTCACCCTAGTGTTTCAGTTGGGTTGACTTTTTATTGTACTACCTATCCTAAACAGATCAAGGCAGTCTGGGCCCTGGCTCACAACCCTGAACCCGCACATGGGAGCAGTGATAATATGGGGGTCCTTGTTTTCTGAAGGAGGAGTAGCATGGGCCCCCCTTCTTCTCCAGCAGTGGCAGTAGGAGCACCTTTACCATCAGCAGCTAGCGAGATTCATTTGGAACCCCAGAGGGAGGTATGTTAGTAAGGCCGGGGACAGACATTCAAAAAGCCTGAGCCTGAATTGATTTGATCTTTGCAGGTTAGTCTAACCTGGCTAGGCTAAATGAGTTTTGTAACTGGACAGACATACCAGAAATCCAGGCACATGCCTGCAGTGGCTAAGGCTAGAAGCCATGGGGTGCTAGAGCAGCCCTCCCTTCCTTCCCCAGCATGGAGCTGAAGGGTGCATGGCTAGACTCCAGCAGGAGCTCTGATTAGCCCAGCAGGGAATTGATAACAGTGTTTATCACCCAATTAAGGAAACAATAGAGGGACATTACCAGCTACTTGTTGATTCAGCAGGACCATAGTCAGCATATAGTCTGGCAGCTAATACACCGACACCTCAGAGAGGAGGGAATTCCTGCTTAGCAGGGAGTGGTGAGGGGGAGGGGAGGAGCAGCATGTAGTCTCTGGAGCTGGAGCCAGGAGGCAGAGGGCACGGGCCAGCCCTGCTTTGGAGCAGATAGCCCCACCCAGCCCAGAGAGCATGCTGGGGGTGTCTGGTTTATCTTAAACCAGCAAGGGGTCTGGAACAGACATTGCACAAACCAGTTTGAGCCAAATCAGTTAAGTCTGATACTTTATTCAACCAGGTTTATTTCAAACCAGTTTCAGCCATTCTCAAACTGGTTTATGTGCACTGAACATCTATTCTGTTACAGGTTTAAACCAGTTTCTGATCACTTAAACCGGTTTATGTGTAGTGTCTATCCCTAGCCTAAGAGTCTCACTACCTAGTACTTACCACAATGGCTAGATACATAAACAGGGCAGGCTGCAGTCTTCTTGTCACAAAGTCATCTGTTAGGGATGACCAGGACCCCAGGTTCTAAAGCAGTGGGTCTCAGTATTAACTTCACATTGAAAGCCACAGAGCAGTTCTTCCCTCACTCAGCTGTTGTTTCAGGCTATCGTCTGACTCAAACAGATGTAATCATTAAAATTGTGTGTTCAAGCTTTTGTTGCTATGGGGAAGGCTTTATTTAAGAAACAAAGGCTTAGATTCTGATACCCTCACCCTGTTCCATGAGCTGGAGCTTTCAGTATAGGCCTGAACTACCCATATTTTAATCCAGCCCTGTACCTAAATGCTGTGTTACATTGAGTTCTGCATGCCCATTCCAAACTGGCATGATTTCAATCATGGGAGAAGAGAGCCCTGCTAAAACTGCAGCCTGTAGCATTTTTGATAGGACTGACAGCTAGAGAGGGCACAAGGAACTTTTTTGATACTTATGCTTCCTCATGCACTTTGCTGGCACTATCCATCCTAAACATGCATGGATACCCAGCAGGCCTTCTTTACCTTGACAAATAGTTACTGTGAAAACCCTTCTAGATCTGGAAACTACTAGAGTAAGAAGATTCCCTTCCTGCCTAATGCAAGACAAAGAGCCATTGGGATTTTCTTCCTCAAGAAGTGCTCTTTGCCCACAGGGAAGGAAAAGAGATTGGTTTCCCCTTGCCAGCAGTTGGGAAGAAAGAAAAAACAGAATGGAATGAAAGAAACTGGTTTATATGATTAGGTTTTATAAAGAAGTCTGTGTGTAAGTGGACATGCGTACACATGCCTGCCTGTGAAATAAAATCCTATGCTTCCAATCACATATAGGGCGATAGATAGATAATTTCAAATGAGGTTAACAGGTGCATGATGCTATAATATATATGAGTACATAAATCTTTATATACATACATACATACATGGGGAATAAATACTGTACAGGGCCTATGCTTTCAGGAAAAGGTTTTCCTTCTTTTCAAATTCTAAGCAGATTGACAACCTCTGTAATTAAATTCTACAAAAAATCAGACCATTTGCATACTTTAATTATTCATGATGTGATTTTAAAAGTTGCACTCAGCAGCTAAAATTTGAGAGAGAGATTTTATTAATTGAAACAATTATCACTTTGCAGCACAAGGTATATGGTACAGTCAGTCAAAATGAAAGGATATTATCTCCTGCCATACAAGCATATGGGAAGCCTAAACAAACAATGCTTTTTAAATTAACTTCCTGAAACTGAGATTGGTCAGAGTGGCCCAGTAAGGATTACCCCAATAAGTGTCACTGTCAGGGAATGCAGTTTCATGTTATTTTTTCTGTGATGTATAACAACTTATATTCACATTGAGACATGTAAATGTAAGCCCGAATATGGCCTATATTGCTGTACAAAGTATTTTTAATAAGGCTGTCAAACAATTAAAAAAATTGATAATGATTAGCTGTGCAATTAAAAAAAAAGTTTTAATTTTAATGGCACAGCAAAAAGTCAAAATTTATGCAAAATTATGCAGGTACTTTGTATGTATGGGGTGGGTGTGTAGGGGAAATTTGTGAAGGTGTGGGGGACCTGTGGGTGTCTGTATGGGGTTTGGAGTCTTGGGAGAGGGGGGTCCCCACACACCCTGGCACTGGGGTACTGTGGGTTGGGAGTGCAGTGCAGCAGCAGGGCTGGAGGGACTGTGGCTTGGGAGTGAGGGGCAAGGGCAGGGCCTGGCCATATCACTGGCACCCCCAAAATCATATTACCACCCCCCACCATAAGCAGCAATATAAAATATCAGTGGGGGGGCTGGGTGGTATGAAGTGCACCCGCCTGACCCTGACCCTCCCTCCCACAGGGCCTTTCCGGGGCCGGTGTGCGCTGGTGCTGTGCGTGCAGCAGTGGAGGAGTGCATGGTGGGGTGCTGGGCATGGTGCTGCAGTGGCATTGGAGTCACTTTCGCTGCCTCAGTTTCAGGGAGTTAAGTCGCATTAGCCCCAGTCTTCCACTGCCTATGCCCCCCACAGGTGTCTTCTTTTTTGAAACTGGAAATATAGTAACCCTACAGGAACACAGCCCAGAGGTGTGTAGAGCAGCTGCCAGCAGGAAAGTCTGTGGATGGGAAGGGGCAGGGGGAGAGGGAAGGATCAGGGGGGCAGCTTGAGGGCCCCATGGTGAGTGAGGGAGTGGGGCAGGCGCAGGGGCTGAGGTGAATGGGGCCCTGGAGTTGGGGCAGGTTGTGGGACAGAGCTGAGTGTGGCTCACCCAGAGGTGCAGGGGGGTGCTGCCTGGAATTATGTGTGAGATGAGGGTGGGCTGCCCACTGTGGGCTGGGGCTTTGAGCCCTGCTGCCTTTGCCCTGGGAGCCATGTGCTAGTAGCGTCGTGCATCCCCTGTCCATCCCATGGTGGGAGGCACAACATGGCATCACATGGCTCCCAGGGCAAAGGCAGCAGGGCACAGAGCTCCAGCCCACAGTGGGCAGCCTGCCTCTAACCCATGCACAAATCTGGGGGGCACATGCCCCCCATGCCTCCCATGGGTGTGCATGAGGTGGCAGGGAGCCGCCCTCCCCCTGTGCCTCTGGACAAGCCACCCGTGGCTCCATGACCTCTCCCTACCCCTTCCCCATTCCCCTCCTTCACCATGGGGGCCTCAATCTGCACCCCCACCCCTTCCTCCTCCCCTTCCCCTCCACAGACTCATCTGTTGGGCACTGCTCTACACACCACTGGGTTGCATTCCTGGCTGCATGCATACTGCGACTGCTCATGTGTCTGTCTATGTGTCTGTACCTGTGCGTGCATCCCTCCCCACTTCCTGCTGAAGCAGCCTAGAGTCTACTCCTGGGCTGCCCTGTAGTTTGTCTACACTGCCACCACTGTCTGCTGGGCAGCCTAGAGCCAGTGATGATGGTGGTAGAGTGGAACCCGGGTGTGGGTTCCAAAACCATGTGCACAATTAACACATTCAAAAAAATTAACATAAGAACTAATGAATGTGTTAATCGCTCGTGTTAATAGCAATTAATTGACCACCCTAATTTTTAACATTTGATAACAATGCCCAAAGTGAACTAGATTTTCTAAAGCACAATCCTCACCATCCTCAAAGCTGTCTCTTCAGTTTACTAATGTATTTAACTGTGCCTTTGAATATCTAGCTCAGTGTTTTTAGTAACAGGAGAATGTGGCCAGGTCTTGCAAGCTCTTATTTCAAGTGTCTAGTCTAATCCAATCCAATCCAGAGGAACTAGTAATATGTATACTGTATACAGTATCAGACACTAAAACAGTAGGTTTCATATATTTAATACAAAATGAACTATATATACTGACATGATTTAGTCTTTTTATTTCATAAGAGGAGATGGGCCTATTAATAAAAACCTCAGCCAAACAATCCAAAGCATTGGGTAAATTCAAATCCAGATATGAATTTTGCACCTCTCATTAGTTATCGTTTGCATGACGTTAACATTTAGAAGCCTGAAATAAGACTATCACCCATTCTGCTAAGTATTGTTCACTAAGAGATGGTGCCTCTTCTCCCCCCACCCCCCGCCACCCCCTTGCGATTTACATGCTGAGCAGGCAAAACAAAGGAGAGGAGGGGAAACAGGTGAAGTGATTTTTGCAAGGTCACACATATTGTGACAATGAAAGATCTGATGTCAGAAATCAGATCTCCTGATTCCTGGTCCAGACCTCAACCAACAAGACCTTATGTCTTTGAGTCCCTTGTCTGTGTGTGACAGTCTAAGTGGTAAAATAATTGCAATATACAACACTGAACACACACATAGGAAGGGTAATTTTAAGGGAAAAAAACCTCATGAGTTAGTTCAAATAGTCAATTTTGTGTTGATATGCTTGGATGTAGTACACTGTGATAATACTAAATTGATTGTATATGGAAAGACATTTACATGGAAGCTATTGTAAACTGCCAGAAGGAACAGTGAAGAAAAAAAAATCTAAATAATTTACTTTACTACCTACTGAGAAAATAAAGGCAATTTTTTATGGAATTATGAAACAGGCCACTCCAGTGACAGTACTGCATGCTCCCCTGCAGGGAAAGAGGTGAAGGCAGGCTGGGAGTGCAGTATGGGGAACACACCTCTTCTTGTTGAACACAAAGGCAGCAATGCCACCATTTTACCTTTGCTAGAGAAGGCGGCATCCCCATGACAAACTTTGAAAGAATGTGTAAAAATGAGTAAAAGGAAGGGATCTTGCCTCAACACTAGCAAGGTAAACATGTAAAATATCAAATTTGTGCCACCCACCACCCTGTTGCTTCTGTGTGACCTCAGTGAAGTTAGTGCCAAACATTTATTAGGGACCTGCTTAAATCATGGTTTCATGATTTTTGTGGAAGTTGGAAAAAATGGCAATCTCCATTCAAAAGTAGCATTGGCCACAATTTCCTAGGAAATCAACCAAAAAACCCACCCCTTAATAAAAATAATATACTTTCTCCCCAATAGGAGTCAGTGGTTCTCACTACCACTGTGGCCTGGCCTTGCAGCCTACCTGGCAGGGGGAAGGTGCCTGCTGGCAGAGTATCATGAAGTGCAGCAGCCAAGATGAAGGCTGCCTCCTTGTGCCTTTCCACCAATCAGTGCCAAGGCCTGGGGCTGCATGAAGGGCAGCCAGCAGTCAAAATGACAGCAGACTGCTCATCCCACGTACCCCTGGGGTCTCTGCCAATCAGCATTAAGGGGTGGGGCCGCTGCAAAATGACCGTAAAATCGGCTCTTCAGGCTGTTGCCAAGCTGTGCCAATTGCTTTCTCTTGCAATGAGTTAGGTAGATCTCTAATTATTATTAGTCATTGTTGAATGGGACAACCTATATGCAGGAACCTAGATAATGCCTGGCAGGCAATCATTTGTACCATGTATGCATCAGGTCCAAATATATAAGCATTGCCTCTCCCAGAGCAGGCCAGGAGATAGCAAGCCAAAGAGCACTGAAGGGACTTCTAATCATAGGATTTGTGCACAGGATAATAAAGAAGAGAGTGTTTTATAAAGCCCTAATCAGTCCCATATACTTAAGTTCCTTCAATGTTTTTCTTTTTGTTTCCCATGTGAGCACTTAAGGCCTGAGGTTTAGATAGGATACTGTCTTGAAACACCCAACATTCAGAGGTGATGGACACTTACAATTCCAGTTGAAGCCAATGGGAGCTGTAGGTAACATACACAATCCCATTCATTTTTCTTCACCGAGTAAGCAACACTTTCAACCCTTCATACACCCCTGCTCACCCTGCAGTGTTAATAGTAGTTCTTTGTGGGAAGCATAAGGGTTTGGAAGACTTGTATACCAAGATGTAGCATTGTTAGGCATATGTATCAGCCTGTAAATTTCATGGAAACAAAACTGGTGACAAAAATTCAGTGTCCACTGCAAATGTCTAAGAAATATGGGTCTAAGTATTAAGAACACCCTTGAGGCTGCACAACTGCAAGTAATAAATATACTCTAGGTCAGAGTTCTAACATGCATCAGGAGAAAAACTGAAGACATAGTCCTCTTGACTGGCAGCTCAAACAGGTAGATGTTAGCATGTCAGACACTTTGAACTGCTCTGAAGGCTAGAAAAGTGACATGGCTTTTGGAAGCATGGATGCTAGATGCCCCATGGTAAGTTTCATTTGGGACAATCTTCCAGAGTAGTAAAATACTAGTATATTTTCTACCCTTAGCTTATTCCAATAATAAAGAAAAATATGGGTCTTTTCCTTATGTCACAAAGAGTGAGAGGCACTTGGCAAATACTGTTCTGCAGTGCATTGGGAATACTTACTTGACTATCAAGCTTTTCCTTACAGCAATGAGGTGGACAAAGGGAACTGGTACATACAAATATTCCTCCATTCGCTGTCTCCTCAGTTTCCTGGGCCATGGCTGTTAGCTCAGAATGTAGGTTTATTTTTTGCACTTTCATTTGCACTTTCATTCGGCAAATACAAGAAAGAAACTGGACTATCATATTCATAGAAAGAGCACAAGGGACCATTAGATCATCCAGTCTGACCTTCTGTATGTCACAGGCCATTAATTAAACTTCACTCGTTTATCCATGCATTGAGCCAAATAACTTGTGTTTGGCTCTCACATCTTCTGCAAAGGAATCCAAGAGCAATGTTAAGACCTCAGGAGATGGACAATCTAACTATTCCCTTGATGTTTTGTTCCCCGATTAATCACCCTCACAGTTAAAAATTCGTGCTCAGTTTCTTATTTGAATTAAAGAGATTAAAGAGACCATTAATATCAGGTATCTTTTTCTTTTGAGGGTACGTTTATACTAATTGAGTCACTTGTAGTCTTCTCTTTGATAAACCAAGCAGATTGAGCTCTGAGAATATGTTTACATTGGGGTGGCAGCCAACCTGTCCTCCCACCTGCTTTGGCAGGTGTGCTTCAAACCCAGAATTATTCTGGCAGGGCTCTTGTGGGTTTGTCCGCAGTGCTAGCTCTCAGGAACACTGAAGACAGAGGTCTTGAGAGCAGTCATGGAAGGATGCGCAGGAGTGGTCCCACTGGTGTATTTCTGGGTTTAGAGCTGACCTAGGGGAACAGACAGAAAGCATGTTCTTGGGGATGTCCCAGGTGGTGCCTGTTACCATTGCAATGTAGACATGCTTTCACTATCCTATCCATCCTATCATCACTTCTGTGGCTCTTTCTGTATTGTCTCCAATTCATGGACAAATAATTGACACATCCCTTTGAAGCATGTAACTGTGCCTCAAACAGAGAAATGAGAAAGGGGAGGAGAGAGACCTCCCCAGCAAGTCCAACACTGACCAAGACACATTCCTTGAATCTAGACCTTGTTGTACTTTACTTTCTAAGGTCCAATCCCATCCTTGTCTTGAATGGCAATATGGCCCTACAAAAGCAAGGAACTGCCACAGTTTTCTTGTGGTAGGAGCAACACTCAGCCACAGCACGTTCTATGACAGTACTCAGATGGAGTGCAAGTCTAGACAAGTGACAGAAATATAGGCCATGATTATATGTATCCATTGGCCTGCACGGGGCTGGAGGTTCCTACAAAGTATGTAGGAGGTAGAAATACTGAAGGGAACTTTCCCCTGATGCTCTAATCGTTTCCAGTGGTCACCTCTTTATTTTGATTTTGTACAGAAGACCAGGATTTGGGCCCTAGACAGTCAATGTTCAGAGCTGGTTTTATGTTTCTTAAGCTCCTCTTAGTTACTGTGCAAGATTTATTTTACTAACCATGACATAGCAGAGAGTAGTTAAAACCCTTCTCCTTGTCATTCCCTACCCTTGTGAAGGCACCTAAGGCTGTATTCTATATGAATTTTAGTTGATATCTATTTAAAATTATCAAATCAGTTACAAGGAACATTCTAAGAATGACATATATTTAAAATAAAGCCAAAATCCAATTACTATACTCCATATAAGCCAGGGATCAGATTCAATTACATTACACTTCGCAATTTACAATCTGTTGGTGTTCATTCTTTGAAAATGCTCTTTTTTTTGCCACAGACCTTCAAAATGTGCTTACCTACTGAAAAAATACAGGTCCTCAGTACTAGCCCTTGTTATAATGTAAGCCAGCTAATAACAGCAGGGCCACATAATACACTGCACCAAAATTTCCCCTGAAGGAAGGACTAGTTAAACCAACAATGCCCAACCTTTTCACCCCATAGGCTGGATGGGCAATGCCAGGTCTAGTTGTGGGCCAGATCTGGTTGGTGGGCTTGATCCATCTGGCACATGGGACCAGTGGAGGAGCCCCATCTGCCCATGGGAGGGTGTGCAGCTTTACCCTAATCCGTCTGCCAGGGTGGGGGGCAGGGGCGGGGAGGAGTCACACAGATCTTCCCTGCTCCCCAGCTGTTAATTTTTTTCCAACTCATGGGGGTCCCTGCAGGCTGGATGGCATGGCTCCGTGGGATGGATTTGGCCTATGGGCCAGATGTTGAGCACCCCTAGGTTAAAGAAACCCCTGATTTGCTGCTGAGAAGAATTAGTGTAGACCCAAATGTTAGATGTGAGCAATTTAGGACATGCAGATCAGACATCTGGGGACTCAGAAGCACATCAGTATGTATCTTTTCTGTACCTCTGCATCCTGGATCTGAACACTCCTTTGGATTCTGAAACTCACCAAGGCTGAACTAGGCTGCTCAGTGCTATGATTCACCAAACCTTATAAGACAACCCTATTACAAGCCCATCACAAGAGAAGCAAGCACTGACTGGACTGCAGGGACCAGGCCTAAGAAGGCACTCAGCTTGGTGGGTACTAGCAGGCATTATTATATGTTGCTCTGATGCAGGCATATTTTACTAGGGTGGGCAGGAAAGGAAACAGTTGCAGTTAGTTAGTCTTAGTGCATGGGGCTAGCCAATTGGCTTTCTAAGTGCATCAGGAATCAATTTTAGAGCTGAACCTTGTCAGGATTTTTGCCTGAAGGAGTTATTTTAAATCCAGTTTTCTTTTGAAGCCAACTGTGCAATCTTCATTTTCTTGTGGCAAGCAGGGTGGTTCCTCTGTAGCAGCTCCATGCTGTTGCCACAGGGTTCTCACAAAGCTCCTGACATTGCTCTGCTTTCTTGGGCTAGGGACAGAAGTTACACATAAACTGGTTTTAGTGATCAGTAAGTAGTTTAAACCTATAATAGAACAGAAAATCAGTTTCAAAATGCCTGAAACTGATTTAAGATAAACCTGGTTGAATGTAGTATCAGACTTAACTGATTTGGGTCAAACCAGTTTCTGAAACTTCTGTCCCAGACCCCTTCCTGGTTCAAGTTAAATCACAGTCCTCCAGTATGCTTTGCAGCCCTTGACTGGGTTGTGCTGTCTGCTCCAAAAAGCAGGGCTGGTCCCACCCCTCTGCTCCCCAGCTGGAGCAGTGAGGGCTGGCTAACAAGGGGTTGGGGTGGGGGCGGCAAACCCTGCTGGGGATGCAGCTTAGTCTGCAAGGGTGTGGGGGGGAAGAAATGCCCCCCCAGGCAAACCCTGGTTGGGGTATGGAGCCAGGGAGGGGGGTAATACCCCTTCTCCTGCTCAAACTTACTGCTGCCTGCAACTGTGGACTACGAATCCCAGGGCCACCTAGAAGCAGGAAGATGTGATGCAGAGTCCTGCTGCTGTGATTTTTTACTGAAAATCCCAGAGACCTTGGGGGCAGCAGGAATAAGAAGTGAACACACAGCTATGCTGTAGCACCCCGTTGGCTTCTGGCCTGAGCCACTGCAGATGTGTGGCTGCATTTCCCAAATCAAAGGTAAATATCTGTTCACTTCTGTTTCAGTTTAATCTCTGCATTTTAGACTAACCTGCAAAGACTGAATCAATTCAGCCTCAGGCTTTTTGACTGTCTGCACTTAACCATGGTAGCAGCAGCTAAGTGCCAAATACTGGTATGCTGATACCCTTCACAAGGACAGGAGCTGCTTTGCCTTGTCTTTCAGTGATACGAGGGTAGGCAGGAAAGGAAACTATGATACACTGACCGCTTACCAGACAAATCTGTGGTAACTAGGGAATGGTTTGCAGTGGCCTTCTTTTAGGCTCCTCCATTGGCTGGTCCCCAAAGGTTGCTTTCAGAGCCTTCTGTGCTCCACCTTCTCTGCTCTGCACTGTTCAGTGCAGATCTGCATCTCACGGCTATATGTGCACAGTCTCGTGTGTGTGCCTCCTAAGATTCTGCTCCATGATTCTGTTCCCAGGTCATGCTGCAACCCCTTTAGCAGCACTCCATCCCCCTGCCCTGCTCTGTCTCTAGAAGGCATTCTGTGGCTTCACCAGCCCATCTTGGTCCAGATACTGTTGAAAATTCATTCAAGTTGTTTCCACTTCTCCACTCTGATCTACACTGGGATAGGGAATATATCTTAGGGCCATAAGAAAGAGAATAAATACTAGCATCCTGCTTAGTAATTTGATCATAACAGTGATTCATACAGCACTTCATATTAGGTATGTTGGGGCTCTATTTCTCATTCTGTTTACATGAGGATTTTGTTTTGATTTTTCTACCTTGATCAGAAAGTTCATCTAATTTGGAGCTCCTGGAACAATTCTGTTTCCAGGCACACTGATGTAAAGTAAGGCATATTTGCATACACCATTTGATTCATGCATATCACACTTCTATCACCATATTTCATGCATAGAGTTCTGTGCAACAATAAAGGGACTCCATTTGGGTTGCAAGAATTTGCATCTTTATAAGAGCTGTGTGCTTGGTCAGGAGGTGGAGTGTGTGCTCAGAGCTATTACAAAATTCTCCAAACCATGGAGCTTCCTGGTATCACCATCCAAAATCATCTCTGCTACAACTTGTGTTCTGACCTGCAGTAACTGGGACCGGATTAACGCAAATGCTAGGACCCTGAGCTGTGGAGGGTCCTGGTCCTTCCCTCTGTGGAGACCATGTGAATGGCCCTGTCCACCTCCCTTCCCTTCCCTTCCCTTCCCTTCTCCTCCCCTTCGCTCGCCTCAACACCATGGGGGTTGCTTCCCAGGGGCAGCCCTGAGCCCTGCTTCCTGCAGGCAGCAACACCAGGGTGAGGAGGGAGTTCTCCACTGGCCAGGCCCATAAGTTTGTTTGCCTAGGGCCCACTAAATGGTTAATTTGGCTCTGGCAGGAACTGGCAGGTTGTTACACAGTTCAAACTTCAACCAAAGCTGAGTTTGTGCATTTTTGCATTTTGAACAAAAGGGTCACCAAGATTTCTCTCTGATGTTCCTTCTTCACGTTTGGGTACATGGACTTTGTCAACTCCAAGAAAAGTAGCATGAATTTAAAGCCAAAGGCAGGTTAGGTTAGCAGAAAAACAAGCATACACTGTGCTCTTGTGTGTGAAGATGAGACCGCCTAATTTTCTGACGTAAAAGTTACCATTAGCAGTATACAGGTTCACTAGCAAGATAAGGCAAAGATGTCTACTGTTTGTGTTGCAGATGAGACACAAGCAGGAACAGTTTCCGTTAAATCTTAGCCATTATCAATGGTATAGAGTAGAATTAACACACTTGAATAGACTGTTGACCTTACATTGTGGTATTTAACCTACTGTGCAGTGGTGCACTGTACCATGAAAAAAATGCAGTTAAAAGTGGGCAGCTGCCATTATGGATTTGTTTTTCACTCTCTGATAAGAGTGTTTTCCTTGACCAATTTATGCTCCTTTCCTATTACTATTGCTCCTGTTTCTGCATTTCCTCTTCTTAACTTGCCTTATTAGGCATTGACAAGTATTGAGGTCAGTTAAATAACTATTTGTTTTATTATTTTCTTGGCAAAGCAGGTGTGGTAGAAACAGCTGCTAATTATTTGCTATTGTTCTCTTTAATAACGAGCCACAGGGGCTCTAGAGGAGTAAGGGTAATTCAGAATCTTTTCAAAGCAAAAAAATATGAAGTCACACTCAGAAGTGTGTCAGTGCAGACCTGCTGATCCAGAGGCAGAGTGGGAACTGGAAAAACAACACATTTTATCATTTAAAGTTCTGCTTAGTAATGGGTCATAGCTGAGCCTCACATTGTGGAAAACAATAAGGAAAGATAGCCAGTGGAAATGGACAAGAAAAAAGTGTCCTGAATGAATGAAAAAAAGAATGGCTCGTGATCCAGTAGAACCAGAAGAACTACAGAATAATAAAATGGCTGTAGAAAATATGAGCTAAGGTGGAGAAGGGAAGGAGGTTTGTCTGTGATGGTGTACTCAGTGGGGGGATATTGAGTTGTTTTGCATGGCATCTTTAAATGCATTAGTGCAGCTTCTCTGTTTGAATGAATGGGTACTGCTCCACTGAGCTAGGCTAATTTCCACCAGCTGAGGGTCTGCCCCATGGACTCCTCCTACTCGGTACTGCAAGTTATTTCAGGGGAGCTGGTATAGAGTACATTATGCTCAGTGTTGAGGCTTATAACTTCACAACTGTATCCTCATTTACACTACCGCCTTCCCTCAAACACAGACAGCAAAGCATACGCTTTCAGTCCAGTTTTAGATTAAGGAAAACCCCCAAAAGTAAGTCCCAGAGGGAGTGAGCCAGTGGTGACGCATAGGAGGCACACGGGGGTGCACGTGCACCCCGAGAGCTCTGGTTCACCCCCTGACAGGCTGTGCTCCTCATTTAGGTGATGGGCAGGGGGAGGGGGTGCAGGCAGGAGTGCTGGTGCCCCCCCTGTGAGCACCGGCTGGGGAGTGGGAGCACCAGATGAAGTGCCATGGCCACTTCCAGGAGTGGCACAGCCACTTCCAGGAATGCCAGGGTTGCTTCCCAGTTGTCACGATTGGCTGCGGGGGGACTTCCCTCCCCCGGTTGGCACCAGTTGCCCATGGAGTGAGGTATTCATCTTGAACTGCCTCACAACAATGTACAAAGAAAAGGGAATCATACTCTCCTTTGTATTTGTACAGCCCAATATAACCACCCAGGTTTAGATAGGCAACAATATTACTTTGTAGCAAAAAGTTATATAAAGAGCCAATTCAATCTGAGTAATTTCTAATTACAGGTAGGGATGGCCATAAAGGAATAAATTATGTGATGCACATCCTTTTTTGTTTATCAGTCCTCTGGGATGAGGTCTGTGAAAGAGCTTGAGTACAGTGGAACAGGTTGGGAGGGAATGTGCCTAGCCTCCTTGTCACAGTGGATGGCACCATGGATGATCTTCACTGGGAAGCCTTAAGTGTAAAGGTGAGTTAAGCAGAAAGGAGCAGTAGTGTGTAGATCAGTGGTTCTCATCCTTTTTTAGAGTCAAGGCACCCCTGGATAGACTTGAAGTACCTTTCAGACAATGCCAGTTCTTAGTTTCCATGCTTTTTTGACTACAGAAAAATAATAAAACATTTTTTCTGTTGCAAAGAACTAAGAAAGACCACAACTATGGATTTCTATTTAACATCTCTGGGTTTATCTTGTGAATCATATTTGCGTACCTAGCAGAGCTAACATTGTGGCTAGGGACAGAAATTACACAGAAATTAAACTGGTATAAATGATTAGAAACTGGTTCAAAACTGTAACAACAGAAGTTCAGTGCACATTAACTGCTTTCAAAATGGCTGAAACTGGTTTAAGATAAACCTGGATGGATGTAGTATCACTTACCTGATTTAGGTTAAATCAGTTTATTGAACTGTCCCAGATCCCCTCCAAATTCAGGTTAACTCATAGTCCCCCAGCATCCCAGGATGCTTTGCACCACCTCCACAAACCCTCCCTCACAGGATGGACAGGCTAGACTTGGCCCAAGCTGTCTGCTCCAGCTGAGCAGGGAGGTGTGCTCTAACACCCCCCAGCTTCTGACCTGGGCCACTGCAGGCATGTGGCTATATTTCAAGAATCAAAAGTGAATGTCTTTTCACTTGCTTATTGGTTCAATCTACATACTTTAGAATAATTGTGAAGATTGACTCCATTCAGGCTCAGGCTTTTTTTACTGTCTGTACTTAGCCTATGTGTCACCCCATAGCACTCTTGGAAGGATCTCAAGGCACCCCAGGGTGCCCTGGCACCCTGGTTGAGAATCACTGGTGTGGATTCATAGCTCTTCAAATTCATCCAGCCCCTGTAACTACAGAAATCCTATGACTGCAATAGTCCATAAGAGGGAGGAAGGCTGGTTCCCATCACCTTTTCCAAACTTGAGTGGAAATCTCCTGAACATAACTAGTTTATTTGGGTTATGCCTTCGGTTTTGCCCCTGCAGAAGGGGTCTAAGGAAGGTCCTCAGGGAAGCTACTCTTTGGCAGCCTTGAGGAAAATCTTGAAAGCACTGGTGGGGTGAAATGAAAGGGAAGCCAGGCATTCACTAAGCTGGAAGACACAACAGCTGTGTTACGTTTTTAAATTATATTTAAATTAAAACAGCACTGAAGAGCTTGAAGTGTCTTGAAAGAAGAGCCAAATTACTCAGTACAAAGGGAGCTAGAAGCTGCAAGTTTTCACAAAGGGAATGCAAACACAAAAAGCTGACATGCGCTTGGCTTCTGTAAGAGCTTCCCTCCCCCTTCCAACAAGGCAATAAGCCAGGAAGAAGCTGGTGATCAAAGGTTGGTCAGTGCCCCTACTATGTTTAGTTATGGGAAACTATTGAGAGCATTGTCACCACAGCCAAGAACAAGCATGACTTGGTGCTATATGTATTTAAACAAATGCAGAGGTAACAGATTTCAAGGGTTCTAAGCAGAATCAGCTTGTCTGATACTTAACACAGCGATGAGACAATACACTGTTATTGGCAGCTTTGCAGGCATTCATCTAAAGACTCAACGGGAATGCATATTTAGCAACCCTCTCACCTCCAGGAAAGGGGCGGGGGAGGGGAAAGCTTGCACTTAACGCTGCCTTTGTTGTGCCAGCTGCTTGATAAGCAGAGGACTTTGGTTTCCAGGTTTATCAGTTCAACATAATTGTAGAGCACTAAATTTGCTTTAAGAAACCTTGTCTTAAGGTTCACTGTAAGTCAAATTGACATTACCATGAATTTTACACTGATTTATTCTCAGAGTTCTCTCACGTTCCACAAATATGGAGCATCCCCTCACTTCTGAAAATCATTCACATATCCCATGAAAGATCATATAACTGAGGTCACAGAAAAGGTTATTTATACTAAGGGAAGGACGTTTATACTAAGGGAAGGACTATGGGAAGCACATGAATACTTACATTTCCTGCATGAATCATGCAGGAAATGCATCTCTATGCAGCATGCATCATTACTGTAACATGCTCTATATGGGATTGCCTCAAAGACTGTTTGAAAGCTGCATCTTTTGTAGTATGCAGCAGCAGCACACCTTATGTCAGGGGTGAATTGCCATGGGGCATCTCAGTGGCTGAGCTTGTACTCCACCCTCATCCCATGAGCCACTGGGGACCTCAGCTGGCGGCTCCTCCATAGAGCCATTGCCATGGGCGTGTATGTGGCACGCTTCACAGACACCCCAGTCTCCTGCCTCTTCTGCGGGCAGAGGGAGACCCTGGTGCACATGACACTCAAGTGTGCCAGGCTGCAGCCCCTCCACCTCTGCCTCTAGAACCTCCTCCTGAGTTTCTGATTTAACCTCACCCCCCACCTTTTTATTTTTGGGTACCCCATCCACAGCCCCACCAAGTCCCAGGACCTCCTGGTCAACCTCCTCCTGGTCCTGGCCATGTGGGCCTTGTACATGACCAGGAAGGAGGCTCTGGCTGGGAAGATGCCTGGAGACTGCGGGGTCTCTTTCCTCTGTCTTGTCCATGCACGTTTCTGGGCAGAGCATGACTGGAAGGCATCCACCAGCTCCTTGGATGCCTTTGAGGACTGGTAGGTGTGGCCCGGGGGCTCTGCTCGGTTTACCCCTTGGGCACACTTATTTTCATGTTTTGACTCTTTGATCCACACAACACTCCTATCCTGTTTTTTCATTAGTTGTCCCAAGAATTTAGTTGTTCCATTCATCCATTAGCCTCCGTAAAAAGGAGCTACTAGTTATCCAGGTGGGCCTTGCCCATGGTAATCAGGGGACAACAAAAGGGCACAGCAGCCCTCTTGGCTCTCCAGGGAACTGGCGGACCTCCTGCATCTTAAAAGGAAGACCTACAAAGGATGTAGGACTGGAACCGCCACCAAGGAGGAATACTCTGCTTTAGTCCGGACTTGCAGAGAGCAAATCAGGAAAGCCAAGGCTGCGATGGAATTCCAGCTAGCTACAAATATCAAGGAAAATAAAAGGTCCTTTTTTAGATATGTGGGGAGCCAGAGGAAAAGCAAGGGCAACATTGGACCCCTGCTAAACCAGATGAGGCAACTGACAACTGATGCCCAGGAAAAAGCAAACTTGCTCAATGGATACTTTGCGTCAGTTTTTCACCAGTTCCATGGGATGCCCCTGCCCACTATGGGTCAGGGAAGCCCAGGCAAAGGAGATTCCTTGCTTCCATCGAAGCTGACCTCATGAAGGAACACCTCGACAGGCTGGATACCTTCAAGTCAGCCAGCCCTGATGGGTTACACCCAAGGGTACTCAGGGAGCTGGCAAGCATCATAGCTCAGCCCCTGGCACGGACCTTTGAGAGTTCTTGGCGCTCTGGTGAAGTGCCTGATGATTGGAAGAGGGCCAATGTGGTGCCTATCTTCAAGAAAGGGAGGAGAGTAGATCTGGCAAACTACAGGCCCATCAGGCTGACCTCTATCCTGGAGAAAGTCTTGGAAAAGATTATCAAGGAGGTCATCCTTAACAGACTAGCTGAAGGCAATATCCTGAGGGATAACCAGCATGGGTTTGTTGCGGGTAAGTCTTGCTTGACCAATCTCATTTCCTTTTATGACCAGGTGACTTATCACCTTGACAAGGGGGAAGAGATCAACATCATATGCCTCGACTTTAAAAAAGCCTTTGATCTGTTATCCCACGATCACCTCCTAGCTAAACTGGCTAACTGCGGCCTTGACGTCACCACGATCCGCTGGCTGGGGAATTGGCTCCGCGGTAGGACCCAGAGGGTGGTGGTTGATGGGAGCCAATCATCTTGGTGTGCTGTGACCATTGGGGTCCCACAAGGCTCTGTCCTAGGGCCTATACTGTTTAACATCTTCATCAATGATGTGGACATTGGTGTCAGAAATGGACTAGCCAAGTTCACCAATGACACCAAACTCTGGGGTAAAGCATCCACATTTGGGGACAGGAGGGTGATCCAGGCAGATCTGGACAGACTCATGAAATGGGCGGACGAGAACCAGATGGTGTTCAACACCAAAAAATGCAAGGTTCTCCACCTTGGGAGGAAAAACCTGCACCATGCTTATAGGTTCGG
>NW_017729022.1:149299807-149300281 GCF_001723915.1 Gavialis gangeticus | reverse complement strand
CACCTATAAGTTTATAAGGGATGTTCACCAGTATCTGGGGGAACATTTGTTCACCAGAGCGCCCCAAGGGATGACAAGATCGAACAGTCACAAACTCCACTGTAACCGATTCAGGCTGGACATAAGAAAGAACTTCTTCACTGTCCAAGCCCCCAAGGTTTGGAATAGACTGCTGCTGGAGGTAGTTCAAGCACCCACTTTGAACGCCTTCAAGAGACATTTGGACGTTTATCTTGCTGGGGTCCTATGACCCCTGCTGACTTCCTGCCCTTTTGGCAGGGGGCTGAACTTGATCTTCTGAGGTCCCTTCCAGCCCTAATGTCTATGAATACCCTGAGTCAGCTTGATGCTAGTACATGGGAGGTCATTCTCAGCAGTTGCTCCTCAGCTCTGGAATTCCCTTTCTCTTGAGGCCTGCCAGAACCCAAGCCTGGTGTGGAAGAAATCAAACTTCGCGTTGTGTTTGGTATTAGA
>NW_017729022.1:149289474-149294263 GCF_001723915.1 Gavialis gangeticus | reverse complement strand
AACTTACAACTCTTATGGCCATAGTGTGTGTACATGTACAGTGCTGGAGTCTCTTTTGGCAGAGCTGGCACATCTTTAGATCCTCCACTTCCCATTTCTTTAACTCAATTCACACAGGTCTTTCACATAGGAATGGCTTATCGAGGGTGTCCGGTCAGGTTGTGAGATTTGCTAGTGGCACAGAAATGCTGTGGCTAATGTCCAAAGACAAGACTCCACTGCAATAATGGCACAAAATGCAATTAATCACGGTTAGACACGGCTCATTTATGAGGGTGAGGAAAGGGTAAACCTGTCCACTGGGTCACAGGGTTTCAGCTGGGCCCCCTTGCATTGAAAACTGCCCTTCCAGACAGCCTTGGGGCGGCTGAACCCAACCTTAGTCCCAGACCTGGTCAGTGGCTCATATTTCTCAATTCATACTCTCAATTCACACAAGGGAATTTCTGCATTGAGGCACAAGGTTCAAAAGCATTTCTCTAGTCCCAGCCTTGGTCAACGCTTATCATGGAACACACTCACACTGTAAGAGTTTCCACCTTGCACCCTTGCTTTCGAAGAGCACACAGACAAATCTGGTGTCCTCGGGGCAGCTGCACAAGGTTTTCACTCCTGGCCTTAGAAAGACCTCATAGTACTTTACAGAACTTAACTCAATTCACACGGGGAAATATATTTACTGACAACAGCAACACAGTCTTTAACCTTTTCCTGCTCACAGTTACTACTTACAGCTTCTATTTACAGAGTGGGTCTGAAAATTCTGGCAGCAAAAAGGTCGGATGGAGTAAGCCTCAAGCAGTGAATCAGGAAGACACAAAGACAGCCTCTCACTGAAAAGACCCAATAGAAATTTCAAGAAGTCTCTTACCTTGGTTTGCTGCCAGGGCTTCAGTGAAGAGATGTCTGTGTCCCAACTGATCACTCTGGGCATCTCTATCCGAGTCAGGGCACTATAATTGTGGAAGAAATCAAACTTTGCGTTGTGTTTGGTATTAGAATTCACAGACTCAGTCTGAGTTTATTGGCAACTATACCATACGATCATAGGGAGGAGATCTAACAGAACTCCTCTCCTCTACAAGTTAACGTACCTTTTTATACCTAAAATTGTTTAAACAAAGCATCCTTGAAAAGGAAGTCGGGGTAAATCATAACAGTTGCTCGCTCAACAGCATGTTTTGTTTTGAAAACTGTTATCACCTTTTTTTGTTTTTAGGAAAGGAAGAACATTTGTTCCAAAAGAACTGTGCATGGAGTCATAATAAGCAGAAGAGTTTTTCTTATCTTAAAACATTTTAAAATACGAAGCAAGACCATTTTTTTTTCTTCGCTCCTTTTCCTTAGTTAAGTTAGAGGCCTGGATTGCTCTATAGTCGGATAGAGGCCTGGATAAATTTATGGTCAAGTTAGAGGGGCCTGGATAAATCTACTTCAACATTGGACATCTTTTGGAAGCCCTGTAAGACCTTCCGATCTGGGCAGGAATTTAGCAAACTAATTTAGGCCGAGATATTATTAAAGGGAGAGGAGGAGGAGGTTCTGTTTTATGTTGATGCTTTTGTTTCCCTATTAACTTGCTTTGCTCTCTTGTTCATTCTCCTGTTTTGTAAGTTGTTTTCTTCCCTTATTTTACCTTCCCTGAGCCTTTATTGGGAAGGGCAGCATATAAATCAAGTCACGTAAATACATTTTGATGTCCCTCATTTTTTGTCTTGGCTATGCATTCTGTTCTACTTATGGGCTTTGTCAGGTTGAGAAGTACACCCTGGCCTGAATAGTTGGGTAGAATGTGAAATAACTGTTCCTGTGTAAGGCTGGTAGGCATTACTCGGGAGGTTGAGTGCCCTCAGCTCTTCAGTGGAAATTGAGGATACCCAATGCCAGCATCATGCAAGATCAAGCCCTAGAGGAATATTTTATTGTTGTCTATAAAGGTTACTTACTGAAAATCCCATCAATTCATTTATAGAACTATGTGAAAAATGAGATTATTATTCCCATTTTATCCAGTTACCAAAATTCTGGGACTAGTTTTGTTTGCATATTGTTATGGCACTGGGTAACTCCATTATATGCATGTACCATAATGCTAGACAATAACATGAGGCTGTGGAATAAAAAGGCAAGGAAAATGGCAATATTTATCCATGCATCTTGTGTAAGTGTGCAGAAATGAAGCTGGAGCACTGTAAGGAAAAATAAAACTGCACCATTGTTAAAATCACGGGTGGTAGAGCAAATAAAGTCTTTCTTCCCTGGGCTAAAGAACATTATGCCCTTTCAAGAGTAACTCCTTTGAGTAATCAAGATCTGAATATGACCCAAAGTTGCTATGTGTGTGATAAGTGAAGGCAATGAAGTAATAGTGTATTTTTATTCTTTATGACTGGAATTCATCACTCTTATACAGAGGTCCAGAGAGCCCTCACAAAATTTCAGACCACAGACTCAGACTTTAGAGGAGCATAGACTTCATACATACTCTCTGCACAGAGTTGAATTTCAGAAAATGATTTAGAATGGAATATCCTGCTTTTAAGTTAATTAATGTAACATTTGTTGGCTAAAATTCTGGAGAATTGCTATCCAATGTACTTCATAAGCTTTTTTTCCTTTTTAAATAAATGAAATACCTATTCTTCCAGTGCATGCACTTATTTATCACATTGAAAGAAATACACTGTGGCCTGAAAAGGAGTTTAACCAAATGGAGTGTGAGTACATATGTGTGAGTGTTGTATGTTGGTTTAACTGAGACTTTCTCCAAAGAGACCCTACTAATTTAGGATACATTCTAAAATATACCCTTTTTCTGAGCCAAACAAAACATACAAGAATGACTGAAGTCTAGTTCTTTTCTTCTTAGCAATTGATATTCTGGTTGAAGGTCTGAGGATATTTTTGTAGTCTTTCATTCCATTAAATGTCTTAGAATGCTATATTGGTCAGTATGCAGAAGATATTAGATAATTTATACTTAATGGAAAACTCAAAGTATCACATATTATTTAAAACCCTGTTTGGTAGCAATACTCACCTATACAGAGCTTTGTTGGCTTTAAGACAGATATCCATCACTTGTCTTCATAGGGCTCTGTACAGGTGCAGAGGTCTGCCTGTTGGGAGTTCTTTGTTGGATCAGTACCTAGATAAAAGGGATATAAATAAAAGTTTGGTGCAAGTGAGTAATTACAGAGCTCTACAGACATCTCTAGCCAAGATAGTATACACAAAGAAATGGAATGCAAGTGGAAAAGTTTGCTCTTTTTTCATACCTAAGTAAAGAAAAACTGTTTTTTACCTGGTTCTTTTCCTGTTGTCAGTTCTAGCTATTTAAACTGAATTTGGAAAGCAGCAATAAAGAAGTTGGGGGAAAGGATAATGTTCTAACTTGCCTTTCTAAATTCACCTGGTTTCTCTGTGAAGTTTATCCTTGTTATCAACAACTTGTTCTGTCACAAACAGGAGACCTTGAGTCAAGAGGCTACAGGTATAATTGTAGTGGAATCCTTAGAATTACAACAGGATGACTTTGCCCCTTTTGGATTCAAGATCCTCATTTTACTGTTGTGTGCACAGCAGAACTGCAAATTAAGCTGTCGCTTTTACTAAATTTAACCACTCCAGTGGTTATGTTGCTTGTACATGTTGCTTTCACTGGATTATTATGCATTTTTAGTTGTGGTATGTGATAAGATGAAGACTGTGGAGAGAGTCAGGTCCTTCAAGGTTCTGACTCACCCTCCAAAATTACTGTTGCTTTAGAGTCTGCCTTTTTCTCTAGGCCTGTTAGCTCCCCCTGTTTTTGCTGGTACTAGTAATGGCTTTTATTTATATGGCTGCTGTACAACACCATGATTAGCGTCCTATGAGATTTCTACAAAACAGCATCCAAGGTCCAAACCAGCACCTATTAAAGTCAGCTGAAGGATTCCCATTGTCTTCAATAGGCATTAGATTAGCTCCTAAAACTGGTGAAGTCAAATTTAAAAAGTAAAGGGTTTTTTTTCTAGATTCCTTCAAGAATACCCTTTTATACAATAGTTTGAGTATAAGGATCTATTATGTAAGTTACAGGACAAGCTTTAGGCTCCCTGCTACCAAGGAAAAAACCCTGGATGGTAATCACTCCAATTATGTATGCCACAGGAACAAGAGCCCTGTAGGAGGTCAAAAACCCAGCAGATACTTACAATTCAGTCCAACTAGGTCTTTAGAGATCAACACTAAAAATCTTACAGTTCATTCCATTTGTCTAATAGGCAGTCAATAAAGAAGTGGAGTGTGAAGTAGTTAAGTTCTCTTTATCACATTTTTTATGGCATAAATCATCATAACATCTAGACTAGGGACAGAAGCTACACATAAACTGGTTTAAGTGATCAGAAGCTGGTAACAGAAACTGAAACCTGTAACAGAACAGAAACTCAGTGCGCATAAACCAGCTTCAAAATGGCCGAAGCTGGTTTAAGATAAACCTGGTTGAATGCCATATCAGACTTTGGGTCAAACCAGTTAATGAAACTTCTGTCCCAGACCCCTTCCCAGTTCAAGCTAAATCACAGCCCCCCAGCATGCTTTCCAGCCCTGGGCTCGGCTGTCTGCTCCAGCAGTGAATGGTTGGCTCTGCCCTTCTACTCCCTAGCTGAAGCAGTGAGGGCTGGCCGACAAGGGGGGTGGGGCAAGCCTGGTTGGGGATGCAGCCCTGTGGGGGGGGGGGGGGGGCCCCCCGGGAAACCCTGGGGGGGGTCTGGGGCCAGGGGGGGGTTTTAAAACCCGCTTTCCC
>NW_017729022.1:149288410-149289435 GCF_001723915.1 Gavialis gangeticus | reverse complement strand
GGGGGGGGGGGGGCTCCCCAGGAAACCCTGGATGGCGTCTAGGGCCAAGGAGGGGGTTTAAACACTCCTTTCCCCATTCAAACTTACTTATGGCTGCAACTGTGGACTACAAATCCCAGAGGCTCCTGGAAGCAGGAAGAGGAAGTGATGAGCAACCCTGCAGAGTCCTGCGGCTGTAATTCTGGACTACAAATCCCAGAGACCTTTGGGGCAGCATGAAGAGGAAGTGAATAGACAGCTAGAGAGTTCTGCTCTAGTGCTTCCCAGTTTCTGGCTGGAGCTACTGTAGGCATATGACTGCATTTCCTGAATCAAAGGTTGAGTGTCTTTTCACTTCTCTTTCAATTTAATCTGTGCAGTTTAGATTAACTTGCAAAGACTGAATGGATTTAGCCTCAGGCTTTTTGACTTTCTGTACTTAGCCCTAGCCTCTGCTAGTCCCTCACAAAAACACCAGCCTTCTGCACCAGATCTCTGTGGTTGTTCAGCCTCTTAAGTAACCTATGACAGTGTATTGAAAAAGGTCCAACCACAGTGTCCCGAAGGCACAAAGACTGGAGGATAAATACTAACATTACAATCAACTGTAGTCACTAAGAGAGGGTCTTTCATTTCCTATTTTATTCTTCAATTTGGTGAGTTCTAAACCCTGCCATCCTAATTTAGGCAACACTTCTGCTTCACTGTGTGCCAGTGAGATGAAGGAAAAAAGCATTCCACTTCTGTTTTTTCTCCTACTGACTAAACTAACTTTAGTTTAGTTGTGTTGTTGCTGTCCTTGTTATTGTGTTTTAAAAATTGAATTCCCATTTGCAATGTGCTATATGAAGTAGTGACCAGTACTCTCGGTTCTACATGCTTCTGTGTTTTCCCAACACATACACGTTTATCATGGGACTTCCCCTTCCTCCTAGGAATCTGTGGGTACTGAATTAACAGATTGCTCATGGATGTTCACAAGCAGCTACAAATGTGGATGGCCTTTACCCAGTAAGGAATATGTTGGTTTTTTTTTTTTTTTTTTT
>NW_017729022.1:149282324-149288331 GCF_001723915.1 Gavialis gangeticus | reverse complement strand
TTTTTTTTTTTTTTTTTTACACTCCTCCAGACTCTACAATGCAGTAGTCTCCATGGAATGGAGAGGGTTTGAGGGCTGCTGTCACTCCAAGAAACTAATTGGAAGGTCACATATGGACACAGACTGGTTGATCCAAGGATTAACTGAAGTGAAGGAAGGAGTTAAACAGTCTGCTGGAGGATCACATAAAAATAAATGAGCTGGGGGAGGAGGGGCAGGGTACAAGAGAAAAGGTGGGGAAGGCAGATTCTTTTTCTGTGGGGGGAACAGAACTTTATGGTTTTTTATAACTTTTATTTTTAAGGAACTTGCCCATCCTGGAATGAAAGGTCTTTGCTTTGTTGTGGTTATTGATCTCAACTATTTCAGGAGCAGCTGAGCAGACTGTCTGTACTAGTTGGGCTTGATATGAGATACTCTGTTTCACCAGCTTCAAACAATATTATCTGTAGCTAGGACTTAGCCAAGCTTTGGGTCCATTTTCTGCCTTTAGTTTCTCTTCTCAGATGGTCATGCACCAGGTCTCTGCATAGGTAGGCTGCTGAGATGATTTTGCCTTCTTGACTAAACCACAGAAGTCCACTGTTTCCAGAGACAAAGTCCAAATGGAAATTCAGACCCTATTCAGTAGTTTGCCCCAGACTTCTGCCAGGCATAGAATTCCTTCTCAGGAGCTCCCTGATCCCTGGATATCTTGAGCCTTTTAGTCTGGACTGAATTCCATCATCTCTCCGTTCCTTCCTGGAAGAAGTGGCTGGATCTTTCAGGGTGATGGCTTGGGGGAAAAAAATCACACACTTTCCTTACCAGTTCCCAGGTCCTAGAAACATCTATCTTTAAGCTTATTATCCCATAACTCCTACTACCCCAACTTTCCTTCCCAGAGCTTCTTCAGCCCTAAGGGTACACCTAGATGGCAGCTGGACATCAGTCTTGGTGTTGTTGAGAACACATGTAAAGCTGTGAGCTAACATGGTTATTTTGCTTCCAGTACCAAACAAGGGCTGAGGTTTGGACCTGTGGGGACTTCCCCTTTTATTCAGTAAAGGCTATAGGTAGGTATCTATTCAATTCTTGATTTTGTGATTTTCATGGAAGTTGTGAAAAAGTTGGTTTCCAGGATCACTGCAAAAACTGGTGTTTCCCAAAATTTTGTGCGAAATCACCAGGAAAAAAATTACTTAACATAAAATGCTGGATTGCCAGTGGCTAGTGCAGCCTAGCCAGTGACTGCCAGCACAAAAAAGAGCAGCCAAGATGGTAGCTATTCCTCCTCTGTCCACCACTGATTGGCTAAGAGGGCTGCTCTTCTTTACTTCTCTTCTGCATGCTTTAAGTAGATCCCTAGCTATAGGCACATGCTGAACTTTTGTGAGGCCCTGCCCTTCTCTGCCAGTCAGTGCCAAGGGGCAGGGCTGCATGAAGGGCACCCCTCTCTGCCAATTAGGAGCAAGAGGCAGGCTGTTGGGGCGCCTTGGCCAATCAGCTGTGGGGGAAGGGACTTGCCGTGAAAAGACCATGAAAATAGCACTAGGTGCCATGAGCAGCCCGCAATTTACTTCTCTTCTGTGTGCTTTAAGTAGATCCCTAGCTATAGGCACATGCTGCACTTTAAGCATGGGAAAAGTCTCATTTAAGTCATAGCTATATATGTGAGAAGTCCCACTGCCTAGTCATATGCCTGAGTGCTTTGTTGCAGCAGTGCCAGCATGACCCAGATTTGGCCTCAGGTTTAAATTTTGGAGGTTTGCTCTATCATGAATCACATTACAGGACTCAAGAGGGCTGATTTTTCAGAGGGGATGAACACTGTGATGGCCAGTTGAGGTCAATAGAAACAGTGGGTGTTCCACATCTCTGAAAACTAGGCACAAATTTTACCAGTGGCTCTCAACATTTTTAAGCTTGAGGCACTCCTCATTATATTCAAAAGACGCCTCATCAGGCTTGATGCACCCCTGGGAAACTGCTAGCTCTTAGGTTTGACTAGTTTTTTGACTACAGAACAAAAATAGTTGTTCTGTTGTGAAGAACTCGGAAAGGTTACAAGAAGTCAGAATGTTTTTAACACTGTGGTTTCCTATTTAGCACCCTGGTTGAGAATCACTAAATTATGCAAAGGAAGATTGTGTGATTAATAGACAGGAAGCCAAATAAATGAACAACAGCACTGAAACAATCATTTACAGAGGAGAAGTGCCTGCATTCTACACTCATTTGCCCCATTTGCACGGAGGCCGTGAGAATGATCTTTCCAAATCTTGAAAAATCAACAGAAGACTTTCCAGTAACTGAAACACTTGTCAGTTTTGTATTGTCAGACTGATGTGCACTGCAGATGTCCAGGACTCATTGACCAGTCCTCCCGTCCTCCATGCCTCGTTTTTAGAGACCTTTTCAAAATGGCAACATCTTTAAATAAAAAATGCCCTCTGTCTTTTGCTCTCAATCTGCATTTCTGAAGTCCTTTTTGTGTTGGTGAACTGTAGGATCCTGGTGCAGCATTACCACGTCACTCCTTTGCACCAGGAAGTCTGCTGCAAAGGGACAGCAGACAGGTTCCAGGGAAGCAGTGTCAGACCTGGCCACCACTTACGTTCAGGCCAGAGGCAATTCTACCAGCTCTGCATTGTCTCTGCAACTCTTCCTGGCTGAAAACACACTGAAGATGGAATGGAGTTTGGAGGAGAAATGGCCAGGACAGAGCTGCACCTCCCCTGCCAGGTGCCATGAAACTCACTAAAGCACAAGAACAAAGTAGGGCAACTTAGAGCCACATCAGCCCCCAGACCTTCTGGATAAGGGGAAATGCAGATACAGGCATCAGCACAGGGATAAATCTGGCCCTTAATCCATGCACCAACCCTTGCTGTGACCTGATGCAGGCATACATAAAAACTAAACGAAAGAAGTAAATTTTAAAGAGTTCTATTCCTTCAAGTATGTAGATGAACTCATCTGCAGGGCTGCAGCTGCCAGCAATAATCTATCCATCTCAGGAGATGAATAGCTAGCCCAATAATGAGATCATCTCCATTGAAATGAACTCCATGCTATTCAATTTGCCCAGCTTCGATTCATGAATTCTGCACAAACACACTTGAGGAAGGCAACTCAACTCTGCTACAAGGTAAGTGGCTAATGAGCTAAATTATTTTATGAAAGCAAATATTCAGAAAAGGTGAATTCATGATTATTTTGCTAACATAATTTTTAAAAAAGACATTTAAAGCAAGCTCAGCTAGCACATAGATGTGTCTTTCTCACTTGTTCCTTTTAAAGGTATGGAACCTGATCTGTGGCTGGCATAAATCAGCATAGCTCCATTGACTTTGTTTGAGCTATATCAGCTTACGTTAGCTGAGGATCAGGCCTGTGGCCCTGGCTTTGCCATTGGCTTGTTTCAGTCTGACAGAGAGATCTGCAGTGAAGCCAACAGTGCTGCTTCTCTTGTATAAGAGCATGGAGAATTTGGCCCTGTGCTTTCATGCTTTCCCTAGTGCATCTTAGGCAGACAGTTCAATCATTCCCATTTGCATTTTTTGAAGAAAACAACTCTTAATTAAGTCAGCTGGCAGTAAGTGGGTAAATGGACATTTTTTTGGCTGAGCAGGAGGCAGAAAAAAGCTCATGCAGTCAGTAAAGATATTTTATCCCCTGCACAGCCATTTTCAGCCTATCTGCTGCCTGCCTTTTGAGGCATCACAGTGTTAAAAATATTCTTCCCTGAAGGTATTACCACACTGCAGCAGATGTCACTGACTTAGCACTATTTGAAGGGTCTATTAAAAGTAATGTAATTAATTGCTTCGGCTGTCATCACAGCACTGCTTTTAAGATGTTTCAAATGGTTTATTATTTAGGACCCAGTTCTGCACAGTGCTGAGCCCCAACTCTGCTGGGAGTCAGTATGGACTACAGGGCACTCAGCATCCTTGGGCCTGCTCCTGCTAGACATGGTGCTGACTGTTAGGCCTGGTGCCATAACTTCCATGGGACTTTGTCCAATAGCAAGTATTCATACTCCTATTAGTTACTAGCAGGTAGGAGATCCTTGTTTGTAGGCTCTTTCAGTTAGGGACTATCCTTCTTGTGTATGCTACAGAACTAATTACAGATTTTCTTTCCAATAAAGTAGAAGGAGTAGATGTTCAGAAGAAAAAGTTCTATAAGCCTATAGGAGATAACAGAGCTTGAGCAATATATAGCACAGGTCTCTGAAGAACTAATGCTAGACTAATTTATTTTTAAAAAATTGACATAAGATTACAAGGGAAGCCTTAGATACAGGTTTGGATTGTTGTGCAGGATTTATCTATATACCTTATTCACAAAATTGATTGGAATAGGTTCAGATATGGGAGTTGTTTACAGTCATTTAGGCCACTCTCAGTTTATGTGACAGAATAATAATAAATATGATTTTGTAATACACAAAAGGGGGAAGAGCTCTAGTGTGTTGCTACAGGCATCAGTGTTTATCTCATCTATTTCTCATCACCATTAATGATACTGAAGAGAGGATAGATGGCACATTAATGGCATTCACATATGGCCCTAAATGAAGATGTTTCAAACACCACTGAGGACAGAGAAAGAAAGAGCTAGTAGTTAGAACCCTCAGTATAATATAAGCCTAGAGTTCAGGCATCATCCAAAGTCCACAGAAGTCGGGGGAAATGTTTCATTGACTTCAATGGCCTTTAGATTAGCATGAGGGGAAACAATGCACACTAATTTGTCTGGGCAAAAATATCCAAGATGTAACTATTTTACTGGGAAGGGGAGAAAGGTAAAGAGTAACAATGATAAAGAGACTTAGAAGTGAAAGCCGGCAGCAAGTTAGGCATGACTATGCAATGTAATTTGACAGCTGAACAGGCCAGTGTAATTTTGAGCTGCATAAACAGAGACACACTGATGTAATGGACTTTTCTACAAAGCTTTGGCACAATCTCACTTTAATTATCCTTGTGTTTGACTCTGGGTACCATATTTCCAGATAAATATTGACAAACCGCAGGTTTCCAAAGTTAAAGCTGGTTGCAGATTTTGTAACAGAAGAGTTTTTTTTCACAGGAAACTACAGACTCAACAAAACTGAAATATTTTTTCAGGTACACTTCTATTTTCTTGGAATTAGATGAAAAATGATTGAAGTGCTTTGTCTTGACAGCTCGAAAAACTTCCTTTCAGCTTTATCCATTTGACTATTTATATCTCATGTTAAAACAAAGCCCATTAATAAAGTCATTTCTATAATACTTTTTTTGAAATTTTCCTTTCTTAGGAAAATTTGAACTTTTTCAATACAGCCATGGTTTTCAAACTGAGGAACTTCCCTAAACATTCAAACTTACAAGTTTTGATTGACTCCAGGTATGATGAAGCTGGAACAATGGATATCAGGTAAGATTAAGAGAGAAAATGTGGAAAGCTTTATTAAACATATGTATGTGAGACACATTAGTCTGCTACCAGACAGAATACAATGGATCAAAATGTTTTGAATTTTCAAAATTTGGATCATTTTAAAAAAGATATGATAGGTATTTTTGCTGGTTTTTTTCAACCTGATTTTGTAGTGCAGTTAATTTTCTGCATTTCTGACCACCTATACCTGGAATAGAAGAACAATTGAGGATACTGCAAGATAATATATGGAAGAATAATGGAACAAAATTAAGCAAGAGATGTTTACAGACTTTCTCATAAAGCCATCATGACAGCAATATGTTGTCTATAGCTTGTGGACCAGACTGCAAAGAAAATGGAAAAAAAACTTAAAGCTTGATCGAACAGAAGAAACTGGAGAGAAAGTACAAGTCACCAAGAGCTCTGCTGGCCACAAAACGGATCCAAAGATAGATAATTGCCACCCTGTAAGCAGAGTTAAAGCGCAGGGCCAGGATTCCCTGGAAGCTCAGCTGAGCTCCTTGGATACAGGCCGCAGAGCTCATGCTAGCACGCCCTCCGATAAGAATTTACTGGATACTTTTAACACAGA
>NW_017729022.1:149274244-149277324 GCF_001723915.1 Gavialis gangeticus | reverse complement strand
GCAAAGAAAATGGTAGAAGCCTCCTTATTTGAAACATTCAGAGCTACAGTAGCTTAGGTGGAGAACTAGACAATATCCTGGAGGGAATAATTTTAAATTGGTACAAAGACAGTGGTTAGGGTTGGCAATATGTTTGAGCAGAGTGCCAAAAACACCTGCAACTTTAACTTGTAAGATGTTGGTGTGCCAGGGGCAGATAGTGGGGGAGCTGCAAGGGGCCCAATCCTTGTTATGGCAGCGTGGCCCTGACCCCTTCCCTGCTTTCTGCCCAAGGCGTGCATGCCAAGCAAAATGCCTTCATGTGCCACACTCTTGCACCTGTGGCAGGGATTGCCTACAACTGGGTTAGACTATCTGTTAGGTCTTTCTCGTTTCTGATGTTTGTAGGCTACATCAAGTCAGCAAGGGTTTGCAGCAGCTGGTCAAATCAACCTGTCTTGTGTCCAAAGCTAGCCAGTGCTTCCAACCTGGCCACTACAGGGCAGAAGAAGTTCCCAGTTCCATAAGCCAGATCCAGTGGCTTTATTGGCCAGATCCAGAGCACAGGTCATATGCTGCTGACCCTTGGGCTCTACAGTATCAGGGCTGGAGGTGACTCGATGTGACAGGGTGCTTGGTGCACCTGTCACTTTAAAAGGAAAAGCTAAAGGAGAAGCAGCCTGCAGGTGTGGCAGGAGACAATCAGAAAGTCATGTGACCTGAAGGGGGTGGGGCTTGAGGCATATAAGCCCAGGGAGTCTAGTTCTGAGTGCCACAAGTAGAGGAGTTCCTGGCAGCAGAGCTTCTGAGATAACTGCTGAGCTGGGGTGAGCAGCACTGAGCATGGGAACAGCACCTGAGCCCAGCCAGGTCTGAGAAGAAAGGGCCTAGGGCCCAGAGATCTAGAGCCCAGGAGAGACAAGCATCAGTAGAACCAAGAAAACCCCAAGGTCACAACTGGTCCAGAAGTGTGGCAAGCGTCTAGGGAGACCGAAGGTCAAAGACCGTAGCTGAAGACTAAAGTCGGTAAAGCAGGGGTAGGCAAAATATGGCTTGCGGGCTAGATCTGGCTCACCAGCCCATTGTATCTGGCCCATGGGGCCCCTAGAAAATTTTAAAAAATAATATTTATCACCTCCTGGCTGCCTGTCAAAGATGACAGGAGCCAGGGCAGTAGGACTTGGGGGAAGCCAGCAGGACTCAACAGCCCGGAAACAAGGCCAGCCAGGCCTGGCCTCACCCCCAGCCACCTCCCACCCCAAAGCCCCATGTTTAGCAGAGGCTTCTGGCCTGGGCCCCTGGGGCTGTTCCTGCCTCCCTCCCCTGGAGAGGGAAACTCAGATAACAGTGGGTGGAGGGAGGCAGGGGAGGACTGTGGGGATTGCCTCAGTTCTCAGCACCAGGCTGGCTTCTGCTAAGTCCTTCAGTCTGGGAGCCATGTGGTGCTGGAACGGCTGGCAGGAAAGCAGGGAAATGGCAGCTACAGGCATGGGGGAATGGGAGCAAGTGGGTGCGTGGAGTGCAGGGACAGTTGGGCAGGAGCGTGGGGCCCGCGCCGGTGTCCTGGGGCCAGCACCAGTGGGGTGGCAGGAGTACAGGGTCTGGCACCAGCTGTGCTGGAGGGGGGCAGGGGCCCTGTGCTCCTGCTGCCCCACTCTGAGCCCTGCCAGCGCTGGCCCCAGGACACTGGCATGGGTTACACTACCAGCTATCGTTGCAATTCCACATGCCTGCTTACTTCCCCTATTCCCCACCTGTAGCTGCCATTTCCCTGCTTTCCTGCCAGCTGCTGGCCACTCCAGCACCGTGTGGCTCCTGACTGCATGGCCAGAGTGTGTTCATAGGGCAAGTCCCACACGCACACCCCACCATACACATTCACCCACCCTCCCCTTGCACTGCCATACACGCAGATGTCTATACCTCCTCACACATACCCCAAATATCCACACACATACATGTTTCCACACCCTCCCCCATTCCCCACATACCCACAACCACAACCCCCCACAAACCTGTACCCACTCCCCAAAGCCCTACCCCCCCACAATATACAAGAATAAGACTTAATTTTAAGCTATTATGCAATCACCTCTGTGTACACTACACAAACGCATGTAAACCAGGACATAAATATTTTTTTAAATCAAATTAATGAATGTTGTAGATCAGGGGTTGGCAACCCCCAGAACGCATGCTGATCATGGCACATGAGGCCATTTTGCTCAGCACGCCACAGCCAACCCCTGCTCTGGGTACCTCTGCCAGCTGGGAGCCCGGGCTGCTCCCAGCAGGGCTTGCAGTGTCCTAGCTGCCTGCTGGGAGCAGCCCGGACTCCCAGCTGGCAGCAGCTACCTAAAGTCTGGGCTGGCTGCAGCTGGGAGGCTCCAAACAGCTGTGCTGGGCTCCGGCATCTGTTCAGTATTGGTGTGTGCACCCGTGCATCAGAGCAGGTGGTGGGGATGGAGCCTGAGGCAGCGCAGCCCTGGTCTCTCTCCCACTCCTGACCCGGAGGTGATAGCAGGGTTCTGGAGCCCAGTGCAGCTGTTTGCAGCCAGCCTGGGCTCTAGGCAGCTGCAGCAAGCAGTGGGCAGACTGCAAACAGCTGTGCCGGGCTCCACAGCTCCGGCATCATCTCCATGCTGGCGGCAACTGCACGGGCACCTCCAAGGTGGGCTGCACTGCCCCGCTGCCCACTCCAAGGTGCTCACACAGTCACTGCCAGCATGGAGCTGATGCTGGAGCTGTGGAGCCTGGTGCAGCTGTTTGCAGCCTGCCCACTGCTTGCTGCAGCTGCCCAGAGCCCAGGCTGGCTACAAACAGCTGCACCAGACTCCGGAGCCCAGTCACCAGCTCTGTGCCTGGAGCAGGGGAGAGACCAGGGTTGCACTGCCTCAGGCCCCTCCCCCACTGCCAGTTCCAAGGTGTGTGTGCAGGCGCCGGTACACAGCTGATGCCTGGGCTCCAGAGCCCGGCACAGCTGTTTACAGCCTCCTAGCTGCAGCTGGCCCCAGCTCTGGGTAGCTGCTGCCAGCCAGGAGCCCGGGCTGCTCCCAGCAGGGGGCTGGGACACTGTAAGCCCTGCTGGGAGCAGCCCAGGC
>NW_017729022.1:149255209-149269244 GCF_001723915.1 Gavialis gangeticus | reverse complement strand
AGCAACCAGTGGACAAGGAGCCCTGTTAAGGGGCAGAGCTACCCATGTGGCCCTTGACAACTTGCCAAAACTCAGTAAGTGGCCCTCAGCCTGAAATAATTGCCTGTCCCTGGGCTAAGGAGCCTATAGCCCAAGAGAGGTGAGGACTAGTGCTGGGAGCCCATACAGCTGGAGACCAAGGGGGCCAAGGCCCATAGCCCAGAAGGGGCAAGGACTGGGGCTAGGAGCCTGTAACTCAGGAAGGGCATGTGTTAGCATGTTGTCTGCGAGGAATGGAAGTGGATATTGGGGAGAATGGAGCCCACATGGTTTCATAGTTTCTAGGGTCAGAAGGGACCTGAGAAGATCATCTAGTCCGACCCCCCCGCCATGGCAGGAAAGAGTACTGGGGTCAAACGACCCCAGCAAGGTGTTCATCTAACCACATAATTGGCCCTTAAGGCAGTGACCATGGATACCCATGTTCCTGAGCGTGAGACCCAGCTTGGGAAGCCCTAGGGCAGCCTCCCGTTCCTTGAAAGTTAATAACATCAAGGTGTGGCAAGCAAGTGAAGGGGACATTGCCCAAGGAGAGTCACAGGTTGACAAGGGCTGAATGGCCACCAGGGAGCATCGCAACCACTCTGACTCAGACACTTGCTACACTTAAGCCAAGATGGGAAAAGCTGGAGTACTCGCCAGCTACTTCTTACTGTGAGCAGGTGGGTGGGGAGGGGTAGGAGTTGGTAGTAACACTGGCGCACCCCAACCCATTGTCTAGAATAGCTGGACACATGCCCAGAGTTGCACTTGGTGTCACAGTTCATTTTTTGGCCGGGTCATGCAGTGCCCCAGCCCTTCCTAAAGGCAGACAGTAATGTCTAGCACTATAGCTTCAGGATTCAGAATGGCAGTGCCCAAAAATACAAGCATTCAGGGAACAATTTTTCATGAATGTCACATAATACCCAAGTGTAACGTTTCCAGCATGTACTTCAGAAAGGGGCAAGACAATAGTCCCTTTACTACTCAGTCTGGGGAACAATCCAGAAGCATAAGCTCTGGATTTGCACCGTGGACTAAATACATGCTTGGTGTAACACCCCTGCTTTTGTAGTATACCTGCAGTTATTAATATATTAAATTAATGCCTAGTACTGGGTGCAGCGTTCCAGGGGCTGTATGTAAGAGAGTCTCTGACCCAAAGAGTTTGCAGCCTAAGCCAGTCTAGGCAGACAACAAAGTAGTATAAAGCAGTTGAATCACTTTATTATCTAATGTGCCTGTGCTTTACAAGCCTAATTCCAATACAGAGCTTTAACTTTGTCTCTGCTCAAAAATTCTTAAAAAATCCTTTTTGAGGAATTTAGGCAGAGGTTAATAGTAGCTTTACTTTGAAATCTACTTATGTTTTACATAACATCAAAGCCAGCCTGTTTGGATTAGACTGCTGGTTATACCTCCACCTTGCGTGGACATGACAAACAAGATCTGTTCTTGAAGGCTAGAGCATCGGCCAGAGCCTGATTTCTCCATTCTTTCAGCCCACAGCAAATCAGACAAAAATAATGTCGGTGCAGAATTCCAGTTGGAATGGAGAGCTCCACGCATTGCATTTCCCTGAGTACAGTGAGCGAGCTACGTTCAGCCTGGTTTACCCTCACTTCTTCCAGTACAAACCCAAAGGCAGCTCTGCTCTCCCTAGGGAGAATGTTTGCCTGTGTGGGAAGATTGCAGTAGCAGAAAACAGCTGGCATCTTCGCTCCAGCTGACACAGAGAATGGCCTGGGCCCTTTAAATGAGTGGTGCCAGCCATGAAAAAGACAGTCTGTGCAGATGAGTACTTTCCTAATTCAGTACATCCCTTCGGCAGCCTCTGTCTCTAGGCCTTCCATGGAGCATTGCCGATAATCTAAACTTGCTCCCTACACCCTGGCAGAAAATATGAGAGCTTGGTAGCAGTAAAAGCCACTTGTCCAGGCATGGGGTCAATCTCCACCAACAGTAGCTAGGAGCCAGCTGGCACATGGGAGATGCTATCTGACCTTTTTTCCTCAGCTTTCATGAATCTGGTTCGTTAAGCACATGGATATAACCAGGAACAAAAAGTAAGGTCATTGCAAAAATTCACATACCCACAAACCCTCCTACTCTGAACCACAAAAGGCCAGCAAACTCAGATTTAAATATGTAGCTCCCCTTTTAAAAGCTGTGCTTGTTGCCTATGTACAGTGCCCCTCGTTTGACAAACCAGTTGCTCATTTGGTGTCTCTTAGAAGAAATAGCTGTTCCAAAACCAGTGTCCCGTGTCTGAATTAAGAACACAGTTTAATTTCAGGCTGCTCTGGGATTCAGCTGGGAGGCTGTACCACCTAATGCATATGTAAGGGGCTCTGAAAAGCACACAGGCTTTCTTTATGTCCTAGGATTCTCTATACCAACCCTAGGAAATGTACTTCATCGCAGAATTTGGCTGAATATATTTTCACCTGGCATCACAAAATCTTTTGCCCATAATTATGGGTATTTCAGGAAACAAATCCAGCAACATCCATGCTATTTGCTAAATGCAATTGTCAAACCAGGGTTTTAATTTTTAAACATTTACAGCCCTGTACAGTGAATCTAGTGTCTGAAGGAAAGTCTGTGTCAATAGGCAGTTTTAGAGGTGTACAGGCATTCGGCCATGCATTTTGCAAAGCACAGATTACAGTCTTCATTTATTACAACATCTACACACCCCTGCTAGCCATGCATTAGTGACCTGTGCCAATTTAAAAACATAAAACAATTATGAGTTACAGAAATAAAACAGAGCAGTTTAGAAATGTAAGTGTTTTTGGGTAACCAAAGTATTAGTCTAACTATGCTAGACATAAAGGAAAATGCATTTTATGCTTGGTAAACAGAGTAGAAGCCATATTTTGATCTCTTTTAAACCAGAGTAAATCTGAATTAATTCCAATGATTTTGGTGAAGTGAGAACAGAATCCAGCCCTACATGATTTGCTGGAGATGCTGAAAAGTAATGGGATACAGACTGTTTTACCTCCAGGTCAGATATAAACCTAATTGATAGCAGTCAAAAATGCTTAGCATCTGATTGCTGGTTAGAGATCTGCATTGCGAGTTGCTTTTCTCTGCCTAGTGGATAATTTCAGCATCACAGCACCCTGGATACTATTCTCAGAGAAACCAAGGACAGAACAGACAGCCCCTCAGCTGTACACTGTCACATTAGCAGAGCACCATGGAGAAAGCTTGCACAGCAAGAACTGTAATCAAGAAGTCTTTATTGATGTGTGATGAGCTTTACCAGAGTTCTAGGGGTGGACTCTTCAGGTGTCTATCCTAATTGTCACTCATCTGCAGCTTTGCCTCGTGACAGTGCTGTGATCCAGTTTGCTGCATGCTCCCAGGACTGCGTAGATACAGAATAAAACAACAGGCTCCTCAGGACTAAATGCATCCCCCACTGCAGTTTCAGTGAATAGCTTGCTTCTGTCCCTTATATGCTGGATCATCTTAGTGTCAGAACAGTACAGCTGGGTAAGCAGCCCCTGAATGAGGCTCCTGTCTTCACAAGTCCCTTCATAGTAATTAGGACTAGCAAAGAAAACAGGTTTTGGAATGAAATTGAAATCCTGACTTTATGTACCGTTCTGACAGACTCATCTAACTTTGGGGACCAGGACCCTCTTCAGGCCTGTGTATGTTGCCATACTATAGCCTCTGGGATCACCATGCATTGGGTATTTTATTTACAGAAATCCATCTAGGCACATGTTGTAGCTGCTTTGGAGATAAGTCAGGTCATATCCATACAGTAAACTTACCCTACTTGCCAGGGCACCTTCAAGCCCAGACAGGTTGCTTTATAAACTGGAAGCTATGTAGCTATGTCTGTGTGGGGACCACTTCTAGATACAGGAAAGTCACTGTGTAGGCATAGCCTTTAAAAACATCTTAGCTGGCAGGATTTAGGCTAATTCACCACTAGTAAGTCAGAAGACAAATTAATCCTCCATCTCCTTTGAACAATTGCTAACCTTTACAATTCCATCCATCCACTGTACACATACAAACACATACGTGCATGCATGCACACATGCATACACACATTTTCAGATGCTCGAAGGAAAAAAATGGGTCTTGAAAGTCATCTGCTTCAGGCTAATGTAGATCAAGGCAAAGGAAGCAAATTCTAAAGCCTTGCCTGATCTCAACATGAGGCTTGGCACTATGCTCTGACAATTCTAGTTTATTGTATGCAGTGTTGAAATTGGAGCCCACTGACCCAGAGAGGAGGATGTGTATTTGCGTGTCGTTTCTTAAAAATTAAAAACAGGATGGGAGGAGTAATTCCAAAACGGCTGAACTGGCTTGCAGCATTGGGATGATAATTTGAGGTGACAGAGCACAATGATAACCACATTCAGTTTAATTGTAGTTACTGCTGAGCACTGAAGGAAGATGGCAAGAGGGGGGGAGGGGTGAGGGAGCAGAGAATGGATAGAGGCAGCATGCAGAAAAGAGATAATCCTGGCATTGTCTGAGTATGAGTGCTGGTGCTGCATATATTTTAAAGGTGTCAACTTGATGCTCTCTAGTAGTGTTGGGTTTTTTTAAGTCATAAATGTTATGTTCTCCAGCATCTAGTGGCGCTAATGGATACTGCTCTGGGAATAACTTCCTGAGAGGAGATTAAGAGGCTTCTGCGAATGGTGGGAAAGTATTCTTGAGCCTGATGCTACGTAGCCAGTTGCATCATTTCCCCCCTGCTTAGCTTTAAAAGTGCCTCAGGTTTGAGATCCAGACTTTGATTTCAAGCACCCCAGAATTTCTGGGTGCTGTTGCAGGATTTATGCCCTTGTGACAGGAGCCAGCTCTTCAGCATAAGCTCAGCCCAAGGGAGTAGCTCTACCAAAATAAATCTCTCTTCCAAAGACGAGACCTCAACCTATTTGGTATCAACCCTCTCAACACTTTAGAAAAAAACACAAAGAAATCCTCATAAAGGAGAGGAGTGAGTGGGGAAAAATACTCCTGTGCTGTGATTACAGGCAGCTTTAATTCAGAGGTAGATTACTACTGCCCTCTGCTGCAGAGTGTGCACAAAGCTCTTGAGCGGAGCCCTTCCTACTAGATTGTTGAGAAACACACTGGGTATTAAACCCAAAGAACTATGTTAAAACTGAAAAATGGAGCGAGACAGTCAAAACAACAAGTATTGATTTTTCCATTCATTTCCATCTATCCTTAAAATATCTTAGACAATTCCTTTGCTGTTTTGTCTGTAATAAACAGTCGTTCCCAGGGTGATGACTTCTATGCTACATTTGAGTTTCAGATCCATTTTTTTAAAAGAAAAATGCCCAGTCTCAGCAGTATGACCCAGCCAAAGATTACATGACAGAAGGGCTGTCACAACCTTAACTGGAGCAGAGTCACCTTTCTTCCACTCTTGCTCTGCAAGATGTTGACTTAAACCTACTCCCTCATGATATATCCAGTGGCCATTTCATCATTGCCCATCCCCTTCCCTCTCCTAAAACCCAAAGTAAAAGCTAACTGTGCACATGGGTGGATGGAGGATTTTGAAAACAGGGCTGCAGGAGATCCAACCAGTGCTGCAGGGGTGGTTGCAGTGCCTCCCTCCCATCTTCTATGGGCAGACCATGGCACAGCAGCAGCTGCTGAGGACATTATTAATCCCCAATGCACATATGATTCCCCTGCCCCCTGCTCTGGGTACATTCTCTCCATCTCATTCCTCCTTCTCTCCAACAGGGTTTGCCTACACACTGCCACCCCTGTCCCCAGCTAACCTGGGGGCAGGGGAATCCCCAGAGCCACTCCTGTTCCACTTCAGCTGGGGGCTTCAATGAGCAGCCACATGGAGAGCCAGGTTTGGCTGGAGACAGTGGCAGAAGTGGGTGGGCCCCCCCTTGTAGTGCCTGTTCCCTGCCTGGTCTCCTCTTGGATGTCCCCCTGCTGGTTGAGAGCTGGTGCTGGAAGGGGAAACCCACCCACCACTGCCTCCATCCCCAGCCAAGCCTGGCATCCCCCAGAGCTACTCCCTGAAGCCCTCTGGATGGTGGGGTCCAAGCCAAGGCCAGAGTGGGCAAGGAGTCTCAAAGCAGGCCAGGTCAGGAACCAGATTATTAGGAAACGAATGAGTTTCAGGACCACAATCACAAATCAGGAAAACCCTGACTGCCTAAAGCAGTGATTCCCAACCAGGGTGCTGAAGCACCCTGGGACGCCTTGGAAGCAGGGAGAGAAGAGATAAGCAGGCTAAGCACAGGCTCCACTGAAGAGATAAGCACAGACTCTTCCCTTCCAGCTTCTCCTCCTGCACCCACTCACTGCAGTGCAGACTCTGTCCTGCCAGCTGCTCCTCCTTCCTGGCCACTCTTCAAGCAGTAAGCACTATAATAAATACAGTAGTTTGACTTTAAATAAAGGAAGTGGATGGCAAGCTGGGAGCGGTGACCATGGGATGACTGAGTTCAGGATCCTGACAATCACATCAGCCAACTCCCTGAACACCCCCAGATTCATTGCATCTGGCCCCATGGACTTGTACACATCCATCTTTTCTAAATAGTCCCTAACCTGTTCTTTTACCATTGAGGGCTGCTGACTGATGGCTAGAGAATGGCATTTAGAGCTTTGCTTTTGGGAACTGGCTTATAGGTAAAGTAGATATACATTAGAATAACAGTCCAGGGCAAGAGCAAGGGTTAATTGATTTCTAAAAGACTGGTTGTCACAGTTTCACAGCCTTCAAGGCAGACAGGGATAGACACAGGCTGGGAAATTGTATACATGTACCGCACTGTTCTATAACATGAGATAATGTGGCTCTAGGTCAGACTACCCAAGTGCAGAGCCCTCAAGATTTCTAGTTTTGGGGACCAGACCAAATTAGGATGGCACTGGTAAAGCCCAAATGAGGGCATGCGCATGTGATGAGCTTGTGAAACAAAGGAATAAGCTGACAGGACAGAACATAGACTGTATGACAACCACAGAGAGACCAATTAGCAATGCCCAAAGATGAAGAGTCATCACAGAGGGAAAAGGGATACAAAAGGAAGGATTTTAGAGCAGCAAAGGGTCCCTGAGTGGGAAACCTGAGGCCACCATGGATAGAGGGCATACCACCAGCCCGTCTCACCCACCCCACTGGGGGGAGGGGGGTGGGCCTCAGCTTCCAATCACCAGGATGCTGGCATCTGCTTTCAAGAGAGAACCTCAGAGTGAAGTTTGCATCCTGGCCAGACAAACCTTGATTCTGATGACAGCCCTAGGACTGGTAGGTATAGAATTGCTTGTTTTATTTTTGCCTGCTATCACCGTATATCAATAAAGTTGGTCTATTATTGAATGGAAAGGTCATGGTTGGCCTGAGGGTTTGGGTCCACCCAGAACAATGTATCTGGGTCATTAATCCACCACCACCAATTGGTGACTGGAACCTTGGAGCTGGAATTTGAGAGCAGTAACCTGACCGATCAGGGAATTTATTGATACTGAGTGAACCTCTCTAGATGGATCAGTCAAGACTCATACTAAGGTAAAGCCAATCAGGATTCTGACCTAAGTAACCGTTTTTGTGTCAAAGTTTTTGTGTAGAAGGTTGGTTTGTTGCACTGCTGATGAAGGAGGCATTGTTTGTCCAGGTCAGGCAGAGTAGTGGACAAGGGTATGTGCTGTGGTATTTTTTAAGTATCTTTTAAAACTTGTGGTGATCGGGGGAGGTCCCAAAATGATTGGAAAAGGGCAAACATAGTGCCCATTTTTAAGAAAGGGAAGAAGGAGGTTCCAGTTAACTGCAGACCAATCAGCCTTACCTCAGTCCCCAGAAAAATCATGATACAGGTCCTCAAAGAATCCATTTCTAAGCACTTGGAGGAGAAGAAGGTGATTAGAAACAGTCAGATTGGTTTGCCAAGGGCAAGTCATGCCTGACCAACCTGATTGCCTTCTGTGATGAGATAACTGGCTCTGTGGATGCAGGGAAAGCAGTGGATGTAATATACTTCAACTTTAGCAAGGCTTTTGATACTGTCTCCCACAGTATTCTTGCAAGCAAGCTGGGGAAGTATGAGTTAGAGGAATGGACTATAAGGTGGATAGAAAGCTGGCTGGATGTTGGGCTCAGTGGATAGTAATCAATAGCTCAATGTCTAGCTTGCAGCCAGTATCAAGCAGAGTGCCCCAGGGGTCAGTCCTGGGGCCAGGTTTGTTCAATATTATCATTAACATCTGAAAGATGAGATGGAGTGCATCCTCAGCAAGTTTGTGGATGACACCAAGCTGTGGGGGGTGTGGTAGATACACTGGAGAGTAGAACTAGGATTCAGAGTGACTTAGACAAATTGTAGGATTAAGCCAAAAGAAATCTCATGAGGTTCAACAAGGACAAGTGCAAAGTCCTGTACTTAGAATGGAAGAATCCCATGTACTGATATAGTCTGAGGACTGACTAGCTAAGCAGCAGCTCTGCAGAAAAGGGCCTGGGAGTTGCAGTGGCCAGTCAGCTGGATATGAGTCAACAGTGTGCCCTTGTTGCCAAGAAGGCTAACAGCATACTGGGCTGCATTAGTAGGAGTGTTGCCAGCAGATTGCGGGAAGTAATTATTCTGCACTGGTGAGGCCACAATTGAAGTACTATGTCCAGTTTTGGGCCTCTCACTATAGAAAGGATGCGGACAAGTTTGAGAGGATCCAGCGGAGAGCAACAAAAATGCTTTGGGATCTGGGGCTTATGAGGTGAGGCTGAGGAAACTGGGTTTATTTAGTTTGGAGAAGAGACGGCCAAGAGGGGATTTGATAGCAGCCTTTAACTACCTGAAGGGTGGTTCCAAAGAAGATGGAGCTAGAGAGTTCTCAATGATGGCAGATGACAGAACAAGGAACAATGGTCTCAAGTTGCAGCAAGGGAGGTTTAGGGTGGATATTAGTAAGAACTTTCTCACTAGGAGAGTGGTGAAGCACTGGAACAAGTTACCTGGAAAGGTAATCTTAATCCCTGGTGCTTTTTAATGACAGATTTGACAAAGCCCTGGTTGGAATAATCTAGTTGGGGATGGTCCCGCTTTGAGCAGGAGGTTGGACTAGATGACCTCCTGAGGTCCCTTCCAACCCTCATATTGTATGAGTCTATGATTCTAAGTGGTAGATCAGATGCTGGTGGCCAGCCAACTGGATCAAAGAGCTCTGGGTCCCAGGTAGAGTCTCACACACTGCTAGAGACAGGTTACAGTAGCTGCAGCAATGGTAGCAGGCCATTGCTGCAGAAAGCCAAGGTCTCAGGTTCAAGGCTACAGGCCTGAGAGTAGCTCACAGAGTCATTCTTTGACATAATTAGCCCACTGGAATTTGATGTATCTGAAGTTAATAACAAGGGTCTGAATTGAGCCAAGCCAGAAAAATAGGAAATAATCTTACCAAACTGCTTCCTCACTAGCATACCAGCCCCAGTTAAGCTATGCATCCTACTTATACACTTTGCTTTTAATACATGAATAATTCTATTAATGTCATAGATTTCATAGATATTAGGGACTGGAAAGGACCTCACAAGATCATCGAGTCTAGTCCCCTGCCATAGGCAGGAAGTCTGCTGGGGTCAAATGATCCCAGCAAGATAAGCATCCAAACACCTTTTGAATGAATCCAGAGTAGGTGCTTGCACCACCTCTGGGGGGAGTCTGTTCCAGACCCTGGATACTCTGACTGTAAATGTCAACAGTGTTCTTGATGTATCTAAAATTAAAAATTAAGGACTTTGTTGAATCAAGGCCATAATGTGAAACTTAAATTTATAGATATAGTTATATGGACAGGCATAAATTGTAGATAGCTGTGGGGACCTTGATGGCATACAGATATTTACAAGATTTAAATTGTTTTACATTACTGATTTATTGTAAGCACTTTTGCTTGTTATTAAAATGCCAGGGTTGTACTTACATGGTTCAACATTGGTCTGATATTGTAGTATGGGTGCATTTAGAATTAAATCACTCCACTTAGGATGAACAAACTAGGTTGCCTGTAACATACCTGTTTAGACATGGCCTTCAAGTCACACTGGCTTTTCCTTTCCTCACTCCCCCTTCTGAGTATGCTGTCTGCTCATGTCATGTCTACATGCTCCTTGTGCCTACCCTGGGAAAAGGAGAGCTCCTGCTATTCACATTTTTATGACATGGTCTTACCTAATTACTGCTAAGTCTTTTTGTGTGAATTGCTGCAGTAAAGGCAGTTAAAATCTCCAACACAATGGATGGATACTGTAACAGCAGTAATTTTATCAGTTTTTTGCAGTACAATAGCATTTTGATTCCTCACTCAGGGCCGATTGCAGGAAAAGATCTACAGACATGTAAAATGACATTTCCCTGTCTCAAAGAAGTCATTGTTAAACCTTACCTGGTTTTAAAATTAAACAAAGTTAGCCAGGACGGTGTGTTACACATAGATTTCATAGACATTAGGGCTGGAAGGGACCTCGGAAGCTCATCAAGTCCAGCCCCCAAAGGTTTATCAGTCTTCAGTATGAGTCAGTATGACTGATGCTGATTTTTGTGAGATTATCCCTAGATATTGGGGATAGATGCAGAATTACTTCCTGCTTTTCTCTGTATCCAGTCATTTTTTTTCAAAATATACATCCTTAGAGGAACTTTATGGGTGAGCAGCAGCATCTTCATTGGCAAAGGCTGGCCTAAGCTTTGTTCCAGTTATTTCTTTCTGTGTGTGCATTTCTTTACAAATAACCAACAACAAAGCTCTTGAAAATACCTTTGTTGAAGCTGATTGAGATGTTGAGAGTTTTTTCAGATGCTACATGTACTAACCACAAAAATGGACAACTTCCTTTGGAAGATGAGATCTACTTAAGAGTTAGAAGGAGAACACAATTATTCAATTCTAATCTTTTTCTAGAATAGGAGAATATACATTAAAGGGGTGGGCCTCCAGTCCATCTAGCTTCCCATTTCTGTTGGTCTGCCACACAGGAATCTTGGATGACTGGTTCCTATTAAAATAAGTAGGGCATTCAAATCCTTTAGGCAGTTTCAAAAATTCTCAGCTGTAAATTCTTTAGCTGGTCTGTGTCTACTCCTTCCTGAATACACAGTTCTCCTTTCTTAATGTCTCTTTAGCCTTTTGGGATGCCCATGCAACTCCTAAGTGTTCTAATGGGTTTTCACTTTTCATACCTGATGCAAAGCCTACTGGCACTTTTCACTGGCATCAGTGGGATGCAGATCAGGGCTTCATGTAACCTGCAATTTGCTCAAAGGTAGAAAGTGAAGGGGCAACTTATGTATGGATGCAGCTCTCAAAAGGTATAAGAACCTCATTTTTTTAAAAAAGGCTGAATTAAAAGTTCATGCCAAGGACAATTTCACTGTCACCCATCCTGTGGTTTCAGGGATGACCCAGAGAAAGCATCTGATTCGAAGGCCAGTCAATCTAGCAAATTTAGAGATATTAACTAAAGGATTTCTAGTGCTGCAATGAATGCACATGACTCAGGCTGATTTGTACTAAAAAGCTTTGACTGTCTGCCCTACGATGCCACCTGCAATGCTGTGAGAGTTGTGTTCCCTGTGACTTCTGCTGTTGTAAGGGACAAACAGAGTCATCTGAGCTATGTGAAATTCTGAGACAGATTGCAGCACAGGGCCTTCCAGTGACAAAGAGCTCTGGTGCAAGTGTGAGGGAGCTCCATAATGCCTACAACAGATTCAAAGGAGTCAGGAATGCTCAGTGAGACCCCTGTCTGAGAGCTGAGTTTCTATCTCGCAGTAAAATATGATGGAAGAATTCAGCCACCCTTCAGTAACCTCTGTTCCCTTCTGTGTGACACATGTATAAGCAGAGTACTTCAGGTTTTAAATTGTGTGCTAACCCTCTTGGTACCTGCCTGACTCCTGGCAATGCAGAGAGGCTGATTCTACCCAAGTAAAAATAAAGGACTGTTTTTTCCCATTCACTCTTGAGTGGTTTTGATCCTTTGTACCAAAAGTACAGCTCCCACTGCAGCTAGCAAGCCCAAGCAGAGGGAAGTTCACTTAGGAAGAAAGTTGTGCTGCTGCAAAGTGACTATAATCCTCTTTTTCCAGGTTGCTATAAAGGTCACTGTACCCTTTTGCTGTCCCCTACAGAGAGCTTCCTTTCGGCAGATGACTCTAAAAAAAGGAGACAAGAACACATTGACAGTATCTTCCCCATCAATTTTTATCACTAGCCAGCCACAGAGTAGCAGGGCACAACTTGCATGCTCTCCGTATGTGCCAGTACTTAAGGCACAAACCCACTGGAGCTGAGGGGCAGCAGTGGTATTGTGCAGTACTACCAGTACAAGCCCATGCTTCAAGGGGTAGCCTGTCCCTTATACTTTCCAAAGCAGCTTTCTTTTCTCAAATATCAGAAAGGCCCAGGGCAGGGCAGTTTCCTTAGTATTGATCTGCCCCATGTATCCATTATGCAAAGAGAGGGAATATACAGTGGCAGAGACCACTGCAAAGGAGCTGAGTTGAAGCTGCATTTTAACACCTCTTTCTGGGGAAACAAGCGTCTCACATCACAGCCGGTACTTCCGTTCTACCCCTTGCAACAGTTCTCTGTTGTAGAAACTTAAGGGAAGTAGGCTTCATTGAAAACCCCACCAAATGGTAATGACTTCACGCTACTGCCACTGAAGTCAGTGGACAGGCTGACGAGGTTGGTTCCTCAGCTGATGTAAATGATAGATCTGCTTTACCACCAGCTAAGTGTCTCTTTTGACTCAGTCTTTGTTACAGAACTGAGAAAGTTATTTGCTCATATCCTGTCTTCAACAAAAGGGAAGACCTTGAAAATCTACAGAATGCATTGGTGAGCTCCTGACGTCCAGACTTCATGCATCTTGCTAACATAAACAGAACGAAACTTGGAAAATTATCTAGCAAACTGTAACCAGACTCTTGCAGGCTCTTGACACGAGCTGTGCACGAGGTCTTGATATGGTTCCCTGTTGACTTTGGACAACTTTGGGGATAATTTCTTGGAATTTTGTCCATTCTAACCCAGCAAATACGAGGAGCTATGCTCTCAGGCACATGGCTCCACTGAAACCAGTGGAACCTGAATGTGTGACAAAAGTGCTTGACCTGCTAACTGGCCAACTTCTTCCTGAGTTGCCACTGGTTTGCCTCAGGGGAACCTAAGCAAAGGGCCACTGAGGCTGAAGGTCCACAAGGGCAGAAGAAAGAAACTGCAACCTCTGCCAGGGAAAGGACATAATCAGGAAGAGGATACGGCCAGGGCAGCTGGAGAATAAAGTGGCTCTCCGCGTCCCCAGACAGCTTCTACTTCCAGGATCCTTCTGAGATAAAGCTGACTTCATCTGTCAGAAACCAGAAGGAGGCTGGGGGCAGTACCACTGCCATTGCCAACCCTCAGAGTGAATTCTCCCTCCTGGGGGCAGGGGGATCAGGTGGCGCAGTGTAACTAGTGCCTTGCTGTGCCAGCTGGGGTATATCTGGCCTGCTGTCTCTTTAACATAAGCTCCAGGTGCTTTCAAAGTCCCTGTGATAGGGACAAAGCCAAAGGGAAAGAGCCCATCTCTTGGTTTCAGTTCAGATCAGCAACTGCAGCTGTATTTCATATGGCAATGCTTTTTTTTTTTTTTGCCATAACCCATGGGGAGAGCAGTTTTTTGGCATGACTGTTTTGATAATGACCCCAGACAAGGTTTTGGTAGGGCTCCAACTAAAACAGTCTGCAAATATTAACTATCAGACAGACGCTGACTGGGTCCTTACTTGACATCAGATGAAGGGAGGCCTGTGTATTGAGGGACAAATCCTGACTCCAAGTGACTGAGCTTTATGTGGGGAATTCCCCAAGGGAATTTTGGAGGAAACCTCTCTCTCCCTCTCAGTGTCCCGGCAGCGCGGGAGCCTCATCATTCCTCCATGTGGGATTTTGGCGAGTGCACTTGGAGACCCACTAGCAAGGCCCACCCCAGCCCCAGCCCCAGCCCCAG
>NW_017729022.1:149249089-149255052 GCF_001723915.1 Gavialis gangeticus | reverse complement strand
AGCCCCACCCCCAGCCCCAGCCCCTTCATCACACATGCAGTAACCTCTGGGAATGCAGATGGAAAGGACATGGCTCCTCAAAGCATGCAACTTCTTGCACAGCCCACTTCTGACTTTTAGGCCTTACGTGAACTTTCTACGGGATTTGGTGTGAGGTAGGGGTGAAGAAATGAAAGGTGAGCTCACTGTCTGCCACCTCAGGCATGGGCGACTGGTGCCTCCTGAGTCTGGGGGGTCACCAGATCATCAACAGGGTGGGAGGGGGCCCCCCAGCGGCAAATTGCCAAGCCTGGAACCACCAACAGCAAAACTGGAAATGCACTTCCACCTGCACTTGCCATTTCACGGCTGGTGCTTCCAGGGGGTGCACAGCCAATCTCAGGGGGTACACGTGCCCATGCGTTCACCCCCTATGTGTCGCCAATGCCCCCAGGCATCCTTTGTTGTGAAAATCAGCTTGTGCTTCTTCATGGTCTTATTTATTTATGAGCTTGAGCTTTCGGAAATGAGAGGTAGACTTTGTAGGGGCCATCTGTTTAAAAAATAATTACATGGCTCAACATAAGCTCCCTGCTTCAAGTGGAGTAGGATTTGATCTCATAATTAGTGAAATGATATTTCAGAGGAGCCACTGGCTGCATCAGTATCTCTCTTTTGGACTGTATCTACCATCTCCGATAGCTGCTAGAAAATAAAGACATTTTATGAGTTTAAAATTGGTGAACTCTTGACAGGGCTTACACAGAAAACATATTTAATGCCCAAATTTAGCTCAAGCAATGTTAATTTTCTCTTTGGTTTAGAATATCTTTTGGCATGAAACAACTTCTCAGCAATGTAAAATGTCACTTAATAATGTTGTGGCTACTATGTTATACCAGGGCTGTCCAAGTGATGGCCACAGGTTGCATGCAGCCCACGAAGGGTTAATCTGTGTGGTCCCCAGGTTCCTGCCAGACTATTTGCTTGCACTGTTTTGCCCACAACTGCAGCCAGAGTCTTGGTCTCCCTCTCTCTTCTCCAGCTGTCACTTCCTGTCCCAGAGGATGAAGTAGTGCCGCATGTAGTGTGGGGAGGTGAGGGGAGGCTGGGACTGTGTGCCCACATGGTGCAATGGAGGGTGGGGGATGCGGGAGGGTGCACAGTGCAGCAAAGGGCTCTATGCAACCTGTAGTCCCAGCCGCTTGGAAGTTGGACATCCCTGTGTTACACTGGGCACCAAAAGTTTAATCAGCAAATAAATAGCTAGCAAGGTCTTAGTCCGCAAAACAGAGGTTATGAACTCCTGGTATCTGTTGTGTTCCTACTGGCTGAGAACAGGGAAAAGAAAGTACATGAGTATAGTTAATGCTCTAACTTGCACTGCTATTTGATGGAATAGAAAAGGGCAGTCCATGATAATGAGATTAAATCACGGGAAAGTTTAGGTCTCTGGTTTTGTTCCTATCTTCATGCTAAGCGTAGTTTGTCAGATGCACAGATACAAAAGTCCACAGTGCTGAAGTGTCTCTTGTCCACAGCTGATGGTCACTGAAACATTCAGCCTTGCTCTTCACTTTGTGGGCCTCTTACGAAGGGAGCTTCCCAGGGGTGTGATCCTGTGAGGTGCTGAGCTCCTTAGCTCCAAGCTGAGGATTCGCAGCATTTTGTAGCATCCGGTGTCCAGAAGGCTAGATGAGGTAAACTCCGAGGCCTTATCACTCTGAATAGTCATGGCCTCAACTGTTCCCTTTGGTTGCTGTGGAAGCTTCTGTTATTCATTTTCCAAAATTAATCCAGCTCAGATCTGTCAGGATTACCTATAGCATCTCTCTTTAACTCTCAGTACAGAAGGTCAGAGCGGACAGCTGTTTCTTGGCCAGGAACACTGCCCTCAAAAAACATATTTCAAGCTCATATTGTGCTCTGATCTGTGCTGAATATAGAGCAATAAGAGCAACTGCAGTTCAGCTTTTGTTCTTCCTGCTGGATTTAGACCTATGCAGCTGTTTAGCCATTATCCTTCCAGCACCCAACATGCAGCTTTGGTGCCACGTGGATGGGGGCAGCATAGAAATCAAATAAATAAATACATACGCAAACTAGGGCTAAGATATGTCTGTGCCTGTGGCAGTCCCCTTCTACGCATTACATTTATGGCACGATTAACCTGTTAATCCAAGAGGTGCAAGTGTTGGTTTGGATTGCATGGTGCCTTTAAACGAACATGTGCCAGGGATCGCAGTGAGACCATCTCTTTTCATAGCCACCTTTCCTGGTGCTCTGTAACTGTGTTTCTCAACCTGTGGGTCACAACCCAAAAGTGGGTTGCATAAATATATGATAGGGTTGTGAACAAACTTGAAAAATGGATTCTCCTTTAAAGGAGAAACATGTGGGAAACCGTGGGTTTTTCTTTGCAGGATGGCAGAGTTCCAGCCTGTTATGGGCTGCTTCCCCCCCCCGCGCATGGACTGGGAGGCTGGGGACAGCGGGTCAGGAGTGAGGGGCACTGGGCTGGGACTGGCCAGTGATGTTTACAAATGGGCCCTGGTACAAAAAAAGTTGAGAACTGCTGCTCTATACAATGCTTTTAGCCATGATGTGGAGCACTGGTGTCACCTAATGGCTACCTTGGTAAATTACAGGTCTTCATTACCCTGTAAAAATGTTCTCCCTAGGTAAAGGCAGTGATCAGCAGGGATCCGGGTTTCACGTTCGCCACAGTAAAATTCCACGGTAAGGAGAAAAACCCAGATTTTCTCATTTTAAGGAGAAAAACCTGCCTTTCCTCCTTTAAAAGAGAAAAATGTGGGAAATGGTGAGTTTCCCTTTGCAGGCAGAGCTCTAGCCTTCAAGGAGCTGGGGAAGTAGGATCAGGCAGGGGGTACCATGTGCATGCAACCCATGCACATGGCATCCAGGTAGCCTGGAGAGCAACTCCTGCAGGTAAGTCTGGCAGGAGGCAGGGGGTACTGAGGGCCCCATAGTGAAGGAGGGAGTTGGGCAGGGCTGGGGCCTAGCTGCGGTGGTGTGTGGGGCTTGGGACCTGGGGCCAGAATGCATGGCCGCAGGGCCTGGGTGGGGAGTAGGATGGTGCTGCAGGAGGCTCATCCAGGGGGAGTGGGGCCAGGGGGCTGGCTTCCAGCTACTGCACACTCCTGGGGTGGACATGGCAGGCACATGTCCCCCAGATTTGTGCATGGGGCAGGAGCAGGCTGGCAGCTGCAGGCTCAGGGGTCCCCACCCTGCTGCCCTCCCCATGGGGCCTCTGCAGCCCCGTGGCCGGGACTTAGCGTGACAGGGCAGAGCAGGGTGGGGAAGCTTGATGCCAGGGCCAGGAGCCCTGCGCTGCCATGGCGAGGTACCCTCTGCCTACTGAGCAGCAACAGGGGTGGCCTTGTAGAGTTGTGCCCCTCACTGCTGCCGGGCAAGCAAGGGGCACCCCGCCATGACGTCACAGGGCTCATAGTGGCACTGCGTTTCCTCACCTGGTCCCACTTTGGCCTGCTGCCCCGGGTCCTGCCTGCATCCTCTTCCCCTTCTACCCCCCAATGGGCTCTGCTCAAGCCATGCCACCTATGAAGGAGAGAGAGGAGGAGTTGGGCTCCACACTTTTCTCTGCCACTTGGGTGATGTTGGAAGGGCAAGGGGCTGCAGACCTGGGTCTCTGGCCCCATAGCCCTGACAGTTGGGGGACCCCTCCGGCATAGCTGGGAGATGGGGAATGAGGGACACTAGTGGGACCTGGGGGGCTGTGGGTGGGGAGTGAGAGGCAATGGCATGGGCAGGGCACTGACATATCAGGGCTGCTCAGTGCCACAAAGCAGTTGGGTGGGGGGACAGCTGCAGCTGGACCCAACCCACGTCCTGGTGAGAGAAGGGGACAGGGGGTGCTCTGATTTTCCATGATGAAAAACCTAAAAATCAAATGCCAAAATTTATAGGTATTTAGAATTTATGTTATTTTAATGATTAAGGCACTGGAAGGCTTCCAAATTGCTTTAAAATTCTAAATGAATCAATAAAACATTGTGGTCACCTAATACCTATACATATACACACACACACACACACGTGTGTGTGTGTGTATTTATATCACTCACCCATAGTTCATAGTTGGTGAAGATCTTGTGAGGGAACACCTGGAGAGGTTGGATATCTTCAAGTCAGCAGGACTGGGTGAACTATACCCGAGACTCCAAGAGTGCTAAAAGACTTGGCTGATATCATCGTGCAACCTATGGTAAAGCTATTGGAGAACTCGTGGTGCTCAGGAGAGGTTCCAGAAGACTGGAAGAGGGCCAATATGGTGCCTATCTTCAAGAAAGGAAGGAAGGAAGACCCAGGGAATTATAGGCCAATCAGTTTGACCTCAATCCCTGGAAAAATCCTGGAAAAATATCAAAAATCCATTACTGATAGTCTAACTGAAGGCAGAATTCTAATAGAGAGTCAACATGGCTTTGTTGTGGTCAGGTCATGCCTGACCAACCTCATTTCCTTCTATGATCAGGTAACATGCCACCTGGATAGGGGAAATGTGGTTGATGTCATATACTTAGATTTCAAAAATGCCTTTGATTTGGCCTCCCATGGGCTTTGGCTTGGTCTTTCATGGAAAAAAATGGGGAACTGTGGCCTTGACAACTTAACCGTTGGGTGGCTAGGTAACTGGCTCTGAGGCAGGACCCAGAGAATATTAATAGACAGAACTGAGTCTACATGTTGCATGGTGACCAGTGGCATCCCTCAGGGTTCAGTACTTGGACCAGTGTTTTTTTAACATATTCATTAATAATTTGGATTCAGGTGTTGAATGCTTGTGAGCAAAATGTGTGGATGACACCAAATTATGGGGGAGCGTGGTCACACTGGAGGATAGGCTGGGGATACAGGCTGATCTGGACAGCCTGTATCCCCAGGCTCACAAGGTGGGTGAATTAAAATCTGATGGCATTTAACACTGAGAAATGTATAGTGCTTCATCTGGAGAGAAATAACCTGCATCACACTTACAGGCTTGGTGGTGCTACACTTGCTAGCACCACACCTGGAAGAGACCTGGGGGTTGTGATACACTGTAGAATAAACATGAGCCACCAATGTGATGCCATAGCCAGCAAAGCAAGGAAGACATCTCAAGCAAGGCTAAGGATGTTATCCTTCCACTCTACTCAGCTTTGGTGAGACCTCAGCTGGTGTACTGCATCCAGTTCTGAGTGCCACACTTCAGGAAGGATGTGGAGAAGCTCAAGAGAGTCCAGAGGAGGGCCACATGTGTGATTAGAGGCCTGGAAAGCAGGCCATATGAGGAGAGGCTGAGAGACATGGGACTCTTCATCCTGGAGAAGAGAAGACTTAGAGAGGACTTGGTGGCAGCCTATAAGTATATAAGGGGCACACATCAGGGCCTGGGGGAGCAACTGTTCACCAAGGCATCCCAGGGGAAGACAAGGAATAATGGTCACAAATTGCTACAGGACTGCTTTAGATTGCACATAAGAAAAAACTTATTTACGGTTTGAGTGCCCAGGGTCTGGAACAGACTTCCCCCAGAGGTAGTATAAGCACCTACTCTGGAAATTTTCAAAAACATCTGGATGTTCACCTTGCTGGGGTCATCTGACCCCACAAGACTTTCCTGCCCAAGTGCAGGGGGGCTGGACCTGATGATCTCATGAGGTCTCTTCCAGCCTCTAACATCTTCAGGGGTGATGTCCAAGGGCAACCAGCATGATTTCATTAGGGGCAGGTCATGTGAGACCAACCTGATTGCCTTTTATGATCAGGTCACAAAAGCATTGGATGCAGGTGTTGCCTGTGGATGTAGTCTTTCTGGACTTCAGCAAGGCCTTTGACACCGTCTCCAACCCCATCCTCATTAAAAAATTGGGTGACTATGGCATTGATGCCTACACAGTCAGATGTATTGCAGATTGGCTGAAGGGTTGCATTCAGAGGCTGGTGGTGGACAGGTCATA
>NW_017729022.1:149229194-149244089 GCF_001723915.1 Gavialis gangeticus | reverse complement strand
AGATTAGACATTCGTAAGAACTACTTCACTGTCAGGGCAGCTAGGAGCTGGAATCAACTTCCAAGGGAAGTGGTGCTGGCTCCTACCCTGGGGGTCTTTAAGAAGAGGCTTGATGCCTACCTAGCTGGGATCATTTGAGCCCAGTTTTTTCTCCTGCCCAGGCAGGGGGTCGGACTTGAAGATCTACAAGGTCCCTTTTGACCCTAATTCTAGGATCTATATCTATCTATCGTGGCATTTCATTTTAATCATGAAAAAACAAGGATTTGAGGGTTTTTAATCGGAGAACTTGTGTGTGTGTGTGGGGGGTGTGAAAATCAGAGAATTTGTGATTTTTGAACAGAGAAAACCAGGATACCTGGCGATGATCAGCCTAAGTGCTGACGTCTTGCTAACACCCATCACATAAACTTCTGTTCCATCCATTAATTGACTAGAGAACTATAATATCAATTGTTGCAATAAGCTAAATAAGCTAAATTTTTCTACTCCTTCACTATATATTGCTGCTATATTTAGGCCCACAGGGAAGGGGAATTTTTTGGCATTCTTAAGGCCTTTTCTGGTTGGAGGCTTTTTACCAGTGATCAAGTTTTGCTTTTGCTCAAAGAAACAATGTAGCATAACTCCAAAATAGCAAACTCTGAGCTCTTCACAAAGCAAAATATTGGCGACTCTAAACAAGCATGAATGACTCAATCAACTGAAGACAGGGGCTTCATGGAAATTTTCAGCAGATTACATCATGTTGACAGTTGTGCAGTTCTTCATTCTGCATCCAGCTTAGATATTTTTTACCTTGGAATTCAACATTTTAGAGTGCTGCTGAACGGCTGTATTGCATGCACTAGTTCTTATACTTTTGGCTGCTCCATTCTATTGAGCGCAGATACTCCTGACTTAAAAGAAAAGAAAAAATATCACACAGGAAATGGCATGACTAACTTGTTACTTTTCTTATTCAAGGTCCAGATGCTCAGCATGTTCAATCACATGCAAAGGCTAGCAAATGCAGCTGAGTTATTAGTATTGCAACAGCAGTTACTCACCCTCAAGTGAGATCTAGGCTTCACAGGTAAACATCTGTATATCGCCTTCTGGCACAGTACAGCACTCTGTAGAGATGTCCTGCCTCCAGGTGAGTTACCTTTGAACAAGCTGATTTGAGCACTGGTAGTATCAGTTTCATTAGCACAGTGTTCCACCTGGGCTAATTAGTATTAGGCTAGCTCACTCAGAGAAAAGGTATCCCTGTTGAGCATTGTCTGGTGTAGTGTAGATACACTGCGAGAGTCCAATTAACAGGCTACTGAGGTCAGTGGGAGTTTTTTATTGAGTGCAATTTGCTCTGGGATCAGATTTCAGGGGCTCAAGCCTGCAACATGCTCTGCACTGTGGATCCAGCCCAGAAAATCATTTAAATGTGCTTACCATTAAGCCTTTATGAAACAAGTTGCAGGCCAAGTCTAGTATGTGACTGATATCTATATGCCATAAATCAGTGGAGACCAGGGGTGGATCCAGAAGGAGTAGAGTGGCATGGCTGTACCCGTTTTTGGATTGGATCTAGCCTGGGAGTCTCTGGGGACTTCTTAAAGTCCTCAGAGCATGTAAGAATCTCCCTCCTTCCCTTCCATGCCTTCCATATCTTCTCCCCTGCCTACTGCTACTGCTTTCCCCATGGTCCTGGGGAGTGGGAGAAGCTTTAAAGCCACTCCTGCCTGCCTAGGGTCTGGGCTTAGCTGGAAACAGTGACAGCAGGCAGGGCAGTGAGCTGCCCCCTTTCTGTGAGTGCTCCTGAAGGGACTGGGCAGGGTGGGAGAATCCACCCCACATCTCACTCTTTGGAATAGGTCTGAATACCACATTATCCTCACAGATCTCCAGATACACTTTCTTCTGAAATGTGTGTAGTTTAAAACAGTAGTGCAGGGACATCTGCATGGCACGTGACCATACACTTCATTTGGGGTCACTGACCTTGCCTCTTTCAGTAGGCATGTTACCATAAACCTGGTATTGTTTGGTCTTTAGAGAGACAAGGCAACAGCCTATGATTAGGACTTCATTGCAAGCTTAGATACAGAGTTCAGGGGCAGTTAAAATTCCCTTACTGATTACCCTTTTTGTACACCAAATCAAGATACAATTACATTTCCCAATAAGCCTCTATCCCCTCTTAGCAGGTAAGGTATTATTACCACCCAAGTCAGCAAAAGAGACAAGACAGGTCTATAACCCAACCTTTTACTGATTACACCCCAAAGCATGAGAATAAGCACTTGTTTCTATGCCTAGCTAGCTACTTACAACAGCATGATACAGATTCTCACCTACAGCAGCTGGGGGAGATGCAGGAGGGAAGAGACAGGTGACATATAGGCTGGAATTGGGTTGTCTTGAATTTGCTGCCCTATCTGCCAAAATTCCCCCTATTTACATCCACTATTTATTTCTGGCTTATTTAAATAAATATTCCGAGTGGTGTTATTCAGATTTATGTCTTTCCCTGAGACTGGGAACTGGGCTGATCCAGTTTTTCTGTGGACTGAAATGTGCCAATTAGCTGGGGTCTGTATCCTTGTGAAAGAAGTCCTCTGATTCTGGGAGAGAGGACTTGTCTCTTTCCCTCATCTCGGTGAATGCTACTTGCCATGTTCTGTTTCTTTTACTTTGCTGACAAGGCCAATTGTAACATCTGCAAAGGTTCATTCTGAAACAGGCTTTGTGGCCTGCTTTAGTCACATTCCTGCAATCTGACAGAGGCCCTTAGCAAGTGCCCAAGGCTGACCACAGGTTAAAAAGACACATTATGTAACAGGGAGCTTAATGCTCTTGGTACTTTAAGAGGGAGGGCTCAGTCAGACATCAGTGGAGCCACCTGACCAGAAAGGAGCTTGGCTTAGCATACATATAAGCCCAGGTCCTGATCTCGGCAGGTGTTGTGGCCCTGGGTATATGAGAGGAGACCCTGGGCAGGCTACAGAGAGTGACTTCTGATGCACACTAAGAATGTATGTGGGTAATACATCCTTAGGGATGGGGTAACCCTGGTAGTTTAGGGTGGGACTAAGGGGAGGTGGAAGTCCCAAAAGTCAGTGATTAGGGGGTGCTGTGGGGAGAAAGAAGTCCCAGTAGGCCTGGGAGTAAAGCCAGATCCTGGGAACAGAGCAGAGGAAGGACAGAGAGGTCTGGGAATAAGGCCAAAGCATGTGAGTGGGGCAGAGAAGAAGCCAAAGAGCCCAGGGAGGGACTGAGATGGATGGGGTTAGAGAGCCCAGGACCTAGGGAGGAGCCAAGAGAGTGAGGTAGATCAGAGCCAGGGGCTCATTAGACTGATTGAGACTGGGGCCAAGGGCCCATGGAACTAATTGGTGATAATTAATTGATAACATCTGCAAGGCATGGGCATGGCTAAAAGGGGAGATGAGGAGGCCATGAAATTAACCCTTAGTAAGAAACTTGGGAGTGGATGAGATCTGGCTCAGGGATCTATGGAGCAGCCTTCCTTTTCACAAATATATATTGACATCAAGGTGTAGCAAGTGAGCAGAAGGGGAGGATGCTTGAAGGACAGAGCAAAACAAAAGCTGAGTGGTCACCAAGGGGCATCACATCTACCCCTGAGGCAGACTGTTACTATTATTATTATTGCAATAGGACCAAAGGCAAAACATCAGTTACTACTTTTGGCTGCTGTTACACACTTTCTCAAAAAGCAGTTATTCATTCTTACTGATACAGATTACAGCTCAAGTTTTGGCTAGATCTGTAATCTGTAACAGGCATTGTGGTCTGTCAGTCACTAACCATGTCTACAGCCTACTGGTAGGACTAAAAGGAACTATTAAAGAATTGCCTGCAGGAGCTAATATTTTCAGAGAGAAGTTATAAGAATAGCTCTTACAATGGAGCTGAATTAAAAATGTTCCTGACCTGGGTGTGCAATTAGACCTGGACACACAGGACTGTGTCTGCTGGATAAATTTACTGTGCCACAGAGCAGCAGCATTAAGGGCACTGGGCCAAATCCAAAGCAGTGTCACTATGTCCCCGCATCACTTGGAGTGGGCTAGTTAGCACTGCTGAGTGGCTGGGCCAATTAGTCTGACCCTAAGCAAATTAGCCTACACTTATGAACTACACTGGCTGCACTGTTTTGATTTAGGAAGCAGCTTCACCCTAGCCTGGAGTAGCCCAGGATGTTTGAGAACATTGCTCTGGAGCATGACAAGTTATCTGTATTGACATGGTCTTCAACAGTAAGCTACATGTTCTATAGGAAAAGCTGGAGGAGCAAAGTTAAGGGTGGAAATGAGTCGAAGATGAGTTAAAATTTAGCTTATTGACACTCTTAGCTTTTCTTCAGAACCCCCATTGCTGGACTGCCACTGGTGCAGCCCTTTCAGTAGCAGTAATGGAGAGAAGACTAGTAGAAACAGGTCTTCCTGCTGTTTTTGTCTGTTATCTAGGCCTGCTCTGAGGAGGACTGGATGACAGTGTAGAAAAGTTGGTGGCAGATCTGTGCTAGCACTCCCTGCTGTTAATTATTCTGTTGGTAAGGTTGCATTGGTTCCACAACAATGATGTGAGGTATTGTGTGGGGGGGACACAGTAGGCATAACCACCAGGATCTGGATATGCCAAAATGTCAGGTCATTCCCCACCCACCATCTCCATCTCCCCCCTTAATCCTGTTTTAATCAGGAGTGGATTTTGGACATAAGACACTTACAGTGAGAGAGATATTGAAACATGCAGCAGGCCCTCTCCTGCAAGAAAACTTAGCAACTAAAGAATCTCCATAATTTCCAGTGCAATTGTCCACCTACCTGTAGACATACACACTTGGATTGAAGCAAGGTCCCCAGGGGGGTTGGGATTGGCACCAACACCTACTGCTCTGTGCAGCCGAGCTGTGCCACTGGTGAAGTGGGCTTAGGACAGGGGTTGGCAATTATTTTGGGTGGAGGGCCACTTACTGAGTTTTGGCAAGGCATTGAGGGCCATATGACAGGCAGCCAGCGACAGATAAATATTAATTTCCTAAATTTTGGGGGGCCCTGCAGGCTGAACAGAATGACCTGGTGGGCTGCATCCGGCTTGCCCACCCCTGGCTGAGGAGTTGTTCTGAGCTTTGCTAATGGCAGGGGTAGAAGCCACTCAGCAGCCCCAGCAGCAAAGAGCAGAGCTGATACCTCTGCCTAGCAAGAAGGGGATGAGAGCAGCCTTAAATTCACATCATTTCCCACTGATCCCAAACCCTGAGCTACAAAGCACTAAGGCTGTGCACCCGTTTCTCTCCCACCTCTTACAAAGAATGGCTCCCAAGCTGCCAGGCTATGAGCAAAAGGAACACTACAGGCTCTTGGTTTGAAGCAGGGTCTTGGCCAGGTTCCCCACATTGAACCCCAAAGAAGTATCCTTAGTCCAGCAGGCTAGAAAGCCAGCTGGAAGTGCAGTTATATTTGAAAAGAAAAGCTCACCGGTCCTTTCAGTGAGGTGGTACCTGAGAAGAGCTGAGCAGCTGCCTTTACTCCATGACAGGCAGAAAAAAATGAGAGGGGCTGAACATAGTCTTTTATGTTTCTCCTCCCAGCCATGTAGGCTAGCCACTGGACTTAAGCATGGGCATATTTTTTGGGTTCATAGCACCCAGCCATGAATTTGCAGTTTTTGATTTAGTGAACCTGACAAAACTTTCGGCCACCAGAGTTCACTTTTGTGTTAGTTTCTTGCAAGCCAGAACTGACAATCTAACATTAACTAAGTTGTAACGTTAAATCACTGCACTGGCTTTTGGGATTGCTTTGGTTGGCAGTTTCTTATTGTGTCTTAGATTTAGTAATGTATCAGTCCTACAGCTATGGGTGTTAGTCATCATTTAATAAATGGTGTGAATATATAAAATGCAAAAAACCCCCAATAAAAAGTGAATATCACTTTGTGGGTATACAAGCATGAAAATAAAACATGAAGGTTCCCATAGGAATGTAAAGCCACCTGGCTTACGTATTGCTGACATTTGTATATACTGATGTGTATCAGAACTTCCCCCTGAAAAGCATCCTCCAGCTGTAATCCCAGTTCGTTTGTATTCATTTTTGTTTGTATGGTGAGTAACTTATATCTGGATTCAGTGTCCATCTCTGACTTGTGAGTCAGGTCTCTGTGATTAGGTGCAGCAGCAGTCTTCAAATATTGAGAGCACTGGGTGCGTCTGCACATGCAATTAATGCCATATGGGTTAACTGTGCAGTGATTTACTATGCAGCAAACCTGTCCTGGACAGACATCTATACATGCAGCCATTTAGGAGCAGATTTTCTCATGGAAGTAGCCTGCTCAAAACCTCCTCCCAAATAGTTACATGTATAGATGCCTGTCCAGGGCAGGTTTACTACATAGTAAATTACTGCACAGTAAACTCCTATGGCATTAATTGTGAAGCCAGTGTGGGGGGAGCTCACCTGGGGGTCAGGGTGGCTGCTGCTCTGCCAGTACAGGCAGCTCCCCATCCTGCAGCCTGGGGCCAGGGCCAGCAGGGCCCATGGGCCATGCTGGCGCCGCTGTGGGCAGCTCCTGGTCAGGGGAAATAGGGAGCTGGGGTGAGCAGCAGGTGGAGGGAACACAGGTGGGGGACCCAGTTGGGGGGGGATCTGGGATAGGTTCTAGGGCAGGGGGACCTGGCCGTTGGTGATCCATTATGCCTGCAGTGGCTAATCCATTATGCCTGCAGTGCCTTGCCCTTTATGTGGCACTGGCACTGGTCATGCCCACACTCTTGCATGTGGCCTGCCAGGTTCTCATAGATGTGGGTATTGGAGCCCCCACCCCAGGTGAACTGGCTCTGAACCTTGGCATTAGACAAACCTCAGGGCTGCGGGTGAGAGTCTAAGTGTTGTTGGGCCCAGGAAGGTGCCTACAGCACAGGAGCATGTTGCATGGCAAGCATGCAAGTGATATTGCTGGGCCCGGGGGCCAGTGCTGGGGTCCATGAGGCTGCTGCAGCTGGCACAGGTCCACGGCTGCAGAACCCAGCGACCAAAAGCAAGCAGCAGGTGGCACAGGCCCCCTGGGGTCACCACAGACTTTTAAATGACAGGCTTGGACAGGCAAAGAGCCACCCGGGCCCCAGAGCTGGAGGAGCGCTGAGCCCCGTGGCCCTGGGGCTAGCCTGAGTGTGGCCCCCTGGTGGTCGGACTGACCAGGAGCAACTTTGCTTCTGATCAGCATCTACATGTGCAGTGCTGAGCAGTAACTATGGTGTGGTTAATTTGCTACCTGCATTTGTGGATAGGATATTAACTGCACAGTAGACTAATTGACTGCGCAATAAGTGCCTGCACATGTAGACGTTGACACTTTACTTTACAGTCAATTAGTCTACTGCATGGTAAAGCGTCTCATGTAGATGTGACCTCTGTCTAGCAAAGGACTGTGTGGAATATAGAAGAAGGAATGGGATGAGATGGAAAGGGCGTGTTCATTTTCCCCTGGTTGATGGAGGCATGGGCTAAGCCTTTGTAGCCAGTAGCTGTCAGTTATTTTGCTTATCCTTTATTTGTGCTCTGAGGCTAGGGCTTTAAAGGATTTGAAAGTGGTGTTTGCTTATTATTTCTGGGTGGAGAAACAACACACAACCCTAAATCCCTCTGCTTTCTTTTGATCTACTTGTAAAAGAATGATGCTTGATGATGCTTTTCTACCCCACAATGAGCACGTCTACATGAGATGTTTACTATGGACTTGACTAATTAGCTCCACAGTAAAGCACGGACTGTTTATTGAGTCAAACTAATTTCACGTGTAGGCATGCCCAAGGTATGACGCCTGTTTGCCAAAGCACTTTCTACCTGAGGAATTAAAAAGGCTACAGAATATTATGGCATTGCTATATTTCCCTTCCCACTTTTATGTACTCAGAACTTGCCTGGTTGGGGGATTCGTTCATTAATGACTGTAGACTTATGAGAAGATGGAGGGTGTTATAGAAATGCCAGGCACTGTTGAGAGAGAGGTAAAAAAATCACTCAGAAATCAACACCACCAGATGAGATCAGGTAACTTTGTGGGTTAGTTAATAGACTCTTATAGTCTTACACACTTCTGACAAAAATTTTAATGAGATCATCACTAGTGGGGAATTCTTGCACCATAGAAACATTGCTCCAGAATGACCACTAGGTGGAGCTACATCACAAGCCTATACAATTGTTTTTACCATGGCAAAGGTTTGCATATTGCTTTAGACCAATTTAGCACAACAAGGGAAGGCAAAGGGCTTGGATTTATGGGGAATACAGTTCCTAAAATGTTATTCTCATTCTCTTTTGTTAAAGAAGAGGATGACAGAAAAGAAGCCAGTGCTCTTGTAACATGTGTTTTCTACATAGGTGAAGAAGAGTTGTGAGGAGGAAAGGTTTTCAGGTTTGCAAGGCAGAGCTGATACCATGACAAGAGATAAGAAACACAGAATCAAATGAGAAACCTGCCTAACAGCAAAGCAAATAGGAGAGAGAGACACCAGAGGCCTGCCCTTAACTTGGCCCCATTCCAGGACACTTTTATGAGCTGCAAACACTGATATTCAAGGTTAATCCTAAGGTCCCCCTCAACCAGCCTGAGCCAAACAAGTAGCTCCTCCCTATCTATATTGTATCTTGTGTCCTGCTGAGCTGCCCATGGAGTTCTGCTTCTAAGTGAATCAGAGCCTTTCTGGGAATCAGTCCTTTCACTCTTTCCAGGCTTGTCTCTGTTTATCAGCAATAAACAGAAGATGGGGAGTGCTAAGGCCTGGAGGACAGAAACAGATTGTTGTTGGAGGCAGACTCTGGCAGCCTGCCCAATGCAGGCAAGCTCCAGACATTTTGCAGGGAGGAGCAAGTGGAGAGGTGACCAGATTTGGACTGACCTTGGACCTGGAAGTTCAGCAGGGTTGGGCAGGACGACTGCTGCTTAGAACACAGTTCAGGATTTACCATATTTCATGGTGTACAGGTCGACACAGTGTATAAGTCGACCCCATTGTTCTGATCCAAAAAGGTAGGTTGACTTATACACTGGATCTACAGAATTCCTAACTTTTGGGATCAGAAATCTGGCATCAACTTTTACATTGTAAACAGCTGACAGGAACGACCTTAGAGTCAGCCCTAAGTATCATGGTATGCCTAAGTGCCATTGGCTGAGGCAGGAGAATGCCAGCTGTGGTTTCTAAACAAGTGTTCCTAGGGTTAGGGTAGAGAGGTGTGTAGTAGAGATAACAGAGGTAGCCAAAAAATACAGTTCCTCTCTCAGGGAACCCCCAAGAATTTAGAAATTTCTGTGTATACATATGTCCTGGTTTATATATGTTCAAAATATTTCATTTTGATTTCCTGTCACATTTAAACTATTAAAGCATTCCCAGAAACCATTTGCATTTTGTCAAATCAAGAGTTCCAGAAAACTACTCAGCTGGAAATCCTTTCACTAGCCCTACCCACTATTTAAGGTCTCCCCTGCAACAAGCTTCATTTTTCCTTTGGGTGTTTATCTGCCTCATTCTCAGGGTTGCATCATTTTGTCTGTAACCTTTTCTGCCCACTGACTTGCCTCCACTATTCTCCCTTGCTAAAGAAGGACCTGATTCTGAAAGCTCTGAAGGTGGGTAAGCTGGAGCATCCCTTGGGCTCTGGATACTCAGGTCCACCCCCTCTAGATCAACTTGTATGATCTAAATCTTTTCCCTTCCTCCATCTGCATCCTATGAACAGTTACGAAACTTTTCCCCATGCACCTTGGTTCCTAGTCCATAGCTAGTGAGAGGGAGAAGAATTTCCCTTAGTTCCTCTTTCAAACACTCCCTTCTGAGCAGTGGGAAATACTTTCAAACAAAACTCTTCACCCCAGGCTAATTGTAATGGGCCATTTAGGTTGCCAAGGAAACCTTCCTTATCTTCATCTACGTCAGCATGACAAAAGGGCGTTTCTTGGTTTAGTGTCTTTCAAGAGCTATGCATAGTGTGCAAGTACTATAGATTCCTGAACATTTATTTGAAGGTTGCATTTAGTTAACAGTACACCATCTTTAAAGTCTGTTATCCCAGTATTAACACAACAGATAGCTATTTGAACAAAATTAGAGAAATGGCATCTCCTTCTGTGTTGTCTATTTGTATCACTTCATGCATTTGACAGCATTTTAAGTTACTTTCACTGGTTTACCCACCTGGGTTTCAGACAGAGTGTCTATTTCTAGGATCATTCATAAGAATGCTGAGGTTTTTTGCTCTCATCCTAATACCAAGTCCTTACCTTCCAGCAAGAAGGTGCAGAATTATTTCTGTGGAGCTGTGAGAGCAGCTGGGTCCTATCATCTGAGATAGGTGCAAATTGAGTGCCCAGGAGAGCCAAGCTAAACAAAAGGCTTAGGCTGCAGTTTGTTAGGGTGGTAAAGGTAAACACCATGGGGTGTGACAAGACTATAGAGTATATACCCTCTGGAGTTTCAGCTTTTCAGAGATTATTTCATACAGGCCCCTGGCAGACATTGAAGTGAAATCAGTATGGAATCTGATGCAGGATCCCCACAATTGAACTTCCTGCCATACCACATGATGGCAGTAGGCGTGATTGTGGGATCAAGCATCAGATCCCACCACGCCTTATTGCCAGTGCAGGGGGAGCTTGGGATAATGATCCTGGGTTTCCCCTGCATTGGCAAGTAGTAAGCTTCCACAGCTGGGAGCTAACCGGAACCCATGGGTTCTGTGGCTGGGAGTCCCAGCCTGCCCACATGTTCAATTAATGGCATGATAGGAACCAGCCACAAAGGGCACTGACAGACATGTAGGGTTGCCAACTCTGACTGAAGCTTCCAAGAGATTTTTTTCCCCAACATGACATAATATAATATCCTATTAATATTCTATTAAAATCTCCCAGATTGCTTTCATTGGTCACCAGGAGATTGATGACGATTCTGGTAGACTCCCAGACAGTTCAGGACAGTTGGCAACTCTACAGACATTGGGGGGGTGGGGGGTAGAGGGGGTTGGAAGCGCTCTACTGGAAGCAACAGTGCATTACTTCAACCCAGCTCTGCAGCATCTGTATAGATCAGGTCCTTGAGTAGGGCTTTATGGCACTTTTAGCTAAAGCTAATTCAATCAGCTATTAGATAAAAGCATCAGAAACACCCCACTAAAGCACCCGATTTCTACAGACTCTGGGAAAGCCAGGTGCAACTAACAAGCTGCCTTTTTTGGGCATGTGCTGGGCCCAGCATGGGAGTGTGCTCAATTTAAAGTAAAAAGTCATTTTTTCTCCACATCTACAAGCAGCCACTGTTACTTATTTTTGTGTAATAACTTAGTGGCTAATTCCTTGTTTTATCACATCATTAATTGCTTCAACATGTGGCCAGATCACAACTTAAGAAGTGTGGTTGATCGTATCCTAGGTGTAACATGCCAGGGGCCACAGTGACAAGGGACAAAACCATGACAAAAAAAATGTTACTGTCAAGCCATAATTAGCATAGGGCTCATGAACAGAGATGCTTGGAACTATTTTGAATTTAATTTCCTTTTCTGTTCTTAGGGGAGATTCAGAACCAATGCTGTGATCGATCTAGGTCTGAACAGGCACTGAGGAGAAAGGCTGAAGCTTTGTCTGCACTAGTTAATATATATAGTTTGTGTGTGTATATATATATATATAGTATGTATGTGTGTGTGTGTATATATATACACATACATATATGCACAGCCACACACTATATATACTATATGTATATATAGTATATTTTATTTATATATATATATATATGTACATGCACACACACACACACATATACTATATAGAGTATATTTATCAACCTGTAAACTCAGACAACAGCACCCCACAGTCATGTCGTACTACAAGGCAGCCATTATACTGTGAAGTATGCAGTAGATCACAGGTTACTGGAAGTGTCAGCAATTAAAATGCATAGTACAACTAATTACAATAATATATATATGTTAGAAGGGAGTGGCAGACCTCCAGGCTACCCAGTTCTGTATCCTATCCTGACATCTACTTACACTTTGTCCCTTACCATGACCTACCTTCATATGGTTCTGCAGTGTGCCTTTGCTTCCATGCTGTTCACTGTTCCTTTAGCTTCAGTCATCCCTGGTCTATGACACAGCAATAAGAAGAATGCCCAGTACTTAACCAACATACTGTGTGTAGATACTGGCCAGATACTGATGTCAAAGCCTACCTCAAACTGAGCAAAATTTACCACTTTGAGATCCAGAAGGGGAATGCCAACCAGTAAATTTACCTTAGAAACTGCAGTTCTGTCATTAGCAACTCAAGGTAAAAGAACTTAGGCCAAGGCAAATGATTCCAAATCTGGAACTGCTTCAACACACTATGTTGATTGTTGGGATGTGTGGGATCCAGGCTTCCGTCTAGAAAGCAATACAATGGACCAACTTGCATCTAGCAAGAAAATGAATTTCCAGGTCTGGAGCATTCTCATTCACAACTCACAGAGGGGATAAACAAGCTGCCCCACATAACCCTATAGAAGCAAGCATAAGTGTTGCCATGACTTTTGACACTATGAACCATGGGGCAGGCACCCAGGGATCTTTATCTTATAACTGGATGTGGCACCAGTAGAGACAGGGGCCATGACGCAGATATATGAAACTTATTCCCTGCAGATTGTTTGTGGCTGATCAAACTGAACAAAAAGTTAGTGGATAAAAGCAACCAATACCAATATATAGATTGGTTACTGTCATAGATTTAGCCTGGATTCCTTCAGGGTAAACTTACCACTGATTGGGTAGGGCCACAATAGTTTCAGGATATGTGTCATCTGTCCAGAGCTAAGCCACTTTAAATGGTTTAAATGTTTGATTTGTACCTGCCCTTGGATGACTAATTCATGATTGCCCAACCCAAGGTTAGACAGCTCTGCAGACAAATCCTGAGAATTTAGCTAAATGGAACAAGGAAGTTAGACAGAGAAACTCTAAATGATTTCATTTACCTGCAGGTAATGTGTCTGCAAGCAAAGAATAAAAATCCCCCCAAAAGTGGTCAAAGACTGACAACTGCAAAACATAGAAGGGTTTTTGAGAGAGCAATATTCTATGAAATACAGGGAAGGAAACAGAAGACAGCATGTGAATCGCAGGGATAAAGAAACCACTCTGAGAAGAGAAAACTGAAAGCTGTGACAGAAGGTAACGATAAGGAAAAGGCTTGTCAGCACAAACAGTTTCTGTATGGACTACTTATTAAAAACAGATCTAGCTAGTAGAAGTCAGTTTCTTTGTGCAGTAGCAGCTGTACCAGTATAAAGGTACTTCTCTGTATAGCTTATTCAGGAAATAAATCTATTATCAGTTTATAATAAATTTAGATTATGAAGAAATATAAAAATGTGTCTCTTCTCTTGGGAAGGTAAGCCCACCAGATATATCTATGTTAGACTAAGACTTTTTATCTAGCATTAACTAGTTGGAAGATCCCCATATGTTTGTTCCAGAATACATACATCTGTGCTTTTCACTAGGCTGGTTCAGATTTCACAGGGTTTACTGGGAGAGCTAGTTGTGCTGCTACCCATGTATTTTAATAGATTTTAGTTATATAGGATTAGAAGAGACCTTGTGGATCATTGAGTCCCATTATTTGTAAAAGGAAAAATAATTTAAAGGCACAGATGCAAAAACCAGGCAGGAAAGATTAATTAATAAAGATGGCCTAGACAGAGCAATATATAGTGTCAGCCATATAGTCTATGGACATGGGTCTTCCAACCCATAGGGCTTTTTGTAGTCTGGATCATCTATCTCTGGATGTGACCCATGACATTTATCGCTGTGGTTGCAGAAGCCCCTATGTTGGCCTGGGCCAGCTCACAGAGAGTTAACACTGCCACTGCTTGCCTTCCCCTGCATTTCTGGGGGTTTTTTTGGTTGCTATTGGTGAATAAAGTTGGCAGCAATCAGCAACAGGAAAGGTGTGTGTGTTTGGGGGCGGGGGGAGAATTAACCCTCTTGGGTGCTAGCTGTGCCAGCATAGCAGCTCCAGCTATAGGGGCAAGAAACTCGAGGGGGTGGTTGAGTAATCCCCTGGCTATAGCCCTTCCCCAGGTAGTTGGCAGGGACTACAGCCTGCCAGCTCATTTTGAGTCTGACAGCCCTTGCCTAAAGAAATCATTGTAATCATATGATAAACTAAACTGCAAGGCAGTATCATATAAAAAAATCTGACAGAATGTGATAGTGATAACTAGTTCCACAATATAGAGTATTAATACTATTTTTGTGACTAATGCCATATACTAGTCACAACATGATGATCCTCTTGTGGATATTTTCAGAACTTGGTTAAATATTTGTCTTGTTTCTAAATGAGATATAGCTCTTTCCTTTTGCTTCTTCCTGGAAAGCTTATTGAACCAATGACCATTCCATGTGGCAGTACAACTTACAACTTCTGAAAATTCATCATAGTTTGACAACATAATTCATTTTTTAAAACTGAACAGGAAATACCAGCCTATCCAAAATATAGCCCAAGCTGGGCACAAGTTCATCATGAAATTGACAAGAACTCAATTTAATTTGACTTCAGCTCTAAGTTTAAAGGCACACTCTAAGTTTAAAGGCACAATGTAAATTTGTATTCTAAGAATCATTGACTATAGTTTATTTGTATTTCTTATCGATTCCTTTTGCAGTTATTTGGGTTTAGTCTCTCCAGATGATAAAGTTAGGGACTGATGCCAGTTCACAAAAGACACCTAGTATTAGCTTTCTCTCATGCATTAGCAACTTGTCTTTGCATCTCAGTGCATAACTGAGCAAAGCTTTTGGTTGAAGAACCAATCTGTTTTTC
>NW_017729022.1:149223139-149224194 GCF_001723915.1 Gavialis gangeticus | reverse complement strand
GATAAAGTTAGGGACTGATGCCAGTTCACAAAAGACACCTAGTATTAGCTTTCTCTCATGCATTAGCAACTTGTCTTTGCATCTCAGTGCATAACTGAGCAAAGCTTTTGGTTGAAGAACCAATCTGTTTTTCAAAGTCTGCTAAAACTTATAAGCATACTAAGGCTGTCTAAAAAAATATCTATGCTTTATTGGGCCCAACACAGAATTAGTAGTATAAATGTAGAACAACTCAGTCACAGATACAGCAACCTGAAGAAAGACCTGTCCAAATTTGTTTTCTTGCTCTTAGAACATTTTAAAATGCCTATAGCTTAAATCTTAGCATTAATTTGCACCATACTGAGATATCCTATCAGATCTTACTTCATATGGTATCTGGTGCCATGGTCAGGAACGAGTTTATTTGTCTTATGGTAAATAACTGGTTTTTCAGAATACTTTGTCCATGGGGATCTTGTTCGAAGTGCTGACCCCCATGCCTGTGAGAGCAGAATCTTTGGATAGCTGTATGTGTTTAGCCATGCAACAGTTACCCATATATATCATCTCACTAGTTCATAATCTCAGCAATGGCAATTTAGAAAACAACAAGGATGGAAGCTGAGTCATGGGATCTTCACACAGAAAAAAAATCTCAAAAAAACAGAGTTACTGGAATTGCTCTGTTATAGTACTGGAACAGATTACCTAGGTAAGTTTTGGAATTACTGTTACTGGAAGTTTCAAACATTTTTCTCGGATGGTTTACATGGGGGTGAGCATGCCTGGAACAGGGGATTGCATTAGATGACATCCCGAGGTCTCTTCTAGCCCTATTTTACTATCATTCTACCACAAAATAATACCTATCCTTTTATTATGTTAGGGGAACATCCAGGACGTAAGTGGTTGGGGTGTGACCCTAGGGGCTGGGGGCAGAAATTACACACAAACCAGCATAAGTAATCAGAGGCTGGTTCAAATCTGTAACACAACAGAAGTTCAGTGTGCATCAACCACTTTCAAAATGGACAAAACCTGTTTAAGATAAACCTGGATGGATGTAGTATCAG
>NW_017729022.1:149205834-149223128 GCF_001723915.1 Gavialis gangeticus | reverse complement strand
TTAGGTTAAATCGGTTTATTGAACTTCTGTCCCAGATCCCGTGCAGATCCCCCAGCAATCCAGGATACTTTGCATGTCCCCTGCAAATCCTGCACCCCTCACACGGTGGGTGGGCTAGTCTTGGCCCAGCTGTCTGCTCCAGCCCAGCAGGGAGGTGTGCTCTAGCACCCCCTTGACTTCTGGCTTGGGCCACTGCAGGCATGTGGCTGCATTTCCAGAATCAAAAGTGAATGTGTGTTCACTTGCTTATTGGTTCAATTTACACAGCTTAGATTAACCTGTAAAGATTGAATCGATTCAGCCTCAGACTTTTTGACTGTCTGTACTTAGCCAGGAGGGTCACAGCCCTGGGGAATCAGGAACAGGCAAGGCCAGGGAAACCAGGGTCCAGAGTACAGGATCAGGAGCAGGCAGTCACCTTGGGTAAAACTGGGGCCCAAGGGGAAGGGATCCAGACCAATATTACTAGCCAAGGGTCTGGAATAGTCACTACAGGGACCAGGACATGGGCAACCACCTAGCTAAGCTACAAGCCAGAGCTGTAGCTTAGCTAGGTGACAAGGGTCTGCAGCACAGTGGGTCAAGAAGCCAGCCAGGCAGTCCAGAAGCACAAGGATCCAGGCTGAAATTTGGAATCAGAAACAGTGCATAGAAAACTAGGAACAGATAGGCAGGACCAAAAAAATATAATCCTCAGAAGTGGGGAGTTGATAACCCAGGGAAATCCCTGTCTTACTGAATAACATGCTGTGCACCAAAAGGGCTGCTGCTTAAAAGCAGGCAGCTACACCGAGCAGGCAACTGGGGCCAGGCTAAGGTAGTTAAGCCACTTACCCCATTTGGCCTGGTTGCAACTAGGGACAACTGATGCAAATTGGGCTAGCCTTCTACCCTCGTCCCTGACAGGGTATCACCTATATGGAGAATAGAGCCTCCCAAGGGTCAGTGCTAGCACCAGTACTTTTCAATGTGTATACCTGAGACTTCCCGCATATAGTATCTAAATGATACATGTATGCCAACAATGTTGCCTTAGTAGCCCAAGGAATAGACATGACAGAACTGGAAAAGATACCAAGTACTGACATGGAACTCATTGCTGACTATCTCCACAAGTGGCACTTAGAGTTGAACATCAGTAAAACAATATCTTCAGCTTTCCACCTAGACAATCATCAAGCCAAGAGCATGCTGAATATCAGAGGAGGCAACCACATCCTTCCCCATGAGCATATCCCAACTATCCTAGGAGTCACATTAGACGGTTCCCTCAGCTATAAACATTAGATTCAGAAGGTCAGCAGTAAATACCCTGCATGGATATCTGCCTTAAGATATTTAGCCAACACATTATGGGGTGCCAACTTCAAAGTGCTCAGAACCACCGCACTTGCAATGCTATATGCCCCAGCGGAATATTGTGCTCCTGTTTGGTCATAAGTTCTCACACTAAAAATCTTGACACTGTACTTAACGGTTCACTGAGGCTGCACAACTTACACACAGATGCACTCTCTGTACTCTTGGGCATTAGACCAAGTAATATAGGAGGACAGACCCTAATATCATTACTGGCAATAGAGGTATGAGATGATGAAAATCACCACTCTATTAGCTGTTAACTGAAGACCTGAACAGAAAAAAGCTTAGGAGGCTTAAAAGTTGTAAACTGTTTGTACGTGAAGCCCACAAGCTCCTAGAAGAGACTGGGGATGCTGAACCAAACCTGTGGGCAGCAACAGAGTGGGGTGACTGCTGGGAAAGGTCAGACCTATTCCTACAGCATTTTATACCAACGACAAACAAGTCTCCCACAGGATACGACCTTGACAGAGAAGCGTGGGTCAATCTGAATAGACTAAGATCTGGATAGGGATGCTTCAAAACAACATTTCACAAGATGAACATCTTGGACAGACCCATGCGAATGCAGTGTCCAACAAACAATACACCACTTAATCAAAAGCTGCTATCTTTACAAATGCCCACACAGGGTAGATGGACTCTGCACATTAAGCAATAATACCAGGTAGTGGCTCATAGTTTTGGAAGTTGATATATGATGCCATACAAAAGAAGAAGATGGGCCTATATGAATCTCTCTCTGGGTTACTTTTAATAAAAGTTGGATTCCCTCTGCCTAAATATTGATGAGAGAGAGGTAGTTAGACATGTTGGTCTGAAGTCAAGCAGAAGGCAGGGAAGGATGGCAGCTCATAGATTAATTCAGAAAAATAAATAAGCTTTTGTAAACCATTGCTTGCTTTCTCAGTGCCCATTCATAGCATCTGACAAAGTAAGCAGTTGCTTATGAATGTTCATGCCTCTCTGAATTAGTCTATAAAGTATGGGTCTGCCCTGCCTTCTGCCTCAATAATGATTGTAACACTGCTCTGCTAAATCTGGCATCTGATTTCAAGCCAGATGTCAGGACATTTAACAAAGGCAAAGAGTTTAAGTAGCTTCCCTGAAATTGCCATGGGAGTGGGAGACTTCTAGTTCCTCAGCACCCTGAAGGAGCTTGAATGTGTATCATCCCAACAAAGTCCTCTAACTACCTGAAGGAGAACATGCTGGGAGGATTGTGGGTCGGTAAGAGGGACACTACCCTGGAGGAGAGGGGATCCTGATCCTTGATTCTGCTTCTGAGGCAGCAGGAACTCATTTACTACTGTTTATCCTATTAATATTAAAGGCAAGGGACAGAAAAAGCCTTGGGGGTAGGGGTAGAGCCAGGCAGAATATACAAGGCATATCAAACCTTTATGATTTCATCTTCCAAACGCTGACATCTGGATTGCTGCCTTGGCCGTTCTTCTTATCCATTGTAAAGGTTCAATGGTAAGCTCTTTGGGCTGAAGACAATCACTTTGTTCTTTGTACAGTGCCTAGCACAACAGGATCCTGGTCCATGACTATGGCTCGTAGGCACTACAATAATAATAATAGTAGTAGTAATAACAGAGTTTAGAGACCAGACTGCTTATTTAAGCTTACTGATGTCAAAAGGCTTAATATGCAGACATCCTTTTTTTATAAGACTTACCCTTAATTGAATTAATTTTTGATAAAGTAGCTGTAATTTCTGGAATCGGGAAACACTCTTTTTTCCATAGGCAAAATACTTTGACCTCAAACCTATGGCCAGGGTCTGCAGGTATGAGACACGGAAAGCTGAGGCAGGCATGGAGATCAAGCTGGCAACCAAAATAAAGGACAACAAAAAGTCCTTCTATAGGTACATAGGGAGCAAGAAAAAATCAAGCTCCACTGTGGGACCCTTACTGCATACTGGGGGGCAGCCCGCAGTTGATCCCCATGAAAAGGCAGAGCACTTAAATGCTTACTTCACATCGGTATTTCTGAAATCAGATGGGAGCTGTTCACCTGTCCAGAGGCCCAGGGAAGATGGGGAAGACAACGGTCCACATGAAATAAGTCCCAAACAGGTGAGGGTACTCTTAGAATATTCAGATGTGTCCAGGTCTGCTGGGCTAGATGACCTGCATCCGAGAGTCCTGAAAGAGCTGGCTGAGCTTGTAGCAGGTCCCCCGGTGAAGCTGTATAAAGAGTTGTGGAACTCAGGAGTGGTCAGGAATGACTGGAAGAGGGCTAACGTGGCACCCATCTTTAAAAAAGGGAAGTGGGATGACCCTGCAAACTACAGACTGGTCAGTCTGACCTCAGTCCTGGGAAAAATCTTTGAAAAAATTGTCAAGGAGGCCATCAACCACAAGCTTACAACTGGTGGGGTATTAAGAAGCAATCAACACAGCTTTGTTGAGGGTAAGTCATGCCTAACAAACCTGGTGTCCTTTTATGACCAGGTAACCAACCAGCTGGACAAGGGACATGAGGTTGATATCATTTACCTAGACTTCAGCAAGGCCTTTGATACTATTTCCCATGAGATTCTTTCAACTAAGCTGGAGGGTACTGGCCTAGACCAGTCTACAGTGAGGTGGGTTGGCAACTGGCTCAGAGGCTGATCCCAGAGGGTTGTAATCAATGGGATGGCCTCATTTTGGAGGGCCATCTCCAGCATGTCCCCCAGGGATCAGTGCTTGGGCCTGTGCTCTTTAACATCTTTATCAATGATTTGGATGAGGGGGTGGAAAGTGCAATGATTAAGTTTGTGGATGACACCAAGTTGTGGGGAAATGCAGGCACATCTGAGAATAGAGTAAGGATCCAGAATGACCTTGACAGACTGGTCCTATGGACTGAATGCAATCAGATGAGGTTCAATAGGGACAAGTGCCAGGTTCTTCAGCTGAGTATGAAGCACCTTCACCACAATTATATGATCGGTGGTGGTCCACTGGCTGGGACAGCATCTGAAAGGGACCTGAGGGTGACAATTGACCAGAAGATGAATATGAGCCAACAGTGGAATGAAGTCATCAGCAGAGAAAATAGAGCTCTGGCGTGTATCAGATGATATGTTGCAAACAGATCCAGAGAGGTGCTTCTCCCCCTCTATTCGGCACTGATGAGGCCACAGCTGGAGTACTGTGTCCACTTCCCAGAACTGCACTTCAGGAAGGATGTGGATAAGCTCGAAAGGGTACAGAAAAGGGCCCCCTGTATGATTAGGCGCCTGGAGGATAGGCCCTATGAGGAGAGACTCCAGGAATTGGGTTTGTTCAGTCTGAGCAAGAGGACTGAGAAGTGACCTGATAGCTGCCTACAAGTATGTCAAGGGTGAAGACCAAGAACTAGGGGAGCAACTCTTCAGAAAGCCATCTCTTGGGAGGACAAGGATCAATGGGCAGAAGCTAACTGAGGAAAAATTTAGGCTGGACACAAGGAAAAACTTATTTTCTTTAAGGGTATCTAGAATCTGGAACACGCTCCCAGGAGAGGTGGTGCAGTTGCCATCCTTGGAGGTGTTCAAGAGGAGGCTGGACAAGCACCTCGTTGAACTCGTTTGAGCCCAATAACCTCCTGCCTATGGCAGGGGACTGGACTTGATGATCTTAAAGGTCCTGTCTATTCCTTTGATTCTATGATTCTATGAAACTTCCACTTCAACTAAGAAACATGCAGCTCAGCTCTGTGAGGGGAAGCGTGTCTTTAAAGACAGTCCCGGATGTAAGTTAGAAAAGGCCCATTTAAAATTCAATTTAAAAGTAGTCTGGTTCTCTCAGGAATTTCTACAATGCCCATTAAGCACTGCACAGGTATATTAAGTCTGCTGTAGTTTCTTAAACATTAAATGACACTCCCTTTCCAAGAAGCAAAGGTTGGAGTCTAATTGCTCTGTGGTAGTTCAAAAGTTTTTTGTTTTCTATGTATACAAGCTAAACAACACAGGCCTCTTGGGCGTTGAAGCAATAAAATGAGTAGTATAAAGAGTGTAAAGTAAAGTGCAAAGGGGAGTAGCAACGGCTTTTAACAGTCTATTTAGCAGCTGCAAAGGAAAGAGGGTAAATAAGGGAAGTGGTTACAACATAAAAGCAATTTAATGAGAAGTGTTGGTAAAAAAAAGTCTTGCATCTAGCTCTTCAAAACAACATCCTCTCCTATAACGTATTGTTCTTATGCCAGATTGTGCTTGCAAAATTAGATTATACCTCATCTTTTGAAATTCTTCCTATATTTATTGTTGTCCTAGTGAAGCGCTCCTGTGGCAGAGTCACCGAGAAGTAAACAAAATGCTGAATATGCCCTTCGATAACAACTTCCACACAGAAAGGAAAGCCAGTTGCAAATGTACAGTGCCTGTCATTTTGTTTTGTCTTGTCTACCTTATAGAAGCACAATGATATTGTAAAAAATTCTCTGAAGATATTTGAGACTCCTAAGAATGTAGTTTTAATAAATAGTTTTATATAATTAGCCCTATCTTTACTTGATGTCACAACCTGTTACAGGAAAAGGCTCAAAGGAAAAAACATTTTTTTGTAATAATTGTCAAAGAAAATGCCCATTGTAATGCAGATAAAGCCTTATCACACAAGATCTCATATATTTTCTCTGATCCCTCTACAAAATATGTTGAAGCAACCTGAGGGATGGAATTAAAATATTTGCGTCTTTGCTGTGAGTATTTTGGGCAGGTCTTGATGATGATTTGAATGATTTCTTAACATTTAAACAGGCAGTGGTTTGAATGCTGGCAATAAATGCATTATCAATGTTACAGGTATGTGTGGTGGGATAGCTAGGGCAGAGTGGGCAGGATGCCAACTCTAGATGCCAATTTAGACGTGGGCAGTAGCACCAGTACTTAGCATTCTCCCTGCCTCCAGCTCTTCAGCACTCAGCACTCTCTCCACTGCTTTCTTCCTAGGGCAGTGAAATTGCTAGTTACACCTGTGGGTAGATGAGTTATGTTGATGTGGTCTAACTTCCCACAGGAATAGAGATGACTTTTAATGTCCCCACCCACTGGAGTATTGGTGACATAGTGAGAGTGTAGAATAAACCAGTGTGTCAGACTGTGGGCAATGATGTAATCATTACTCATACTAACAGGCTGTTTCTCTCCCTCTAGTATCTGCACTATTTATAGAAGGTTATGAATCTGCTTCTGAGCTAACATTTGCTAGGGCCCTGGACCCATGACAAATTTACTTAGGTGTAATTTGTCCTTACAGTGGTGTAAACTTATTAGACTCTTCTGTAGAATTACCCTGGGAAAAAGCGTGCATAAAACTACATTGGTGTAAGTGATACCAGTATAGGTGTTATACATCAGTTTCTATATTGCAGTGGCCATTCACTCATGCAAACAAGTTCTTACCAGCTCCTGCCACCTATAGAAAGATTGCCAGGAGCTGAGAATGAAAAACAGAAGCAGGAGTTGGGAGAGGATAGGAGTGAGAGGTTAACAGCAGGTTTGGAAAAGCAGAATGGGCAAGGTGAATAGCAGGGGCAGGTGCAGGAGCTGGGGAAAAAGAATAGGGTTATACCGGTAATTATACCATAATTGTCCAGTCTAAATCCCAGATGTGTCCTTCCATTGATTTCAGTTAGAGTTGGATTGGCCCTGTAGGACCAGTTTCACTGGGTTTGGTTCAAGCTTTTCGTGACTATAACATTGGTCTCAAAGGAACAGCTCTAGGGTGACATCAATTTCATGGCAGAACTGCAGGAAGACCAGTGCTGTAGCAAGGAGGTGGATGAATGGGGCAACTGCCCCAGGCGCTGCAAAGAAGGCGCACCAAAGGTGCTGCCCAACTGAGGCAGGGCATGGGACAGAGCTGCAAGTGGCTTGTTTGGAGGGGTGCTGGGGACAGGGGAAGGGCAGCTTCCACTGCTGTGTGCACTTCCGGACAAACATGGGGGGTGTGTGCCCCCTGAATCTGTGCCTGGGGCGAGGGTGGGTTGCTGCTGCAGGCTTTGCCTCATGTGCTAATCTTTGCTGCTGTGGCAGCAGTCTTATGATTTCTACCTTTTGCATTTTTCCAGGATCTATTGATCATGTAACAAGTGCTTTTCCTACATAAAAAAATAGGAAATCAGCTCCTAATCTTTGAATTAGTTTTGCTGGGTCGTAGCTATGCTGTACTACAGGTAAACTATAATTTACCACTACAACTTTAGTTAGACTATAAGGTGCATCTCTACTCTGCCTTCTGCCAGACTTCAGACTAACATGGCTAACTACCTCTGTGAACTGCAACTGTTATAAATCATGCCACCCTAATTCTGGTTTAGCCATTTGATAAGAGCTCTCTTCTGCTGTTGCTAGACATCTACTCTTTTAGAATTAATCAGCAGCCCTTCAACCGAAGGCCTTCTGTCCAACAGAGAAAAACCTATGCTAGGGGAAAGTTTAAACTAGAATTTCCACAGAATTTGGACCAGGTAGTGCCAGATGATCATCCTTTCTTACAAGAAGTATGTGTGTCCCCATGTGATGCCGTGACTCTCCAAATATTAAACAGTCTGCATTTTAAATAGTCATTTGTTGTAGAGGTTCAGTCCACGTGGATGCCCAGCTGTGCCTTGGTTTTCTCAAGCAGTGCATTTGTTTTTCTTCCTAGAGACAGGGCTTTCAGCTTTTCTGCCATCCCCAAAGTCCTCCCCTTCCAATGAATACTAAAAAGTACACACCATAAGACAGGGGTGGACAATTATTTCAGCTGGAGGGCTGTTTAATGAGTTTTGGTGAGTTGTCAAGGGCCGCGAGGGTAGTCCTTTCCCTAGCCCCTGACTTTTGCCACTGAAAGTCCCTCTCCTTGCCCCCGAAAGTATTCCCTGGGGGGGGGGGTGCCATTTTGAAACTTGAAAAAAAACAAACAAATTATATACTAAAAGTCAAATATCTACTATAAAATATTTTAATTTTATTTAAAAAATATTGCTGTCATGATTTATGTTTGGGTAGTTTATATACAGATGATTGCATAATAGCTCAATAATAAAGTCTTACTTTTGTGTTTTGTGTGTGGGGGAGTGTGTGGGGCATGGTTGGGGGATAGGTGTATGTGTATGGTGGTGAATGGTGTGTATGTAGGATTTCTGAGGGGGTGTGGCTGTGTGGGGAGGGTGTAAGGTATGTTGCGGGGTGTGCGTGTATGTGGGAGGGTTGTGGGGACAGAACCCCCCCCCCACTCCCTCCTATGGTGCACATGCACAGCTACTGCTGGCAGCAACAGCAGCAGCAAGGTGCTCGTGGCCCACACAGGCATTGCTGCCTGGAGGTGCATGGCTCCAGCCAGTTCCAGCTGCATGTGGCAGCAAAAAGCAGAGCCAGGCTGGTCCACCTGTATCACGTGGGGCTCCCTGTGGTGGAACTGCAGCTCCCGCACTTGCAAGCCACTTGTGGGGAAGCCCCACATGGTGGAGCTGGCTGTTTTCTCTGCTCCCTGCCGCCACATGCATCCAGGACTCCACCAGAAGTGGAGGGGAGCCCCACCCCCTGCTTCCTAGCATAGTTTCAGTGGGATCTGGTACAGATTTCTGATAAAGTGCTCTAACCTAAAATGCTCAAAATTAACCATCCAGCCATGGTTAATTTAGAGCAGCATATGCCATTTTTATAGCGCTCTACATGTCGTGAACGTCTTCACACAATATGTAACATCTGTACCAATGGTAACGGACAAATTTTCCTCATGACTTCTGTATGTCAGAGCTATGGCATGGAGATATCTAGTCCCATCACCTATTACAACCCCATACTGAGAAGCAGCTATCTGCATTAGCCTCTGAGGAAAAAAAACAAACCTCAAAGAAGGTAGCAGAGCAATCACTCTCCAACTCCAGGTGTGGTACTGGTAGGAATATCCCTTGGGATGGTCTTTCATAAGCTATGTGACAATATACCTCATTTTCTTTTCTTCTTGAATCTAAGGTGTTCCCAGAACATTGCACCTGTACAGGGTAGATCTATGGAAACTGACAAAAAAAGAGTCTTTTCCAAAAACTGTAATCTCAAGATATCACTTCACTGATGTTGTACTTCATGCATGTAGGACATGGATAATGGATCAGCCTTTGGAGATATACCAGCTTTGCCACAACTCTGGCTCATCCCTAGCTTATGCCCAAATAGTTCTTGAGTACACTTTTGGAGCCAAAGTGAAGGTCCTGTGCTATGCAGAGGCAGAATCTCTAAACCCGTGTACTAGCTCCTTTCACGCTGTCCTGCAAATGTTTCTATACTTGTAGGCTTTAAAAAAAGAGGAAAACTAATTGTAGTTTCTTTTCTGGTTTTATTGCTTCTCCTCAGGGTAAAATGGCACAGGTACAGCATTGCATAAACACAGCTATTTTGTTTGTAGTACCTCACCTAATTGAGAGCATTGTGTTGCATATCAAGTGCTACAGGCACTTCCAGTGGTGTGGAGCTACTCTTAGGCTGACTGAGGTGTATAATGGAATGGCTGTAGCAACAGGCTACAGCTCTAGAGCAGCGGTTTTCAGCCTGTGATTCATGGACCCCTGGGTGTCCACAGGCTATGTCTAAGGGGTCTGCAAAAGATGACTATGATTAATCAAACATATGTGAATATCCACACTTACAATTCAAAGGGGTCTGCACTTCCATTTGAAATTTCCAAAGGGTCCGCAACTCCATTCAAAATGTGATAGGGGTCCGCAAAAGAAAGAAAGTTGAAAACCTCTGCTCTAGAGGCAGGAGTCTGAGCTCTGTGCTGGATGCTACAACCAGCTGACATAGAAGTAAAGGCATAATTGGCTATTTAGTCTGGGGGAGTCAAAGGTAGTCAGATGTGATGTTATCTGCATTCCTCCCTTGTGTCCTGTTGACTACAGAAACAGGTGCACCTTGATCACACTAGCCCCATGGGTTGCTAGGTTCAGATGGACTTTGGACTGGATTTACAGAATACAGTTTCCTTACTGTGAATAAGACTGGTAGAACCCTAGTTCTTTTAACCCTATCGTTGAAGGATACGTACATAGCAGCTTTTTGTTAACGTATTTGGCTTTTTTTCTCCCCTAAGGGCAGGTTTGCCTGCCATGGTTCCATTTGCTAACAACAGAAGTGCAAGTGACTGCCAGCATTGCATATAGATTTGACTGAGAGAGGAGCACACCCTAATGAATGGCTGTTGCAATTTGTCATTAAGAAATGTCATTAAACAGAGTCCAAAAAAATTAAAAATGAATGTAACGTCAGTTGCCAAACTACAAAGTACCCAAGACGAGAAGATTCTGGCTGTTGTAGCAGAAGTAGCATTTGCCAGTTTGACAAGTATGAGTATTCTATTTTTATCTCTCAGGTGGGTGCTTATGTTCAGAGAGCTGCCTGTAAAAAAATCAATCAAAAGAAGATTAATTATATCATAAATTAAAGCACTTAGAAATTAGGACTGCTTGATTTACAACCATCCATGCAAACTGAATGTAGTCCTCTTGTGTGGCCACCCTGTACCCTGAATGAGGTGGAGGCTTTGTAACAAATTACTACGTGAATATGTCATTAAAGTGAATAATGCATATATGTAAGTGCCTTTTTTTTAGAGTATTTAGGCAACCATAAACCTGACATTTCTTAACTCTCGGCTGCTTGTCTTTGCAACCTAAATAATATTTTTAAGAGAAGTTTTGGTACGATGTTTCCTAGGTGCTTTAAAGACAAAACAAGTATGCATAACCCTAGTTACCTCTCCATTACACATTGTTATCGATTTTGAACCCAGACATTTCATTACAGCATAGGTTCCTCTTAGTTGTAGAAAAGGACTAGGTACATTTGGTAGGAGCGGAAGATAACTAGTATTCCAGAGTGAGGGAATATTGGGTTTATGGTGCCATCCAGGTGAATGTGGCTTTGCTTTTTCTTTCTTATCTAGGGAGGTAGCGGTTTGTCCTTCATGTGGTGACTATGGAGATGCAATGAGTCTGTGCTGCGTCCAAGGGAGTTTATGGGAGCAATGTGGTCTGGCTCTCTTACTCCCCACTCCCACCAAGGACTTGGGAAAATTCCTGCCTTATGTAATGTCCCCAGGGTGGGGTGGTAGGATGCTGAGGATCTGTGCTGGGTCCCTTGAGGAGGCATTGTTAAGGAAAGCTCAAAATAAAATTGATTTTTGACTAACTGGTAGTAATAATCTGAGGTCACAGCTTCAAAAGGGTGCTTGCCACTCATTTTTCACAGTGAAGGCAGCTGTACCCTTGGGGTCTCGGCACTGCAGGTATGTGACTGTGCCATACAACCCTTGGAACATGCCCTTCATCATACGAAGTTCTGGAGCTCCAGGAGGTCAGCAAAAGTTTCCATCATGACCCAGTCCCACCATACAGTATGTTTTTGGAGTAATAGATAAACACCACTATCCCAAGCACAACTGTTTTTTTGAAAAGTGTTCATGATGTATCCTTAGCATTCATAGATCATAGAGATGTAGGGCTGGAAGGGACCTTCAGAGATCATATCATCGTATCATCATATCAAATCCCATATCATCGTCAGTCCCTAGCAGTCGCGGAAGGTTGTCTTCCATGATTGCTTTATCTGTGGGTCTGAAGATCGCTGATGAGGCCAAACTGGGCTTGGCAGACTCTGCTGCAACTTGGGCACATGTTTCCATGAGGGGTGCGTAGCTCTGGATTCTTGATTCAGTCCACAACACTCTGTTTCTGCTACTGCTGCTTTTCCATCTCATGTTGTCATTGTAAGTTTTCAAAGTAGTGCGATCCTTGCAGCAGACTCTTACTTCATTTGGGGCAGTTCTGGATGATAGTGTCCCACAAGTTGATGTTGATGTTACATTTTTTCAAACTGGCCTTGAGGATGTCCTTGATGTGCTTTCTCTGCCCTCCTCTTGAGCATACACCTTGGCTGAGCTGGGAGAATAAAACTCGTTTCAGGAGTCTGGAGTTGGACATCCAGATGACATGGCCAGCCCAGTGAAGTTGATGTCAGATGAACATTGGCCTTGATGCTCATGGTGTTTGTTTGTGAGACGACAATAATGTTGGTGTGTCTGCCTTCCCATTGGATTAGAAGAATCTTCCACAGGCAGATTCTGGTACTTCTCCAGCAACTTAAGGTGTCTCCAGTATGTTGTCCCCATCTCAGCTTAGTACAGTAACGCGGGGATCACAACTGCTTGATAAGCTATGAGCTTGGTTTTGGATCTGATATCACAATCTTCAAACACCCATTTCCTCAGGTGTCCAAAGGCTGCACTTGCACTTTTAAGGCAATGTTGGGTTTCTTTATCAGTATCAGCCTTCTGCAAGAGATGACTTCTGAGGTATGGGAAATAATGTTCTCTCTGGAGTCTCACCATAAATCTGAATGACTGGAGCTAGGGACTGCTTATTAAGAGCTAGCTGATGGAAGATATGAGTCTTCTGAATGTTAAGCATCAATCCCATTTTCTTTTATCCCTTGGCAAAGACGTTGACAATTGCCTGAAGGTCCGCTTCCAAGTGAGCACACGCTACAGCATCATCAGTGTACTGGAGCTCAATGATTGGCGTCAGGGTGAGGCATTTGGAAGACCTTCTCAATTGAGACTCTTGTTGACAAGAGTGCTCTCAACAACATACAGCAACACCCAGAGGTGATCCAGGAATCCCTCCAACCCTTGACAAGGTGAGGAAAGCCATCAAACAGATGAAGAAGGACAAGGAGCTGATGGAATCCTTGCTGAAATCTTCCAGCAGGGGGAGAGAAACTCACATCACAGCTCCATGCCCTCATCTTAAGAATCTGGAATGATGAAGAAATCCAAGATGACCTTAGGGACACCATGATCATAAGAACCTTCAAGAAAGGAGTCAGGTCGAACTGTGGACATTACAGAGGTATTGCCTTGCTGTCCACCACAGGAAAGATCATTGTGAAATCCTTCTTGAACCATCTCCTTCCACTTGCTGAAGAGCTGCTTCTCCTAGAATCAGTGTGTGTTTAGGGCATCAAGAGGCACAACCAGCATGATCTTCACTGCACACCAGCTGCAGGAAAAATGTTGGGAACAACATAAACCTCTTTACATGGCTTTCTGTGACCTCACAAAAGCCTTTGATTCTGTCAACTGAAAAGTGCTGTGGAGGATCCTTCTGAAGTAATGATGCCCACCAAAATTTGTCGCCATTCTTTACCTGCTCCATGATGGCATGCAAGCAGTGGTCCTCAGTAACGGATCTATCACAGATCCCTTTGAGGTCTGAGTGGGAGTTAAGCAAGGCTGCATCATTACTCCAATACTCTTCTCAATATTCCTGACTGTAATGCTATATCTGACCACCAATAAGCTTCTAGTCGGAGTGGAGCTAAAATCCAAATGGACAGTAAGCTTTTTAATCTCATCTGATTCTGAGCCAAAACCAAGATCATCTAATCCAACCCCCTGACTGAGGCAGGATCACCTCTAGCCAAACCATGCCATACAAATGCGTTGTCTAACCTATCAGCAAAATTACATTGAACCGTGACACAACAACAAGACTTAATACCCTAATCTGCCACAAATAAAGCATCGGGATCCCAGTGGCCAGTGTCCTGCTACTGCAAAGGTTGTTAAAATATGCTAGAGAAATCCAAGAGAGCCATGCCCCCTGCTATAATTAAGTCATTCTCTGTCAAGTCTCAGCATAGCAGCCTTACAAGTATGGTTTGATTATATTGGATAGTTTATGGTGTCCCGAGAACATGGAATAACAGTGCATTCCTTCACATTGTATCCATATTCATAGTGGTGAGCTAGTAAATAGTACTGGAGCATGAATGACAGACAGAATAATTGCGAATTGTAGTTGTTAGGCTCCAAATTTCCACAACTGAGAAGCATGCAGTCATCCTACTACAGTACAAAGTGATTGCTCTGCAAGACAGGGTAACCATTTTCCTCAGACTTGTACACTTTCAAAGTACTGTGGAGGATAGTGAGGTGCCTGCCCACAATGTACCACACAACATCTGAAAGTAAATAAACCAACAGATAGACACGGGACACATACAGAATTTATGAAGGAGTGAGAGCAAAGTATTTGGCACACTATAATATCTATGCAAATACAACCAACAGAGCATACTGCTTCTTACTAGAAGTCACGCTGCTGACCCTAGGACTACGCACAGCAGCAAGCACTAAGTATTCTCATCAGTTTGCAAGATTGCAACCTAATGCTCAGATTCTTAGGGCGTACCATAATGACTCAAGGCAGAACCATCCCGAGAAAGTCTTTTCTAGCTGTATGCGTGCAAGCTCCTGAACTGGAAAGAGCAAAGCAGCTTACCTGCCCATGCACCAGGCTGCACTAACATGGCTATACAGCTTCCTTCTCTGGAACATGCCAATCCAGTTTAGGTAACTCTGCACAGCACTGCCTTCTATTATATAGATGGACCCTTATTGCTGACACAGGCTTATTCATAACTAACTGCTGGATTACAGTCTAGGAAGATAATGAGAATAATTCAGTTCTGCTAGCTTTCTATAAAATGACATTACAAGAGAAATCACAGCAAAAGGCAACAGTGTACTTCCTTATCTTTCTAGGCGTATACTGTTCAGCCTAGCAATCTGATAAATGATGATGGGGCAGGACACTCTTTTTTTCTTGAATAAACTAATAAATATGCCTGAAAGAAGGTTGGGGCATTTCTGAGTCTTCAGCAGGAGGGGTATTATTGACAGCAGCAAAGTGTCATAATTTTGACACGGGACTGGGAGAAATGGTAAAGTGTGTCCGTCTGCCAGTTTTCAAGTTGTTGGGCTGGTGATATTAGTTTGCAGTCTTTGAAAAGGGAATCACAAAAGGACGCTAATAAATTCCTTTCACCATTCAGATGCCAAGCAATACAAAAGTCCTGCTCCCTGGATTAGGAGGAGGACTACAGATACATTCAACTCAGATCCAGCTGAGCCAGTTTCTCAAGTGACTTGGGAAGGTCACCTTGGATGGCACTAAATGCTCTATGAGTTCATGCTAGATACGAAAACACAGATGCTATCCTTTGTATATACAGAAACAAAATACACAAAGGGATCCAGAAGTCACTTTGCTCTTTGGACATGCACTAACTTTAAATACGCTGAGCACCACGGGTTCAAGTCTGAATTGTACAGTGAAAAGCAGTGTATTTAATTTCCAGCTAATTTAAAGTGTTGTATGAGGAAAACAGATGACTCTTTGGAAACAGACGGGAAAAGTTACTTGTTATGGCAGGAACAGACCAAGATGGATTCTGCCCTGACTTCCTTTCTTTCAAATTATTTATTCTGGCAGCTGTAGAAATAGAACTCCAACACAGGAAGGATAAACAGGGAGAAATTACTACGTTTTTACAAAGGAAATGTAGATATAAATGATCACTTCTACTATCAATGTGATAGTTTATAGATGTAAAAATAACATTGAATATTATTTAAAGAATCTGGCCAGAGACTCTGGCTTCCTGACTGGTAGACTTTTGTCCTCTAAGTCAGGCATAGAACCCCTATTTCTAAATTTCCCTCTTTTGTCTCTTTTCTAATAATCTAACCTTGTGATACTATTTCTTAACCATCAGAATGCCTGCCATGGCTTTCTCTTTTCCTAAAACAACCTCTTTTATTTTACTTTCCTTCTGGGATACAGTTTATTTAGAAATTCAAGTGGCTTAGAAAAATGTTTAAAACATGTATTCCTCAAACCCCTTATTCCCAATTACATTACTTTGTACTTAGCTACAACATTTAAAAACAAGTTATTTTTCTGATTAAAGGTCTTCTGCTACTTTTGAAACTCCTTTTGACAGTAACTTCCACTTTGTATGTTTTTACAATCTTGGTCACCTTCAGGGCTAGCCTATCTATGACCTTTATTTGAAAAATGTAGATTGCAAGGGAGTGTAAATACTCCAATATCAGAAGAGATATGCTCCAGTTTTCTTTCAAAGGGGAAGTATACCAAATTATGTTGCTGTCTATATGAGTGCTGTTCAAAATACATATGTCTGATATTTGGATGTTTCTTGTTGGTTTTAGCTGCCTGTGAATGGACCAGGATGTCTATAGATACTGTGTTTAAACACAGGTTAAAAAAAAACACCTTGTGACTGAATCTGCAAATCTATGTGTGTGCTTATATGTATATATGTGTAACTCTTGATAGAGGTGATATCTTTTATTAGACCAACTAAATAGCTGCAAAAAATGTCTTAATTTGCAAGCTTTTGGGCTCATTTGCCCTTCCTCAGGCAAAGAAGAATGCAGATTGTAGCATTTCTCCCAGGTGTGTGTATGTATTTATGTGTATTACATGTTTCGGGAGTATTGGTTGTAGCCAAGTTGGTGTAAGGACACAGGCAGACAAGGTTCTTTGGGTAAATGTGGTATCTTTTACTAGATCAGCTGAATAACTGGGAAAAAATGTTTTTTGCAAGGTTGCGGGTGCAGGCACCCAGGTAACCCCAGGAATCCATTCTACGTTATCAGCTACATTTTATCACCCATCAACTCTCTCCTCCTTTGTCCTCCCCCCCATTCATTCCTATCCCCTCTGATCTTCCTTGCCACTTACCGCTGTGGTATCTGTGTGCTTACAAATAAGCGTGCCCCAGCTTCTCATTGCAGACCCTTTGCATAGCATGTATACTGATAATCCATTTTCACAGGCTTCTTATCCCTCTGAGGAGTCCTTGCCCAGCCTGTCCCAGTACAGTCTCCCTCAACCTCTTCATATGCTCTCCTTTCCATACACAAATAGGTTCCTCACTGCCACTGACTTCCCTCACTCCCCTCCCCACCTCTGCACCCATTCCCTTGCCTCCACATACTGTCTTCTAGGCCAGGTAGCCCCAGTTCCAGTTCCTGCCTTCCTCTGCGCACACTTCTTAATCCCAGTGTCCTGGTTATCCCTGGTTCCTCATCCCAATT
>NW_017729022.1:149199304-149200834 GCF_001723915.1 Gavialis gangeticus | reverse complement strand
TTGCCTTGAACTTCTGCTCACCCCTGGAGAAAAGCCTAACACCACAGCTAACTCTCCATGTGCCTGACACCCCCAAGCCTGCAAAGAACAATGTTTCCAACTTGTTGTTTCTTCACTGTAAATCCCATTGCTTCTTGCCTCCTGGCGCTGGCCAAACTTGTCATCTGGCGGTCCAGGCAGGAGGCTCTGGCCAGGAAGGCTCCTGGTGCCCTCGGGGCGTTTTTCCTCAGTGTCCTTTGCACACGTCTCCAGGCAGAGTACCACTGGGCAGTAGCCGCCGGCGAGCTCCCTCAGTTTGCGAGCCGGTGGGTGCTGTCCGGGGTGCTCTGCTCGGTGTCCCCCGGGGGAGCACTAGTTTTAGCTCTATGACCCGCATGGGCACACCCTGTTTTCTCTTTTGTTGTCCCCCGTAATTTACTGGTGTTTTTAAGGCGCTGGTCACCCTACCCAGTGGTGGCCCCGTGGCGGTTTTAGGCTTTTAGCTTTTTATGCTTTTAAGCTTTTAGCCTTTTTAACTGCCAGAAGACAGCGAGCGCCGGACACCAAGAAGGATCCCCATTCCAAACTATTTCACTTGATGTCTGCTGGTGCTGGTCGTTCTTCGCCGCAGCGACATCGATGACCAGTGGGCCTCACCCCTTCGGGGATGGTTTTAACTTCAGGTCCCTGCCTGCACCCCATTGGGGGTACGGGCACTACACTCACCGCCGGCCGCCATCTGCAGGTGGCCCAAAGAGACTGGCGGCATTGCCGTGATACATCAAGGACATCAAATAGTCCCATTGCTTCTTGGCCTCTTGTGGGCTAAGATCAAGTGTAGTCCTATGCTTGCCTGACAAGGGAAACACCGTGACTGCTGAGGCAGTCTTCCCGGTTGCACCCGGGGAAGACTGTTTTCCTGGCATAGAGATAGTACCTGCCAAGGTAATGTATAGTAAACCTCACACTTAGCTGCTGGAGTGGGACGGTCTTGGCTTTATGCCCACTCTAAGGAAAGGGGAGACTCCTCCCTAGCTTGCTCCTGAGGCCTTATGGCTGAGTGCAAGCAAAACACAGAGGCATCCAAATCCCAAGCCTCCAGGGTTGGCGCCAAAGGTTTTGGAAACATCTGAAGCTCCAGATGGGGATGGAGGATGTTTGCTGGTGGTAGGGCCACTGACGGTTCTGGACTGACTCTTGTATTTGGAATTTGATTTCCCGAACTTGGCTTGCAATATGGAAAATCATCCCATGCACTGCAGCAAGACCACGCACCAACTCCAGATGCTTCCTGAGCCCAACCAAAAGCATTTCTACCCGCCAGCAGAATTGGTCCAACTCTTTGACTTAGTCTAATAAAAGATCCCGGATTTTCCCAACGAATCTTGTCCCCCTCCGCTTCCTCACACGGTCCCACGACCTCACGCCCTTGTCTGCCTGCCCTCTGCCTCCAACAAGCGCGAGGCGGGGCTGCCCGCGCCCCTCTCCCCGCAGGTGAGTCAGCCCCGCCCCCCAGTTTCGCTCTGGGGGCGGGGCCAGGCCCGAGCACCT
>NW_017729022.1:149180257-149199090 GCF_001723915.1 Gavialis gangeticus | reverse complement strand
TTCCGCGGACCCCGCCGCCGAGCCGCCGCACAAGATGGCGCCGCGGGCGCCGGGGGCTCCCGCGCGCGTGGGGAGGGGCAGGTGGGGCCTGTCCCGCCGCCTTTGACGTGGGAGGGGTCCGAGCTTCCCTGCGTGGGGGGGGGGCCCTCGGCCCCTCCGCGCTCTGCCAGGGGCGCTGGGACTCCCGCTGCCCGCGCACCTGCGGGGCTGGGGTTGGGCACCTCCCCCCCACGGCTTTCCTGCCAAGCCCGGGGAGAAAACAAAGGGCGCTGCCTTTCGAAACCAGCCCAACCCGTTTCCAGGAGAGGGGAGTGCCGGTACCTATCAACCCGTTGTGCTCAAAAACAAATGTTTTGTTTTTTTTTTAAAGTGGCTTTACAACAACCAAAAGCAAGCCTGAGTTCACTTATTGTAAGTCTGCTTACAGTGGACTCTGCTTCTTTGCCTGCAGGTCCTGCCTGTGTTTCTGCTCCCCTTCTGCAGAGTGGGCAGCAGCATGGAGTGGGGGGGTTACCTGGGCTTGTCTATCTCTGTCTCTCTTCGTCAGTGGGAACAAGTAGAAGCTATCCCTGCGGTCCCCCAACCGGCGCTTCCTGGTTGGTGCAGTCTGCCACAGATGAACCCTCTCTTCCCCCTGCCTTGCCATCAGCTGCAAGGGGACCACCTCCACCCTGGTTGCTGACTGGCTGCTGGGGGGCGGGGGGGCAAGTGCCCCCCTGACTCAGGGGGCACCAGTAACCAATGCAGTCTTTGTCTCCCTCTGTCTCTTTGTTTCTTTGATTTTTGACAACACTTGTTTTTCACCCTCCAGGCTGCCAGTGTAGAACCAATAAGCGGGCTGTCGACTGTGTTCTGCAGGGTGGGGAATGCAAGTGCCTCTCGTTTGGCTCCAACGTCTCTGTGAGCTGCAATACCTGTAAGTAGAGCAGACTCAGCTCTCCTGGTTTCGGTTAGTTGTGAGGTACTTCTTCAGGCAGTAGAGAAGTTACCTGTTGCATCTAACTGGGCTGGTGTCTGCTCAGACAACAATGGGGCCGCGTAGAAATATGGGAGGAAGACCTCAAAGTGAGTGCTATGTTTACTCAAATCCAAGACAAGGGTTTTTTCCCTAGTTGACATGGGTGGCGAAGGATTTGAGTAGTAGCCCAGGGCAGGCACTTGCTAAGCCTTGGGGGAAGGGTGGGGCAAAGTATAAGATGACTTTCCACTAATTGGATTCTAGAACAAACTTATAATTTTTCATATATAAAACCTAATTATTAGAAAGGTTCTCTTCAATTTGAAGTTGTGTAAGACTCGGGTAAGTACATTTTTAAAGAAATAATAGGGAATAGCTTCTTTCTAACTTGATTGCTAGTAGAGGTGCACTGATGCATCGATCAAATATCGGATAGGTACTGACATAAAGAAATTGGCTGTATTGGATATCAGCCTGAAGAAGCCAATAAATGCCTGTGCTGTGTGCAGCTGCAGCGCAGCTGGCAGTGTGGAGAGCTGCTTTTAGTGGGTAAGTCCACTGGTGGAAGGGGAGCGGGGAGGGAAGGAAAGGGGGCAGATCACCATCCCCTGTGGTGAGGGAGGGAGCAGGGGCAGGTGCTACTGGGGCGGGGACTGAAACTATAGCTCCTGGGGGGAGTAGGTTTCTCCCACCTTGCTGCGGGAGCCTTGATCGGCCCCCACATGCCCCTTCCCTCCCCCCTCCCCTTCCACCACACTGGACTTGCCAGCTGGAGGCAGCTGTATCGGAAATCGGATTGGTATCAGCTGATATGCCTCCTTTAATACTGGCAATCAGTATAGGTCCCAAAAGTCTCTGTCGGTGCACCCCTAGTTGCTAGTTCCTTTTAAACTTAAAGATTTCCATCCAATCTAAAGAACTGTGTGTGTTGACACACATCTGTAGCAATGCGCATGATTGTTTTAAATCCTTGGCTGATTCCTACTAAAGAGCTCCACATGTGAGTTTACATGGTGGCCCTTTGGGAGGGTGTACTGATAGAGCGGCTAAAACATTATGCAGACATACCACGCTTGCTACAAAATCAGTTGCCATGTACTGATGCAGTTTACATAGCTGGGTCAGAGATCTGTTTCTCTCCCAGTTTCATTCCAGGGTAGTTCTTGACTCAGTGCAAACCAGTTCCCCTGCCATCTGCTGGCCAGGTGCTCTAACAACATGTACTGTAGGCTATAAGTTTGGAAGAGCTGATCAGTCATCATGAGTCAATTCCCTACAGTGGTGCAAAATCTAGGGCAACGGTGGGCAATTATTTGGACTTAGGGGGCTGCTTAAGGTTTGGTGAGCTGCCGAGGGCCACACATGCAAAATCTTTGAGAAGATATTTTAACAATTATAGATTTAACCCCCCCCAAATATACTAAAAATCAAACATCTGTTGTAAAATCTTAAAAACACAAAATAAAACCAAAAAAAGATCAATGGGCTTTTCAATTGAGCAAGTTACATAAGTGAGCAACAGTAACATAGACTTTACCCAAGCCATCAGTGTGTGGGTGCAAGTGTCCGTTCTGTGTGTCCTGTATGTGTCCGTTCTGTGTGCGTCTGTCCCATGTTTTTTCCTGTGTCTGTCCTGTGTGTCCCTGTGTCTGTCTTGTATATTTTTTTCCCTTGTGCGTGTTTGTGTCCATCCTGTGCCCTGTGTATTCTCTTGTCCATTTTTTGTGTGTGTGTGTGTGTGTGTGTGTGTGTGTGTGTGTGTCCAGCAGGCAGTCAGCATTTCAGGGGAACAAAGCTGAGCCTGGGGCTGCAGCCACCTGGTCCCAAGTGGTAGGAACAAGGAGGCCTGGTGACCAACCCCTTTTTTCCCCATCTCCCATCCCCAGTCCCACCTGCAGCATGGCTAACCCATCTCAGGCCAAGGTGGGGGCGGGGGTTGGGGGATGTGACAAGACACAGGAGCCATCAGTCCCTGCCTAGTTCAACTTGCTGCTGTTGCTCTCTGGTTTCCTGCTGCTGCCATGTACTGCCCTGAAGAAATTCCTTCACTCTCTTCCCCTTGTCCTCTCTGGGCATTTTGGGACCTTCTGGGGGGAGTGGAGGCAAGCAATGTGGCTTCACTCATACTTTCTTTCCCCTCCATGCTCTGCCTGACCCGACCCCACTGCTGGCTCCCTACCCCCTACCTCCTGTGCCCCCTCCCCTGTTGGGAGTCCCTGATGTGGGGAGAGGGTAGTAGCCTGGCCAGGAACATCCAGCTTCTTGTCCCTAGTGCCCCCTCCTGGGATGAGGGGGGTGGCTGCCTGTCCACTGAAGCTGAACCTACTGCACTGGAGAGGGAGGAGCATGGAGAGGTGCCAGATTTCAGAGTGGTAGCTCCTGGCTGGGCCGGTAGGTTGGATTTAGCCCACAGGCTGTATTTTGCCCAGCCCTGTTCTAGGGTCAGCCCTACCACAATAAACACGCTGTGGTCTCTGCCCTCGTAGGCATGAGGTCCAGCTTCATACTGGAGGATGTTGCCAGTTGTCCCAAGTATAAATAGATACTTTCCTGTTTAGTGTTGAAGTCTGAAAGTAAATGGATTTGATACTAGTCATATGATTTCATTCATTGTCTTTTTGCTGAATGCAGAAACTGGATGCTGTATGTACACTAGTCTGAGTTTGGGTAGACCTTTGAATCTTTTTTAGGTAGAAAAAATTCAACATGTTTTTCTATATAGTATCCATTTCTAGGTAGCAAACCAGAAATGGTCACTAATGTTTTGAAACTCATGTATTTTGCTAGGTCTCTGAAAATTATTATTTTTCTTTACTATTTTTAAGTGACCTCAAAATGTCTACTGATGAAGGCAGAAATGGCAGGCAAGAAGAACGGTCGTCGTGACAAACCAGAACATGCATTTGTTGATAAAGATGGCATTTATGATCCTGACTGTGAAGAACATGGTCTATTCAAGGCCAGGCAGTGTGATAATTCCTCTTGCTGGTGTGTGAATACAGCTGGTGTAAGAAGAACTGAGAAAGGTGACAAAGACTTCAAATGCACTGAACTAGTCAGAACACAGTAAGTCCCTTACCAGGATGTAATGTCTCTTATGTAACAACATACCTGCTGTGCTTTTTTTGTAATCCAACAAATATCTACCCTCCTATTTAAGTAGTCCTTACCTCTTATTAACTCACAGGCCTTGTTTCTAAAACAGCTGAATACTGGTGCTCGAATCTGCTTGAATGTACAGGAGAAGCCAAAAACTTTTTTATACGCTTTCTGTAATATGAGGGAAAAACCCTATTAATAATGATATCTGAACCTGAACTTAAACATTGTGATGCTCTTGTGTGCCTGACTTATCGTTTAAAGTAACCACATGGCTTTTATACTTCAGCTGGATCATCATTGAAATGGAAGACTGGAACAGAGGGGATTTTGATTCTGCTTCTGTAGACAGGTTTGTATTAAAATATAAAAAGCTTGTATGTACTGTATCTTGCACATGTGGGTGTCTGTCATGGTTTTAAGTGTAAATATTGTATTGCCAGTCCTACATTCTCCAGTGTTGGAGCCCCCAGAAACAAGTGGCCTAAGTCATATAGATGTTTGGTTCACATTGTCAAGGGTGTGAGTATGATGGTGCTATGGCATATTTATTTTCCTCTAGGCACAAGTGGCATTTTTACATGTCTGAGTGCCAGGCACTTTAAAAAGCACCGGGCACTGCGTTGCTTGCATTTGCATAAGTGGCGAAATGCATGTCAGCACTGAGATAAAGGCAGTGGTGCACTCTTGAACTAAAATGCATCAAAAGTGTTTTAGTTCAAAAGCACACTGGCACCACTTTCTGCGCGCCAACACACGTTTCTCCACTTTATACAACTGCACGCAGCACAGCACAGCACAGCTCACATGCAGAGCAGACTTGATTTAATTGGCGGATCTCTGGTGCCTCGTAGGACAAAAAGGTATGTGTATAAATGCCCAAGGGGTTAGGAGACTTTTAATAAAAACTAACATTGTCATGGAACTCCTTGATTCCATGAGTTGAAATTTTAGAGGGGGAAAGCCCTGCAAATTCTGAATAGTGAAAATATCTGAGTCATCTTACTAGAAGCTTAAATTTGACCTTTACAGTACTTCTACTGTATATTCAAATTGAAGTGCCAGTTGTAGCAATAATTGGTAGCATGTAACATGTAAAAAATTCCTTATGCTACTTTCTGCACTTTCCAGTGACAGTACTGGATGGTACCTGGCTCCTACACAAACTTAGTTTGACTTTGTTTTTCTACAGAACCTTCAGAGACCTGCTGAAAACACGGTACATGTTGGATGAAAAATACATAGACTTCATTGAGGTAAGAGATGTGTACCCCTCTTTGGCAATATGTCCAGGTAGGGTTCATATTGGCTCTGTGTGTGTGTGTGTGTGTGTGTGTAGGTGTTTTCTGGTTTTTGGTTGGGTTTTTTTGATGTTTTTTAATTATTTGAATGGTTAATTTGTTAGTGTCTAAACACTTACATTGAAGGCAGACAATGCACTGCACTGTTTAAATTGAAATATTCTGTTTCTAATAGGGTGATGGAACCTTTGCAATATAGTCTTCTCCGTTTGGGGAAGAGTGAGGGACAGGGGGAAATCTATTTCCCCTCAAAAATAGCATTGTCCTTGCTTATTAACAGCTACTTCTAACTGTTCCACTTCCCTTCCTGTAAGTCATCTCCTTACAATCTCTTTATGAGCTATTCAAGATATATTTCTATATTTGTATTGCAAACAGACTGCAACAGGTCCTTAGCAGTTTTATTTTCCAAAAGAATTTTTAATTCCTTCTCCAATTTAAAATTTGATTCAACTATGATAGTTAAGCAACATTGCTAATATGCTTTCTTCTTTTTTCCAAGGTCTCTGTCTTAATACCTGTAAAAACTGCTGACCAAGAGCATATATAAGAGCATAACTATTGTTATAAATATTAAATTGGTGGTGTTGCTTTTAAACATGAATTTAATAGGTTGCATTGTAAAGTATACACAGCTGCTTAAAGAAGCAACAAAATGTAATCACTACTTATTTTACTTTTGCAGTACAAAAAGCCTCTTATCATTATTGAACTGAAACAGAATGCTTCCCAGAAGTCTGCTACAGATGTGGACATAGCTGATGTTGCTTATTACTTTGAAAAAGATGTAAGTATAATTTAAATAGTTGGCTTTCGAGAGATTCCTATACTTAGCTCTATAGTCTACTATAGTTCTATAGTCTACTGGTCAGCACTGTCTGGATGGATTATTGTTACCTTCATAGTAATGGTGTGTCATCTTTTCATCCTCAGGTCAAAGGTGACACTCTCTTTCGTGATGGTTCACTAAGCCTTGAAGTTGATGCAAAACCTCTACGGCTTCTGAAAACTCTAATCTATTATGTTGATGAAAAGCAACCAGAATTTTCTATGAAAAATCTGACTAATGGTGTCATCGCTGTCATCGTCGTGGTAGTACTAGCGATTGTTGCTGGAATTATTGTACTGGTAAGTAGTTGCTTATGACACTTATTTAAAGCTAAAAGAGAGTGTGATGTGCTAGCATTCCTCTACAGATGAGCCTTAAGCAGTGTTGATAATTATGATGGAGCACAAAGTGGATTTTCATAGAGTCCCTTCTAATTAGTCTAAAAAGTGTGTCCGGTGAACTCTCAAAGATGAGTTCAAGGACCAGGGTTTTTCCCTGTCACTAGGACATCATGCAAGTAGAAATGTATTGGAAGTCAGAGTTTTGTGTGTGCAGTTGTCTTAACCCATCAGTGTTGACAGCTTGCCTTACTACTTTTGCTACTTGCTGGTCCCCAAGCACTTTAAGCCCAGTTAGTACTTTAAATCTTAATCCTACTTTGACTGTTTTTTACCAAAGTGAAAACTAACTTTATTTCCTTCCTGTCCTTTGACAGATTGTTACCAATAGAAGAAGAGGGAAATATAAGAAGCATGAGGTACGTGCGTGTGTGTGCATGTGCAGAAATGTCTGTTTGGCTAAGGCCTAGTCAGCAGTTCCTAAACTTTCTTATTGCATACCCCTGCCAGCATGTGCTTTATTTTTAACCCCTTACATGCCAATTATTATTATAATTAAAATTTTAGTTCCATGACTATTACATAGTTTCTCCTGTTTACTCTGCCCCTCCCCCCAGAGATGTCTTGTATACCCCCCAGGGGTATGTGTACCACAGCTGGGGGAACCCCTGGCCTAGAATGACTCCAGGCACATTAGGCAATTCTGAGTACAAGAAGCTCTTTTGGATAAGGTTCACCTTATATGAACACAACTCGGAAAACTACTTGAATTTCTAACATGCCTAAGATTTCTGGTCATTAATCTTGTTTAGAAGGCATAACCCAGGATCTGCAGTAAGATATCTGTTCAGGATATTGTGATGTTTTTAAAAGGCCCTAAATGAGAGAGTGGGCATTGGCATCTTGGCTGCAACTCTTTCTCAGGAGGGAGTAAAAATCCTTCTTGACACCCTAATTTGATTTAGTACTGGCTAGAGTAGCATTCTGACAAGTCATTATCGCTATGTGTTTTGAGGTATAGCAGCCACTGATATAGAGAGCTACCTCCCCATTGGATTAGGTCAGGTGTCAAACTCATCCCTCTTTGGGTTAGATCTGGATATGATGGGATGGATAGTGGCATGGAGGTTGATGCAGTCATGTTTGCCCCTGAATTCCCAGCCCCTGGGAGTCCAGCAAGCCAGATAATGCTTCTCCGTGGCTGTATGTTTGATGCCACTGCATTACCTAATGGATGGCTCCACTGTTCAGCAAAACACTTTCAGTTTCAGGTTTTAATGTAAGGAATCAAAAAATTGGAAAGACGGGCAGACTTGGAGTGCATAGTATAAACCTACAACAATCTCTTCCTTGTTACTACTGGGTGAACTTAGAGTCTTGTTTTGAAATAGTTGCTGCTTAATTATTTTAAGTGAAGTCTGAAAAGCGTAGTTAGTCCACCTAAATATCTACCATTGTATTGGTGTTGTCTTTTGCTTAAAGTCTAAGTTTACCTGTCTTCGATAGTCACAGAGCAGTGGTTCCCAAACTTTTTTTACTGCGGCCTAGCGGGAGCGGGACAGGGTGTGCAGAGCCAGCTGCCTCCCTCCCAGGGTTCCCCTACTGCCCAGCTTTAACCCCAGAAGCTCAGATGTGACCCCGGAAGCCACTTGGCTGGGTGGATGAACAGGGCTTCGAGTGGGAGGCCTCATGCCACGACCCCACATCCAATTCACTGTGGCCCAGTACCAGGCCGTAGCCTGGTGGTTGGGAACCTGTCATAGAGACAGGCTGTGATATGACTAAATTCAAATTTTTACATGAGTTATTCCCAATCAGTGCTTCTTGAAAAGCTGCCATTATCAACAGGTCAAGGCTTTTCTGTATGTCAAATGCTCCATATTTGGGGAGGAACGACTATCCAGTTAACTCAGTACTGAGCTTACACCCATCAGCCAAGGAGAATTTAGGGTACTAAGCCCATTTCTTTTAGAGAGGTGAATAGAATGGTTGGTTATTGTCCCATATATGTACTTGTAACTTTTCCCCCTCACATTTTGTCTCCCCAGGTAAAGGAAATGAATGAAATGCATAGAGAACTAAACCCGTAACTTTATTACCTGAAGACAGAAGTAGAAACCTAGTAAAAGAAAAACCACAACTGAAAGGAGATTAGAGGATTTTAATTTGTATACATGTTTCATGTTCTAGTGGGGATGTGGGATGACATGACTTGGCAGTCATGAATATTCTAATGAGCTGAGATGGCAACAATATTATTTCTTGTAATACCTTGGATACATTTTGGTTGACCCTCTGACATGAGGGTTAATGCCCATACTATGCAACTTCTATAAGGGGCCAAACTGCGCAAGAGCTGCTGTACCTTTCATTTCAAACAGATTCTAGCAAACTTGTCCCTTCCCCCTTTGTGCCCCCTCCCCATTTTAAATGTGTTCTTGTCCTAATTGCAGGAACGCTGAATACCTAACGTCTAGCTCAGATGTATAATTGCGTATGGCTTTCTGTATTAGGTTTTTTTTTTAAGGATATTTGTACATATTCTCTCTGAAGTTTCTGTAACATTTTTATGACTTTGAATTTAATAAAATTCTGAAATAGACTACCAGATCCTTTCTTTTCTTTTGTATTGATTTGATGTTGTTTGAAGACTGTTGAAGAGGGGACAAGAAATCTGGCTTGCAGAGCTGAAACTCCTGGAGAAGCTAGAGAATAGAATATAAGAAAAAAGTGTGTTAAAGTTGGTTTTGGTGAAGAAGCAGTAGTCTCTACGTGTGTTTTTGTTTGTTTGTTTTGACCTCTGTTCTTTGCAGAACCAGAAGGCTGTTTTGAATGCCAAATTTAGTGCTTTGTTGCCAGTTTTGGCTATAGAATTAGTGTAAATAAATATTGTTGATAAAGAATGGGAGAAGGGTATACTTATTCTGGGACAAACTTCCTTTGTTCTGCGGAGACTTGTCCAGATTAAATAAAATCTAGAAGCAGCTGAACGATGAACCAGGTGGACACAACACAGCACAGCATACTAGTTAACTTTCTCTCTACTTAAGATTGTAAGTCTTACTGGAACATTAATCAGTACATATACTGCTCACATAAAAGCTCTGCTGAAGCACTAGGCAAATATAGGCCTTATGAGAGCAGTGACTGATACACAAACTACTTAAACAAGATTGAATGTGTACAGGCCATGCTCCAGCTAGGTGGCAGAGGGAAGCAATAGTGGCAGCAGGCTGGGTCAGGACCACTGGCCCACTTGGCATTTGAACTGGTTTGCTCTGATTTGTTCATTTGAAGCCTTGTGACCATTGGTGTAAAACACAAGATGACAGTGACATAGGAAGGCTGATTCCTACAGGAAGTTGAAAGATTTTGCAATGTTATGTTAAGTACAAGGAACTGGATGTGTATGATGTAAATGGAAGTTGTGATCAATGTACAAAAAGGGAATTAGACATCCTTGCTCTTGGTACTAGGCTGGAGAGGATATTTTATGCGAGTTGCCCTCATACCTTGCCACAAGTATCCAGGGCTAACACCTTATAACCTGTTGGCCATGCATGGTAGTGAGTAGGTGCTATGTAGGCTTTCAACTTAACTGAGTCTGTGGCCATTCTTTCTATAATGAGGTCCTAAAAGGAACATGTGCTATCTGCAGCAGTAATGGCATGGAAAGTGCTCCAACACAGTATACAGGGAAGTATGCTGATCACATGTATGGAGAAAGAGTAAGAGTATTTTTACTCTCTCTCTTTTTTTTAAAGTCATTAATGAAAAGCAAAGGTTTTTGTGGGCGATTTATCTTTTATTGGACTAACTGCTTGGTTGTGGAGGGACTTCAGCCTGTGAATGAAGTGCCGCCTTCTTCAGTTTTCTTTAGTGAAAATGCTTCCAGATACAGAAAAATCTGGTTAATTAGTTGATGCACTGAATCCGTGCCAGAGTCCTACTGATTTAACAACATACTCTGGCTAATTTGTCTCTCTTAAAACATAATTAGGACAAACATACATGCATCTACATCACAACAGGCAGGCAAGGTTCGAGTGATATCTTTTATTAGACCAACTATGATGCTGTGTTTCTTGCATAGGCTTAGAAAGTATATGTCACTGCTGAGGATAGCTTCCTTTTTCTTCATGTTGTGATGTTTCCATTTCAAATGGCAAAATTTGATATTTTTCCATGTTACTAGGTTTTTGATTGTAGCCGTGTTGGTCTAAGGACACAGGCAGGCACTGTTCTTTGAGTGATACCTTTTATTAGACCAACTGCATCACAATGGAATTTGCTCTTTAAGTAGTTGTCTTAAACAGTACTAGTGCATATTTTCCATAGCAAATTAGAATGCATGCCATTTGCACTGAATTTTTGTAATATACTTCATTATATTTAGCATATTGAAACAAAAGAATAATTTGCTAAACAAAATGCAATTTGCAGAAAGTTTTAAATGACTCGCTACTGATATTACAGAATTGCTAAACTTAGTCTGAAGTTAGGCAGAAGGTAGGGCAGAGTGGCACCTTGGGGCACAGCCAATGGAGAGCGCCTGTACAGTTTGCGGTGCCACAAACTACACGCACTGAATATGCAGGCATTTGCTGTGCTACTAATATGCAGCATGACAGTTTTTTTTTTTAACACCAGGAGATCCCAGTGTCAAAAAAAAAACAGTTCTAAAAAAAATAAAATAAATGGCGGGGTAGCATATGTGGTGGCCGAGTGCACCACCTGAAACCAGAGCCTGGCTGGTCAGAGCCTCACTCCAGCTGCCCACCAGGCTCCACACGCTTGGCTCATGGTTGCTGGAGCCTTGGAAGCCCCCCAGGTAAGACTGCTGAGGCTAGCCCAGGTGCTAGCCCCAGCTACTCCTTCCCCATCCAAGGTACCTTGTTGCATGCCAGAGCACACATCCACAGGTATTCCCTGTGGACAAGTAGCAGTGGCACAACTATGTATTGCTGCTGTTTATCTCCTGGGAAACGCGTGTGCACACTCATCTGAATGCACTGAACATGCAGGGTGCCCTTGGAGGCTGTTTCAGACATCGGGGCTAATGGTAGAGGTGATCAACAAGATTTTTGCAAAGAAAATTTCTTTAATTGGAAGCTTTCAAGCACAGACACCTTTTATCAGGCATCGGAGAAAGATTGAAAACATTCTCAGATAGAAATTTCGGATGGGCATGAGCTTTCATAGGCAAAACAAGCTTTGTCAGATGCTACACCCTCCATCTGACTAAGTAGGCTGCTGCTTATGAAAGCTTATGCTTCTCTGAACCAGTTTGTCTCTAGCTTGCTACCTTGCCCTACTTTCTTTGTGAATAATTCATAGCTATTAGACCACAATATAATGCAAATAGTGAGAGGGAATGCAGTGTGTAGTGAAGGCTGCACCATAGTTACAAGTTCATTACAGAATTCTCCACACAGGAGTTTTAAATCTGAAGCTTGTTTAAAAACTTGAAGTGAAAATGCCAAAATGTGATCATGCCATAACTACGGCCCCATTTTTTGAGTATTTCATGGTGACTTAATGACTATAAATTATTATATCGTAGCTATCATTTCAATAATATAGTTTGGTAACTATTTTTCATTGGAACATCTTTGTTTTTCTTTGTACCCTTTTTGTAAGAAATCTAATATACTCTGGATCTTGACCTTTAGCCATGTTGACATTCATGTATTGATTTTATTTTTTTTTAATATTGCTTGGGCGAAGGGGATGATCAACAAAGCATCCTGGAACTTTTTAGCTGTAAAAGAAAATGTGATGTGATCAAATACACCGTTAATTTAATAAATCTGTAGAAGAATGCACACTAATACTTTTGAGCTGTGCAAGAGACTCTCTCCTACTAAATTACTCTCTTAGGGAATAATTTCCTAATCTAGGATGTTTAGGAGCAGCAGTTCAAAACGTATCTATTCTACCATTTAATTAATTTAACTTCTGCTAACTAAGGCCAGGAACTTCAGCCAAGAAAACATTCCTTGCACTTTTTAAATCATTTAAGCTTATGCAAAGTTACTGCAGGCCCAGTATCAGTGGTGTAAGAAATCAGTTGGGAGCCTGGGGCAGCTGTGATCATGGAGACAGCAGTGGCTTCCAGCTACCACCATGCCTCAAGTGTGATGATGTGGCTAAGGCAGCAACTGCTATTTTTTCAGCCCCCTTCAACTGGTGTCCAGGGCTGCTACCTCAGTCACCCTACCTTATTTACGCTACTTCCCAGAATTCATGTTTCTAACATTACAGACCTCAACATTATCCACTGCCTTTCAGACTGATTAGCTTAGTTTTGGCTATCATATTTCTAATCGCTAAAAGCCATGCTTCTCTTCCAGAGCCAAGGATATTGGGATTCCTGGTCACTAGTGTTCTATTGTTAGCCTGCTGGGAAAATATGTGACCGTTTTTTTTTTTATTATTATTATTATTATTATTATTATTATTATTTATTTTATTTTTTTTCCCCTCCAGTGCCTCTTTCTGTGGAGCTAGCAGTCACTCCATCGTGCAAGCAGTAATAGGATCTATGATAGAATTTGAACTCTTTGACCTTCAGATGCTTATTGGTAATCTGTGTGGGGAGGTAATATGATTGCATGCAATTCTTGTAGTGAGAAGATTATACAACGATTTAGGAAACCACGATGCCCTGAAAATTGTTGTGAATCACCAAAATATATGTTTCTTATATCAGTTCTTCACACATTTTGCTTATGTGATCTACTGCTCATACTTAGTACATTATGTGCACTTCTCTGTGCCCAATCCATAGAGGCTATAACAGGAGTTTCTCTTTAGCAGAAAAAGCACATACTATTCTATGTATGTCATTGGTTCACCCTCCAGCATTGGATAAGATGGCACCAATCGCACTTGCAGGTGTCCTATGTTAATGCTGGTGAAGGTTGATAGAGATGTTTCTCAGGAACAAAGATGGGAGGTCCAGAGGAAATGGCAGTGCCATACACACACCTGCTGGTATAGAACAAGTCTGTGTACCCTGCCATTGTTCCAGCTATTCCTTGCTGTATCCAATCCAGAAGTCCACAAAAGGCTTTGGGAAGTGAGGGACTCTACATACAGATGCTTCCCAGCTACCACATGTTATGGCTTCTTTGCAAAGCAGAGAGGGCTGCTGCAAGTATACTTTGTTTGCTTACTTAAATAGGAACTAACTGTTATAAAGAATATACTGAAGCACATCCTCTTGCACTCTTCAGAAAGGCTCCTGTAGTTTACAGCAGCTTCAGTCAAGCTATCCCTCTCTAATCCCAGGCAAATCCACTTCCTTTCTCCTAATTCTGCAGACAATCCATCGTGATATATCAAAACTAAATAAAAATAAAAAAGCAGTAAATTCTAACTATAGTGGTAGTTAAGGGTGTGACAGGATATCCTCTATCCATTCAGTATCTTTAAAGCGTGGAAACAAGTTAAGGGTTAAACACTGATTTTAACCAACAAATTGCCTACAGCACTCTACCACTGACAATATACTCCAACATTCCGTGAGGCTTTCCATCCCATCACCAACACATGCTAAAAAGCAGTATGCATCTCAGCTTCATTAAACATGTCCTCCATTGCAAAACCTGAGAAAAATTTCCCAATGTACAAAATGATTGGTGATCAGGGTATTGATCTCTTCATAACACAATATAAAAGCTTGTGAAGGAATAAGGTTTGGCATTCTTTTAAGTGTCAAAGTGAATGGTTTTTGCTGCTAAATTTAGGTTTTTGTTTGCTAATAGTATAACAACTCATATTGCAATGAGACAAACCTTCAGTGACACACAGAAGTCTGCTTTTCTTTATTTTCTTAGGGTTTGTTTACATGAATTTTCTTGTGCAGCTTTAACTCTTTTGGTTTAACTTGTTGGTGTGCATGCAGTTTTATAGGTAGAAAAGCACTACAATGAGTAGAAGATAGAAACTATACCAATAAACCTATACTAGTGAAAACACCTGTATGCCACTATCCCTGCATCCATAGAAATTGGCTTGTGCCAAACAAATAGAAGCTCCCTGACCTGAAGGCCTTTCAGAGTAAATATATTTTCAAAGTATTTCTAACGGAGTGACCTTGGCATACAATAAAAAGGAAGCTTGTAATAGGGTGTACAAGACAGCACAAATTAGCAGGTGAAAAGAACAGAAAGAAGAGCTGGCTATGGTGTGAAGGAAGGAGACAGGAAGAGTAATAGAGTGCTTTAAAGGGAAGAAATGAACACATTACTATGTACAAAAAAGATAGAATTCAACAGAGACCATTAAGGGTACGACGTAGTCACAGTGGCAAGGAAGTAAGATAATACAGCTATTTGGTCCTACTGGCTAAGGCAGACAGTTTGAGAATGGATCAAGATTATAGAAATACATGAAAGATGGTAATAAAGGTATTTTTTGTAACTGAGAAAGCAGTGGCAAGGTCTTCTGTACAAGAGGAGAGGAATTAAATCAGAACTATCATCTGGGTTGTGAGCTTGGCTTTACTATGGTAGAAGCTGGAAAGGGCAAACTGAAAATGTACGAGATAAATTTAGTAATGAATGAGTAAGACTGCTACCATCCAGAGAATACTGAGAGAAACAACAGGAGGTTAAAGAACCCCTATGGCGCTGAACCTGTGATCAGAAAGGTGAGGAAAGCCAAAAAAGGCATAATTCTTGAGGAAGAATATATGAAGACACCACAGAGGTCAAACAGAATTAGGCTAACAGAGACCATATTAATTCTGCCCCCTGCACACTGAATGAGCCAGAAAAAATAGCCTATAAGCATATAATTAAAATCGTAGTATAATTCACGTGTACCAGGGGACAGAACAGTTTGCATAGGCAAATGTAAATCTGCCATTTCCTTAATTTTGATTATGCATTTCTGCAGCAAAAATAAGTCTCTTGACAAATGTATGGCATAGTCTCAGCAATTACTGACCCTTTAACTAATTTTGTAGGAGGTATGAAAACCAGACCAGCATCCTGAGATGCATTCACATTTTCAGCCATCACTTTCCATTAACATTAGGTTTGTATTTAAAACACGTATGTGCACTCTTGTAGAAAAAAAGAACCAAATAATTTATTTTCAGTAACAATATATAACATTTATACAATATTTCTTGTTAAAAACTCCCATGATTTTCCATACAGACACAAGAGGAAGCCTTTGAATCACTATTTACTAACGATTTTTGCTTCTTAAGTACAAAATGAAACAGGTTAAAGATGTTCATGAAAAAACCTTCAGGGTTAGGCATGGTGAGCTTGGTAAGATAAAAAATGTGGACCATGGTTTATTCATTTCTGCTTTTTTACATATACCACCCTGATCACCACCCCCTGAAGTGGTATTGGACTCTGGACTGCTTGACATATACCTTTAAAAAAAGCGTAATTTATCTGAGAGAATAAAAATAGTGCTAGTAATTCAGTCAGCCCAAGCTTATAGCTCTTACTGACAACTCTGTCTTCTGTCTAACTCCTTAGAACAGTGATTTTCAACCAGGACACGATAGGAAAATCCTGGGGTGCCTCGAGACCCTTTCAGGGGTGATGCTGGGTACCACACAATGTTAGCATTTTTAGGTGGGCAAAAAATGATTCACAAGATAATCCCAGAGGTTTTGAATAGGAATCTGTCATGTTAAAAACACCAAGTGAAAACTAAGACCTGGCTTTTTTGAAGGGTGCTTTGAGTGAGGTGCCCTGAGTCTAAAAAGGTTGAGAAGCACTGCTCCAAAGGAGTGTCTCTAGATATACTGTGAAACCTGTGGCCGGGGTGGCATTCGGTCACTCACCACCCCACCCCATGCCACCGCTGGTTTCACATCTGGCTGCTCGCCACCTCCCCCTCCTGCTGCTGGCTTCTTCGGCTGCTTGCCACCCTCCCCTCCCGCCACTGGCTTCCTCAGGGCAGGGGCCCCCAAAAATTGTTGGCGAGCCCTGTCTCTGGCACACGTATGACCACGTATATTTGAAGGAAAGAACAACTACCTAAGTCAGGGAGAAAGCTTACTTTTACAAGGCAAGTATCCATATTCACTTATGTGTAAGAACTGACATTTATGACAAATGTATGCATTGATGTATTGCAGGTAGCACTCTTTATGGGGACTGTTGCCGTGCAGAGCAAAGTGCATTCTACACTGAACTGGCAACAGCAAAGCCACTCTGTAGCCGGGGAAAACAAACCAGTTTATGACTGCTCTCAGTTTGGAGTCAAGGTGAAGACAGCTTATGCTTGGTACTCCTCCTTCCCTGGTGCCTCCATAGAGAGGCAACCAGCTGTGGTTATGCCAGCTGTCCTTCTGGAGCAGTGGTTCTCAACTTTTTTAGACTCTGACTATCCATCCCTGGGCTTAAGGCACCCCTCAAAAAACATCAGCTCTTCACTGCTGCTGGATTCTCAGCTATGGAAAAATAATGGAGCTGTTTTTCCCTTGCAAAAAACTGACTCCTGTTTGAAATCTCTGGGCCTGTCATGTGAATGGTGCTGGCACACACAACAGTGCTGCTGTGGCAGGGCACCCTTCAAAGGCTCTCAAGGACCCCCAGGGAGCTGCACAGCACCTGGCAGAGAATCACTGCTCCAGCGCCATGAGGTTAATTGTGCGGGTGTCTGTCCTCCCCTCAGTGCCAGTATGGGGAAGCACCCCGGCCCTGCATCACTGCTCTGGGGGCTGCCCCCATACCACCTTCTGCAACCAGCGTTGCCAGGTCTTAAATATGAAGTTTTGGTATTGGAAGCTCGAAATTATTGTATTTGCTGAAAAACTATGATATGCTGACAAAGAAATATGTAAATAAATATGCAAGTGAAAATGCAAATAAGCCATTTTCTTTTTACTTTGTATTGCACGCTGTAACTTTCCGGTGAGTGAGAACTGGGCCACCACAACTGAAATATTTCTTTATCTTGAGGTAAGCAGTTATAAGAAAGTGTTGATAGGAAACCCAAGAGTCACTCATGCTTACCTGGCAGGAGAAATACCATGACTATGATGATGGCAGGGGAAGTACCCTAACTGAAATAATGCAATTAAAATGGCACTGTGTAGTATAGGGTTACACCCTTGTCTTTTTGTGGAGAGCCTCACAGTTAGCTTCCCACTGCTCAGCTTGCAGTGGGAGGATCTTAGTTACATGCTGACTTTTATAGAAATGGGGGATTCCTCCTTAGCTTGCCCCTGGAGCCTTGCAGCTGAGGGCGAACCAAACTCAGAGGCATCCAAACCCCAAGCATCCAGGTGTGGACCTGCACGTGAGATGCCAACCAAACGACTTGGAAACATCTGAAGCCCCAAGCAGGGGCAGAGGATGTTTGCTGGTAGCAGGGCCACATTTGGTTCTTGAATGACTCACAGATTTGGAATGGATTTAGCGGATTTGACTTGGAACATGAAACCACTTCCTTAAAAACAACCCCCTCCCACCCAAAAAAAGGCAGTCAAGGCTTCCTGAGAGTGACTATGCTGCATCAATTACCTGCTTCAAAATTATCGTATCTTTTGAGCATTTTTCCTATTATTCACCATGCATCCTTCAAGGGTGAAAACTAGGGTACAAATATAATTACTGTACACCTGGCAACACCGCCTACAACACTGGGCCGAGACACGTGCTCTGGCGGCGGTGGACATCCCCTGAGAGCGCCGGCTCTGGGAGTCGCGGGATCATGCCCGCCCCCTGCCCCGCTCAGCTCGGCCACGTTCCGCAGCGCGTGGGCCACACTGGAACACCGCAGAGCCTCCCCGCACCATGTGCGCGTGCGCAGAAAAGAGCGCGGAGAAAAGCATACACCCCTTCCTCCTAAGCTCAACCTGCAGCCTGCAAGAGACAGCCCCGCCACAGGGTTCCTACGGCGCGCGAAACGGCCCAATCTCCTTCGAGCTCGGCACCAGCTCGTTCACCCCCCGCCCCCCAGCTGCGACTTCTCAGGGGGCGGGGCCAGGACGCGGTGACGCAAGGGGCCGGCGAGCGTGGCGATTGGCTGCGGGGCGCGGCGGCGGCGGGAGTTTGCAGAATGGCGGCGGCGGAGCCTCCGCGGGACGCGCCGTGGCCTGAGGGTGCGGGAGCCGAGGCCGCGTTCGTGCGCGCGGTGCTGGCGCTGCCCGCAAAGCCCGACACCACCGTGCGCTTCCTGGAGCGCGGCGATTACTACACGGCGCATGGCGCGGACGCGCAGCTGGCCGCCCGCCGGCTCTTCCGCACCCGCGCTGTCCTCCGCTACCTGCCCGGCGCGCCCGGTACGGACACGGCTGGCGGAGTTCGGGCCTCTCCCCCTGGTTC
>NW_017729022.1:149168281-149180113 GCF_001723915.1 Gavialis gangeticus | reverse complement strand
GGATTCTGTTGGACTCGGGTGTGATGGCGGGGCCCGGGGAGGGTGGGAGGCGCCGCGGCCTGAAAGAGTGTGTGTGTGTGTGTGTGTGTGTGTGTGTGTGCGCGCGCGCGCAGATCCATACATACAGGGACACCTCCCCCACATGCACACACAAAGAGCTACACCTCTCTTGCCCATAGGACAAAAAACCCAAGCTTTTGTGAACTGTGACCACCCAACCAGGAAAAACAAGTTTTTGTGACCTGTGCTTCCAAAGAGAAAGTGACCCTTTATGACGTGTACACACTCACTCACTCTTTTTCCTGAGCTACACTCCCCCCCTCCCCCAAGCTTTTGTGAACTACACCTGCATGTGCACACCCCAACACATACAGAAGGAAAACAAACTTTTGTGACCTTAAGTTCTCTTCATCTGAAGCCAGGCCTTGCAGTTCTGGAGCTGAGGCCAGAGCTGTTTTTTGGCTGCAACAGTGTTTCTCAGCCAGGGTGTCCTGACACCATGAGTTGTCTTGAGACTCTCTCAAGTGTGGTGCAGTGGGGTGCCATGCTGTGTTAGCGTTGCATTGTGAATATGAGTCACAAGATAATCCTAGAGATTTGAAATAGGAATCCATAGTGTCAAATGCATTCTTGCCTGTTGTGGTCTTTTTGAGCTCTTGGCAATACAAGAGCTACTCTATTAGTGTTCTGCACTTGGAAACCAAGTGAACACTAATAGCTGGTATTTTCCCAGTCTATTAAGGGGTGCCTCAAATGTAAAAAGATTTAGAATTGCTCAGCTATAGAGTTTTACATAACTGGTTGTAGCTCTGTTTCCCTCTTGGCAGCTTGGCATCCAGGTTTGAGAGATCACATTTGATAATCAAGGAGTATAAATTTAGGTACCCAAACTAGAATTTGGAACCAAGCCCCTATCTAACCTAGTCATATCATCTGAAGAGCAATTCAGCCCTTGGTATTAATTTATTGTGCAGCCAAACAGTTTTACACTGCAAAATTATACTGTTAGTGTACTTCTGACAATACTTCTGAGCAACGCGCTTTGGAGCAAAGGTGATTTTCATCAGTTTATGAAAATTATTATGTCATGGTTGCCAGTGATAACAGGCCACTGGACTCACAGGGTGCTCCCATTCCTATGTTTTGTGTAATTCCAGGTAGCTGTTTAGCATCTCTAACTATAAATTCCTGTTTGTAAATCTTATTAGGCTGTCTGCCACAGCAATGGTATGCACTGCTGCAGGATATATGAGTTGTATATTGCATAAGGGATTTTTTTTTCCAAACAGGGAAATTTTTTTTCCCTGTTTATTTCTCCACGTGGGAGGGAAATGATTTTAGACTTCAGAGCCAAGAAGCATAATAAGAAAACTTCATTGTGAGAGGCAAACCTATTAAGTTTTGCCTGAAATAGAGAGGAAGATTATGTTCCCTGAAGTTAATCTCAGTGATCCCTCATTGCAATGAATATTTTTCTGTGCATTTATATCAAGAGGAAAACTTCGCATGATTGTACATGGCTAAACGGTGGGATTTCTTTTTCATGTTTACTTTCATCAGGCTTTCTCTTGAAGGATGAAGACTTACAGAGCATAAAGATACGCATTTATATTCTTCCTGATACCTGGATTTTAATGACAACTCCTGAGGTTTGAGTCACTAGTTACCAGTTTCAGTTTTAAGATAATAATAATAAAAGATTTTTTTTGACCTACTGTCTCATAACTTGCACCCCCCCCCAATAACCAGATGGGGAAAATTGGGGTACTTATTACATGTGAGGAAAGGGGATCTCCACAGGTGCTCTGGGAGTTGTCGGCAGTTAATGCTGCCACTGCTCCCTCCCCCTTCCCTGAAGTTTCCAGGCCTGGGGGGAGTTTCCATCCCCTAATGTGCACTGGATTGGGTTGGTGAGCAGTGTTGGTATGTGGCCATACTTGGTGTGCAGGGTGCAACCTGGCACATGGTCCTGGACCTGGTTTGCCAAGTCTGGCTTCATGTGCTGGCTCTGGAGCCCTTTGTTGGGTTGGTCCCAATGTACAAAGTCTAGGACCACATGCCACATCTAGAGCTATGTGGTCTGGCTCCAGAGCTGTGTGCTGGGTCCAACCCTGTATGCTGCTTCTGGGGCTATATGCCAAGCCTGGGACTGTGTGCTGGCTCTGGAGCCATGCACCAGGTCTTACTCCATGCATTGCTGCCTACCTATGCTGAGCCAGGGACCAGCTGGCTCTGGAGCCCTGTGCTGGGCCTGACCCATACTCTGCTCCTGGTCTTAGGCTTGGCCCATGGCCCCTGGCAGCAGTGCACGGGTTCAGACCCAGCACATGGCTTCAGAGCGATTGTGTAGCTCCAGACGCAGTGTGCAGTCCTGGACTTGGTGCACTCGGTCTGACCCAGCACATAGCTCTGAGGCCAGTATATGGGGTCAGACTTGGTATGCAGCCCTGGATCTGGCACGCTGGATGGGTCTGTGGGCCTAATTGGTGTGCAGGGCTGGCAGCAGGCTTGGGTCCCTAGTTGTTTCTGCCACTCAGTTACCCTGAATAAAGATTTTTTTCCTTCAGACTCCCCTTCCCTTCAAAATCAAGATGTGTACTATATATAAGGGTGTGCTGTCTGCCATAAAATATGCTATTTGGAACATTTAAATGCAGGTCGGGTATAAAAACATAAGCCCAAAATAAACAAAAAGGACAACATAAAGAAAAACCATGTATTCATCATGTATCCCAGGTAGCATGTCCTCCTGATCTCATTTTTAAGGCAATGAATTACTGGTACTTGTGCTGCATCAGGTAATTCTGTATTGGCAGAGGAAGAAATTGCTGGTGTGGCGTTCATCTCCTACTTTGACTGTCATGTAACTCGTATTTCTATTGGTAGCATTTTTGACTGAAGAAAATAAGTAAACAACAATCCAGATCAGACTACAATTTGTGAGAGAGATTTCTAGGATAATTTTAAAAAGACAGATGTGCTGTTTTAACACCTTTATTAAATAAAATGGAGGGGGCAAGCCTCAATTCCTTAACTGTATAGAGGCAACATTAGGAATGTTTTCACCTATACATGAAAATTGGTTTAACGTAAACTTCTTTTAGATTATGACAGTGTGTATCCTAGTAGATGATGGGGAAATGTCTCATCATGTAAAGGGAATGGCATTACTTCCTTCGGTGAACAGGCTTTTGTGGTGCTGCACAGGTTTTTCTTAAGTTAGTGTGCGCCCTACAACTCTTCCTTTTTATAACTGAATACAAGTCACAACCGCAACCATGTCTTGAATAAAAAGGGCAACCTTTTTTTTAAATAAAAATTCACAGGTTAAGATGGATTCTCCTTGGTAGGCCTGCCCAGAGGGAAAGGCTGTGGGTTTTTTCCGTTATTCTTCAGAAAATCTATTGCGGAGTTTGAAAAAACAAACTAGAAAATTGGAGGGTCAAGTCTATATCAAGGGTCAGGGGGGAAAGTAGATTGATCTTGTGTATAGTGAGGATGTAGACATACAGTATGTTTACTACAAAGTAAACCAATTCTTCTGAGGAAGTGGAATGGGGGCAGGGTGCACAGCCTTAAGTCAGTCCACTGTGGGGTAAATTTACTCAGAAAGTAAGTTACATTGCTTTACTTCCCAAATGAAATTCATTGTAGGGTAACTGCTCGGTACAGGCCAGCTTTCATGCTATAATTGTACAGGCAACCCCCGCTTCATGGTGTTTTGCTTAGCGCTATTTTGCTATAACACTTTTTTGAAATTGATACCTGATTTCACTTAGTGCTTAGCAAGTTTTGGTATAATGCTTGTGGTTGCCATCTTGGGTCATTCAGAACAATTACGGTCACCATCTTGGGTTGTCAGGTACTTTTGGTTTTGCTTAATGCTTGTTTCACTTAATCCTCGGTTTTTCAGGAACCAGTTAAGAGCGCTAAGGGGGGGTTGCCTGTACCTGCTTCAGGAAATTGGCTTGGGAGGGCTGAACATGTGTCCTCCTGGCGTAAAATCAGCAGTAAATTACTTTGTAGCAATTGTTGCGTGTCTTCACTTTTAGTGAGGCTTTTAAAATTAACTTTATTTTTATCTGTAAATTCTTTGTGTTTTGTTTAGTGTTTACTGTTTTTAAAGCTTACTGATGGAGTTCTGTGGGTTTTTTGGTTTGTTTTTTGCTTTCTGGGATTTTATATGCTTACTTCACTGCTTACCAAATATGACCTTTAGTGTATGTTAAATTTCTTTTTTAGTGCATTCAGTTAGAATGTGCATAAAACTATTAATTATGGTTTAGCTTACAAATTTTCCCTTGTTCTTTCTCTTTCTTTTGTAGGGAATCAGAAACTTGAGAGTGTTGTACTTAGTAAAATGAACTTTGAATCATTTGTGAGAGATCTACTTTTGGTTTGTCACTACAGAGTTGAAGTTTATAAGAATAGGGCGGGCAGCAAATCTACCAAAGAGAATGACTGGTATTTGGCATACAAGGTACGCCTTTCTGTCTCCATTTGTGTTTACAAAGTAGGGAAAATAAGGGTATTTGCTATATTTCCGTTCATTGTTTCAGACTTTCTTACAGTCTTTCAGGTAGCATTAATGTAGGTGGTATGTATCTTGACTTACGTTCCAACACCCCTTGCTTTGTTATAGCATGCTGTGGGGCAGCTCTAGGGCAACTGACTTTAGAGAGAGTAATAGATTTCCACAAGTGCAAATGGCTTGAAAAGTAAAACGGGTGTCCAGTTTATGTACAGGCAGTATATAATCTACTTATTTGTTGAATATTTAGCAAGTTTGTCCATGCACACTTACATTCTTTACATTGCATAGCATAAATCGTAGGCTGACCGTACGGAAAATCACTCTTGCAAGTTGGCAGGGGTGGGGCTGTGTGCCTGCAAGGTGCTCTACCCCACATAGTCTCCTAGTCAGACTATGCCCTGTGCCCCTGCATTCCACGACACCTATTACAATTCTCAACAGCCAGCCAGGACCAGCATCTGAAATCTGGGACTGTCCCAGCTAAAACAGGGCGTATGTTCATGCTAATAAATCCCCATGCTACCTCCTCTACAGTGTTCAATTTAAGAGATAATGCTGACCCTGAAGACTAGACATTGTACATCAGGGCTAATGCTCCTGTGAGAGAAATGGGGGGGGGCAAGCAAGTTTATGCATCTTAAGTGGTATCTTAGTCTGTAGCTTGGGAAACTGAGTGGACATGCATGGCATTAGATACAAACTCACAGCCATATTTCTTGCTTTTATTTCTGTTTTTACTCTAAGACTGAGATGTCTCTAGATCTATGGGTTTTTTTCAGTCCTGTAAAGAATCCCGACTTAATCTACTGTAGTTGAAAGTAGACCAAGAACTCAGGTGTTCTGTAAATGCTTCAGAAGAAATTCTGTCTTCTTTCCTAAGTTTTTTCTTTCTCAAACAGGGCTCCCCGGGTAACCTTGCCCAGTTTGAGGAAATTCTGTTTGGTAATAATGACATGTCAACTGCCATTGGAGTTGTGGGTGTGAAGTTGTCTGCTGCCGAGGGGCAAAGAATAATTGGAGTTGGGTATGTTGACACGACACTGAGAAAGCTGGGTGTCTGCGAGTTTCCGGATAATGACCAGTTCTCAAACCTGGAAGCTTTGCTAGTTCAGACTGGTCCCAAGGAATGTGTGTTTCCTGGAGGGGAGACAGCTGGAGATATGGGAAAAGTGCGACAGGTAAGTGGTATGAATATGTGGACCCACCTGGCTTATGAGAGAGGGAAAAGTTTTGTCGGATTTGTGAATGTTATCACAAACTCAATGTGTCACCAATAACTAAGGCAAGTACAAAATTAGTAACTTGAGAAATTTTTTCTTGGTGTGTATGTTATGTCACATTATCAAGAAAAGCCACTATAAAATCAAGGAGCTGTTTGTCTTACCTTTTTTTTTTTTTTTCCTATGAGCTAACAATTTGAATTGCATATTTCAAATTGATTTTTGACAATGCATTGAGTAATGCACTTTCATCCTCTGAGAATTGGGAGCAACTAACCTTTACAACTTTTCAATGCATGGCAGATCATTCAGAGAGGAGGAATCCTGATTACAGATAGAAAAAAGGCTGAATTCACAACAAAAGATATTGTGCAAGACCTTAATCGCTTACTGAAATCAAAGAAGGAAGAACAGGTGAATAGTGCAGCATTGCCAGAGATGGAAAAGCAGGTAAGATGTAAGAGCTGCAGCTTTTGATATACACACTTGTTTTAAAAGTGAGACTATGCCAGTTGTTAAAGATTTCCAGAGTGCTCAGGGCACTAGTTGTAGTTCCGTTTGCCTTGGGCTGAAACTTGACTGAAGATCTTGGATCAGTTCTTTAATGCATCCTGCACTGATTCCCTGTTGCATTGAATCTAGCTGAAAGTCTGTCATAACATTTGGAGCCCACAATGGAGTTGGCATTGGCTGCTTTGATAGATTGTCTTTTGATCATTTCAAAGAAACTGGCAGGCTACAGGGAAAGGTTTCTAGTTGCAGGAGCTAGAATCTTCAGATGAGTTGGAATTAAGAGTTGGGATCTTGCCCAGTGGAGTCATAGTGGGGCTCTGCACAAGCAGGGACTGACAAGGAGTCTGTGCCCCACCCCCATTGCTGGACGCTTACAGGCAGCTGTGTCACCCTTACCACTTGGCGGCAAGGGGCTGCCTGCAATTCAGGAACTTTAAGGCTAGGGACAGATATTCAAGCAGCCTGAGCCTGAGTTGATTCAGTCTTTCCAGGTTAGTCTAACCTGGCTAGGCTGAACTGCTTTGTAACAGCACAGACATCCCAGACATGCAGGCACATGCCTGGAGTGGCTCAGGCTAGAAGCTGGGGGGTGCTAGAGCAGCCCTCCTGTCCCTTCTACAACACTTAGCTGGTGGGGGGTCGTGGTCAGACCCCAGCAGGATGATTTGATTAGCTCAGCAGGGAATTGATAACAGTGTTTATCACCCCGTAACTCAGTGTTTATCACCCCATTGAGAAAACAACTGTTGATTCTGCCTGTTGATTCAGCAGGGACCCTAGCCAGCATGTGGTCTGCTAGCTAATACACAGACACCTCTCAACAAGGCAGAGGGGAGGGGGGAATTCCTGCTTAGTAGGGAGGTGTGAGGGAGAGCAGCAGCTTGCAGTCTGTGCTGGAGCAGCAGCCAGGGAGCAGAGGGGAGGGGCCAGCCCTGCTGTGGAGCAGAGAGCCCCACCCAGCTCAGAGAGCATGCCGGGATTCTGGGGATGTCTGGTTTATCTTAAACCAACAACGGATTTGAGACTGACATTGGATGAACTGGTTTGACCCAAATCAGTTAAGTCTGATACTACATTCACCCAGGTTTATCTCAAACCGGTTTCATCTATTTTCAAACTAGTTTATGTGCACTGAATGTCTGTTCTGTTACAGTTTTAAACCAATTTCTGATCACTTAAACCAGTTTGTGTAATATCTGTCCCTAACCTAGAGGACGGGTGATGCTTGAACTGGCTCTTGAAAGGGGGAGAAAGATTTCCTAGCACCTGGCTCTGTCAGGGAACTTCTTTACTCTTTTATTACCTGTGTTTAGGTGGAGATCAACTGGAACTTGTTCTAACTGGAGACAAACCAAAAAGCCCCCCTCCAAAAATGAAATGAAATTAAACTACCTTTTGTTTTAGTACATAAGTACCCCATCCATGCTTAAACATTTCGTATGTTGTGACTTCTGAAGTTTCCAAAAATAACTTCTTAAGGAGCTTATAAGACTTAAAAATAAAAATAAGCCCTGTTCTTTTCTAGATTGGCTGATTTTCGGTTCTGGAAAAAATCCCAATTTAATCTACTGTACTTGACAGTAGAACAAGAAGTCAAGTACTTCAGAAAAAAGTTGGTTCCTTTCCTAAGTTTTACTTTCTCAAATAGGGCTCCTTGGTACAGGTTCATTGCTGTACATCACGTGAAGCAATTGCTAAGACATTCTGAATTTGTAGGTAAAGATAAAATCTTAACAAAGAAGCTGAGTCCAACAGTGGTGTAGTAGAACACCTGCTATGCATGGGGCAGCACTGGCTGCTGCAACATTGATTCTGGGGGTGAGCCACTGCTGTGATGGTGGCTGTTTTTGCAACATCCACAGCTGTGGCCCTGTTTGCTCCTACTCATTTATGCTACTGACTTTTTAAGGCAACGCAACTCTTAGAAGCTGATCTTGGGTATTTTTAATTTTTCAAATGATTTTGCTCAGTGCTTGACTCAAGTGGTAGTTCCCCAATTCCAATTTGCTTTAATAACTTTTTTAGGTTGCCATTTCATCCCTGTCGGCTGTTATCAAGTATTTGGAGCTGTTGTCAGATGAATCCAACTTTGGACAATTTGAGCTGACTACCTTTGACCTCAGCCAGTATATGATACTGGATAATGCAGCTGTCCGAGCCCTTAACCTTTTTCAGGTAAAAACATGTGCTCTGCTTGCTTCCAATTCTTTTCTCATATACGTGCTCACTACTGGATAGAGGCACCCTAGTCATATAAACCCATCCTAGAAATCCTGTGCGCGATGTACCTTCTGTTTCATTTTTACTGTGTGATTCTGTAGGAATGAAATGGGGAAAAACCCCTCAAAAGTAACTCCCACGAGTTTATTAGTCTAGCAAGAAGGCTACAAATACAGGGGTTCTTTGGATGTCCCCAGTATGCAGGACCAGGGGGGTCCAGTAGCGGAAGCTTACCCCTCCCCATATGTACTCTGTTTAGCAGACAGCACCAGAGGAGTCCCTAGCTACAGTGGCTACATTTATTTGCATTAGGTATCCTATATTGCACGTAAGTATGCAGAGGAAAAAGATGCTTGTGATATACCTCATTCCTTCAAATATAAGATGCACTTGTTTAAACAAAGTATTTCTGCAAACAATGGCCTGCATCTTTAATATTAGAGTTTTAAAAAAATAAAAAGCTTTTATTCACCAGAGGGGATTTGGCCTTCTAAATGGCTTTTGACTACTGCTACTTCCCTTCCCCCTTCCCAAGGTGAGTCTTAAATATTGGTCCCTCTTAAATTCAAGCCCATCTTGTATGGGAAGGAATATAGTATGATATTGTTCGTGATCAGGCAGTGATAGGCTGTAAGACAGCAGGCAGTGACAAGTTGCAGATTCCTCATAAATGTTTCCTAAAGAACTGATTAATGTATATAACTAACTGTGGTCAAGTTTGCCGCCTTTTTCTAAATAAATGTCTAAAAAGCTAAGTGTGTTAGACTGCAACTTAAGCTTGCTCTGTGTGTCTTTTTCCCGCTCCTTGATGTTTATGCAGTGGTATGTAAAGGAAAGTTTATATTGGTTTAAATCAAGTGTTTATTAATTTCTTCCTTTCTATTTTCCTGTTACTGGATCCTGTTTGGTGGCTCAGGATAAGGAGATCTATACACAGGTGTTTCAGGCCCTGTGAAAGAAGCCTGGTGAATAGAGCACCCATTCCTTCCGGCCCTCAAATAGCTCCCTGTATATGTAAGATTCTAGGGACTAATGAGCTTGTGTTTGGTACCCAGGCTTGTCAACCAAGAGAAACCTGACTATCCTGTTCTCCTCTTCTGGTTCTGTGCCAGTGTCATGAGAGGGTGACCCTCCTTGCCTTGACTCTTCCAGCTTTGCAGGAATTCTCTGAAATGCTACCTGCTGTACTATTCCCTTCCACTGTGTTCCAGAGGGGGAGCTGTTACATGAGCTACAAACTCTTATAGCATTTAGATTTTAACTAGGAACTAGGGATCTGGAGGATTCTTCCCCTCTCTAACCACTTGAAGATGAACCTGTGGTTGAAGTGAGTATGACATAAGTGAGTAAGATTCCAAATGCAGCTCTGAATACTGAAAGGTAGCTTAGTAAACCAGCACCCTATTCTTGGCTGAAAGAATATAGATTATCCTACTACTTATCCCTGTTAGCATTTCATAGCTAAATCATTTATTGGAGAGCAAGATGGATTCTATTGGCTTGCAGTATCAGAGCTTAGTTAACACTAATTGCAATTAGAATGTTGTATCAGCCAGAAGGAATGCACCTTGTTGAGATTCCCAGTTGAATTTGGATAACTCGGAGAAACTAGTTCTTTGCCTGCAAACAGAACAGACTTGATCCAAAAGCCATTGGGAAATGAAACTTGGGGCTCTTCTGTATGAAAAAGGTCATAAAAAATTATGTTTAAACTTTGAACTGATGAACCTGGAATCTTGTAAATGATGCACTTGTCCTGAAGTTATGGGTAAAGCAATAAAACAGCAGAATGGAGGCCTGGACAGCTCTGCTTTTCTCAGCTTTCTTATGTCAGGGAGGAATTCTGAGCCTCTTGGGATCTTTGTGGGCACTGCACATTAAAGCAGTGCATAAAACCCCTCCCTGCTAATGCGCAGTAGAATAGGCTACTGTCCATTGTCACCTAAAAAGCTTGCACTACTGCTCATTAGCACAGCCTAATGGGCATTTATTTAGTACCTCATATTGGAGGTACCAAATTGAATGCATGTTAATAAAAGTGCATTAATGCATGTGTAGATGTGCTCTGTGTTAGGCAAATCTTTGTCATGATTTACTGCTACACTTACTGCAATATAGCAACTTTAGCTAGGATTGACAGGAGTTGCCAGGTTTGGGTTAAGTAGGTGAAGTGAACTGGAAATAACTCCTTTCCAAGCCTGTTTTTTTGGTTGGTGCAATAACGTACATTTGCAGCGGTGTCATAAGGCTCTCACTACTTTGTCCTTTGGTGCTGTTGCCAGCCTGGGAACAAAGGATCTACCACATGGTAGCAGATTACCCTCTTGCTTCTGTGTGGCCCAACCTAGGCCTTTCCCTCCTGCCTATTTTACTCTGCAATTGAGTCAGTCACTCTGTGAAGTAGGTAGTTTCTGGGTTGGTGTAGGTGATCTACATGGTTCCAGTTTTAGTACATGCTGCCTGAGCTACTAAACAGGAATGAGCAGTTGGTAAGTGGCAGAATCAACATTGCATAGGAAGGAGGTATGAAAACTAGGTATCTCTTCAGCCATATGTTAGTTGACTAAGTACATTTTAAGATCTTTAATTAAATATGATAGAGTAAACATTTTGTATACAAAGTGCCAGTGTCTGCTGTAACATTTGAAGGGTAAACTGTTACACAAAAGGCTTTATGCAGCTGGCATGACTAATCTGAAATAGCATTGCATCTTGGGGTTCTTAGAGCCTGGTAATTCATAGACATACAAAGCACTGGGCTGTTGAATGCTGCATATTGTACTTTTTGTCAAGATTTTCCAGTCACTTAATCCAGCAGTCTACCTGAATTCTACTTCTCCTTATTGTATAATAATTCCTTATCCTTGGTTTTTTGTTATTGAATTTGCATCTTTTAAGTCTGCTGCTTAATTGTAGATTGTCTTGGCTGACAGGTTTTGTATTACTGATTTTTCTGTATTTTCCTTTTTAAACTGCATCAGGGCAGTGCCATAGAAGCCTTTTTGTGTTTAAACTAAGTGTTAACATTTATTGCTTGCTGAATCTTATACAAAGTGCTTAAATATAAAACTTTTGGGTGTATGTGGCATGATGACTGTGGTTAATTGAATCAGCATTCAAATAAAATCAGTACTGAAGTTAGAGCAGAACATGTGGCACTTATGATGCCATCAAGATAAGCTTGTAAAATTCAGCAGAAAAATAATATATAGGCCTTGGGACATTCAGATGTTCTACCAAGTTTCTGTGTTATATGCAGACCCCCTGTATCAGGGCTGTTCAACTTCTGGCTGGTGGCTGGAACTGCACCCTATGGGCACCCTTGCCTGGGCCCCCTCCTCTTCC
>NW_017729022.1:149152379-149163281 GCF_001723915.1 Gavialis gangeticus | reverse complement strand
TGCCCTGGCAGCTTGGCTCCTTCCTGTATTATGTGTGCCAGAGGAACAAAGGGGAGCCTGGGGACCCCAGCTGTCATCACAGCAGGAACAATGAGGAGGGTTGTGGCCTGGCAGGAGCTCCCAGGGCTACTGGTGAGCTGCCAGTTTCACTGGCCTGCTCTGTCACGTCCCTACAAATGACAGACTACCAAGGTGTCTAGGTAGATAAGCTGTGTCTGCTTGATAAATTGACCAGGCACTGATACCCTCAAGGATGTTGCACTGCTCTACATGGGCTACCTCCTGACTGGAAGAAGGATAGCCATATCCAGACAACACTGTGGGATGGGCTGACTAGTGTAGAGACAGGCTAGTTGGTGTTGGCATTGGATTTAGGACCCAAAACACTTAGACTGACCACAACCTTTCCATTTGATAATAGGCAAATTTATTGATACACAGTGATAGCAGAAAAGAATAATACAAGCAATTCTATAGCTACCAATCATAGGGCTGTCATCAGAGTCAAGTTACAACTGGCTAGGGCACGACCTTCACTCTGAGGTTCTCTCGTGAATGTCAGATGTCGAAAGCCTGGAGATCGGATGCCGAGGCCCACCCCTCCCCCAGTGGGGTGGATAAGATGGGCTGATGGTATGCCCTCTGTTCCTGTGCCTCAGGTTCCCCTCTTGGAGAGAGGGACACTTTGCTCTAAAATCTCCGCTTTTGTATTCTTTTTCTCTCCTGATGACTCTTCATCTGTGGCTATTACTGATAGGTCTTTCTGTGGTTGTCATATTGTCCACGTTCTGTTCCATTAGCATATTCCTTTGTTACACAAGCCCATCAAATGCATACATCTTAATTTGGTCTTTCCTGGCCTTTTCCTAATTTGGTCTGTTCCCCCAAAACTGGAACTCTCAGGCCTCCCGCTGTGGGGCTTTGTGAGCTGGCTGGAGCTACCTTATCTCATGTTATGGAACAGCGTGGTACATGCCCACAGTTTCCCAGGCTATGTGTCTATTGTTGGCCTTGTGCTTGCCTGAGTTAGACACCTTGTCTGCCTCAAAGGCTGTGAGAATTGTGCACGAGACAACCCAGCCTTTAGAAACCGATTAACCCTTGCTGAAGTCCTGAAATATTGTTCTAATGCATATACATTTACCTGCAATCCAGTTCCCAAAAACAAAACTCTACATACCATTTTCTAGCCATCAATTAGCACTCAGCAGGACTGATTAGCCCGCTTGAAGCAGTTACTCTACATCCAGTTTTGAGGAAGCCCTCCCCGGAGCAGTGTTGTGTGCTATATTGCCCCGCTACCTTGAACAGTAAGCTTACTGTGTAGATATGCTCGTAGCTGATTGTAGCTCAGTGGCAGTTCTTCAGGAAAATGAATACTGGAAGAAATCAACCTAGTCCCCTGCTTGACCCATCCTGACTTCCTTATCAGAAGTATACTTGCCTTAATGTTATCCTGATTCATCTGGTCTGATGTCAAGTTGGGCTAAACAGAATAACAAGGATCAGCACTGCTTACAGCATAACAGGATTTTCAACAACACCTTCCTATTACTCTCTCTTTCCAGGGTTCCTCTGAAAATGCCAACAGTACGCAGTCTTTGGTTGGGTTGTTAAATAAGTGCAGAACCCCTCAAGGACAACGACTGGTCAGTCAGTGGATCAAGCAGCCACTTCTGGACAAGAACAGAATAGAAGAAAGGTAAGCACTTGTTGGTATCCCTGTCACGCTTTACTGCAAGTCTCTCTGTTCTTGCTAGAAATCTGCTCTGTTTTAGCAAAACAAGGCTTGTGTGAAACAAACAGCTTTGTGATGTGTTTGTGCTTTGTTAGAAGTAGTTAAAGAATCGGTTGCAGTTTTCTCTAGATGGCAGCATAACTTTTTTTTTAAACACTGTCTAACTCATCCTATATTGTATTTTCAGTTAGGAGCTTTTATCTCCTGCATTCATTTACTAGTTGTAAATAGACTAATGTACTTGGGTAGGCTGCTGTTGTTTTAAACCTTAGCAATTCTAATCCTTTGTAAGGGGGTGGGGGACACAAAAGTAGGCTTAGTATTTTAAGCCTTCTAGGTAACAGCCACTTTTTTATTCATATCTAAGATTAAAATGTGCAAGATGAGGTACTTTTAGGATCCTGGTCTGTCCTGACAGTACTTCCAGTGCCAAATACAGAAATTCGGGCCGCCCTCTTTTCTGCCCCATTCCCTCCAAGATTACTTTGTTCATCTAGACCAGGGGTTGCCAGCCAATGGCCTGGAATACCATTTGGCATGCAAACAAGGGAGAGTGGCAGCCAGGTCTAGAGTGCAGTGCTGGTGAAGGGAGTGGCAGCCTGCCTTCAGAGCGAGCTGTCTTATTTTAGCTCGCGGCTCCAAAAGGTTTCCGATGACCCCTGTTCTGGACTACACCCCAGAAATGCATTCTGTTTTAAAATTCATTTTGGAGGGATTTGTGCAACTGGGACTCAGCATCACCTTAGTTACAGGCTCATTATGCAGCTCAAATGCAATCCTTTGTATTTATCTATTACAGTAGTAGCTGAATGCTTTGAATACATGAAAGTTGTTATTGGAGCTTGTTGATACATCCTCAGTTTAAATTTTTTAAATTTACCTACGTGCTCTTACTGGTAAATATAGACCCTTCAGATGTGGTGAATATTCCAATTCATTTGAAGGAAGTAGGTAGAAATTAAGTTGTAAATGATGGGTATATCCAGTTACTGCGATTTACATAGTCTACAGATGGTGGCAAATCTCCAGTTCATTTTTGTGGCTTCATTGTAAGATAGGTAGCATTTGCTTGACCTACCTCTTATCTTACTTGAATGAACAACTGTCACTGTGGTCCATGGCAAAGGGAGACAACATTACTGGTAGAATGAGTCAAAGCATAGTAGAACCTTCAAAGCTCAGACAATTTGGGACTCTAGGATTAGGCTTCTCTGTCCTGTCCTTATAGCTCAGCCTCCGAACCCTGCTTTGCTGAATTTCTGGGTAGCATTCTTCATGCATTTCTGGTAGTACTCATATTTGAAAATTATTATAACTTAAAAAAAAATCAGGAAAGTCTTAGATAAAAACTACATTAAGTTGGAGTGTGACAGAAGGTATTGGTGTTGACCTCCATTCTGTAATGACATTTTTGAATGGGAGAACATTAAAATTAAATTAAATTACATTTGGGACCAGTAACAGAAAATTGCCGTTAACATAAACTTTGCATGATCGTATGGCATTGCTACAGAGTAGTTGAGGTTGTCAGGATATCTTAACTAGGTATTTCAATACCTTCACTTTTTTGAATTTCTCAAACATTTACCTTATCTCTGATGGTTTTGCTCATATTTTAATGTCATGTTTTGAGGTAAAATTTATTCAGAATCCTCCTTGCAATGTGTGTAATTATATGCTCTTTCAGTGTTTAATATCATTTTAACTTGGCTTGTCTTGGGGCTGTTTTTATATTTGACTGCTTTTTAAAATGCAAAGAATAATGTCAAGACACAAGACTCTTGAAGGATGTGAGATGCGTTGGTAAACTACCAAAGATGTGCGTGACTGCTTTTTGGTTTAAATGGGGGATGTTGAACGTAGGGCTCACAATGCTGTTCTACCCAGCTTGTTGGGCTACAGATGAGCCAGGGAATTTGGGTATGTGGCTAGTGGGGAGGCAGGGCCTTCTACAGAAGGGGTCCTTTAACTTCATTGAACCCTTAGTAGCAGGGGGCATGGAAGGACTGTGGCCCCTGACTGCTCCTACCAATGCTGGCCCTGTTGCTTGCTTCATGGATCTGGGCGTTCTTGTGACCTGAATCCAGCCTGATACACAGGGTGAATTTGATACCCGTGGTATTATTTAACAGAGTTGATTGAATTTTATTAGTAGATGTTAATCTACTAATAAAATACTGAGTAGAATTTATTTGTAGATAACTTTGCACACACAAGTTATCCAGGAATCCCAAGAATTGAATTCAAATGCTTGGAATTTCTTCGCTGACAGTTAAGTCAGCAGTGTACTCTCTGGGATAACACCTTGTTGCATTCAGTTGAGACTACAAGTAGAATTGAGGAGGGGTGGGTTGAATTTTAATGCAGTGGACTTTGGATAGATCACTAGTGGAGAGAATGTTTTGATTTTTTTGTTGAGGTTCTGTGGAACCACGGCCCTTTTTACTTCTTCCAAATGATATGTTAAAAAAGACAGTGTCTTCCTCATCACCTTGATGAGACACTAGCTCATTATTAACTTGAAGAATGCCATATGCAAAATTACTGTTGTCATTTCAAAGCACTGCCAAGTTCTGCGTTACCAAAGATCTGGGACCATTTAGTCTTTAGAAACACAAGACTACAGCCTGTCTATGATCAGGACCTCTTTTGTGAGCTTAGACCCAGAATTAAGGGACAATTAGAATTCCCTTAAGGATTACCATTTCTGTGCACCAAATCAAGATGCAATTGCACTTCCCAATGATCCTCCATTCCCTCTTAGCCAGTAAGGTATTACTATTACCTAAGTCAGATAAACAATCCTTTTATTGATTATACCCCAAAGCACAAGAATGAGCACTTCAATGTCTATCTAGCTATCTGAAAAGCAGAATATAGATTCTCACCTACCCTGGCTGGGGAGATACAAGAGGGATACAGGGGGGAAGAGACATGCAGACTGGCATCAGGTTGTTTTGAATTTGCAGTGGTCTCCCCCGAATCCTGCCTGTTTACATCCAGTATTTATATCTGGCTTATTTTAACAAATACTCTCTACTTGCTATGTCTTGTTTCTTTTTTACTGTGCTGGCTGAGGTAGTTGTGACATCTGCAATGGTATACAGTGCAACAAGGTTTGGGGCCTTCAGTTTTAGCCACACTGCTGCAGCTTAGCATAATTATCTTGAAATGGCCAAGGCTGACACCGTTTGGTTTTGGTGGCGGATTCCTTTTTCGCTTTGGTCCTGGATTCATATCTCAGAGCATCTTAACTCCCACTTTCATTTCTTTTCTGTACATTACATACATTTTGGCTTTACCATATTCAGTTAACAAAGGCACCTTTTCATTGCTGACTGCATACAATTAAATTGTTATCAACAAGCAAAGTATCAGTTATTACTTTTAGTGACTATTAAGTGCTTTTGGGGGAGGGGAGGGGAGAAAAAAAGGCAATTATTTGTGTTTGGCCTACCCTAATATTAGTGGCTTTGGCAAGCAGATTCTTATTCTACTTTCCTTGCCTATCCCTTATGACTTAAATGCAAGCTTATTCATTACTGACTAAGCTCAGTGGTTATTGATAACATACCAGTTTAAGCCAGGGCTGTCCAACTGGTGACCCATGGGCTGCATGTGGCCTGCAAGGGGTTAATGTGGTCCACTTGGACCTCTAGCTGCTGCCCTTTGTTCCAACTGCAGCAGCACCAACAGCCAGAGTCTTGGGACACCCCTCCCTGCACTGGTTTCTGTTGCCTGACCCACCCTCAGGGAGCTTGGCACAGTGTAGCTAGTGGTGCCAGGTAAGCCAGTAGCTTCCAGTGTTGATACAGTACAGTGCCATAGTCCAGAGGGAGCTGCAGGTGAGGCAGGGTACTACTCCTGTGTGGGGGCAGTGGTGGGGGTTTCCGCTCATGTGTGCAATGCCACTCGTCCACTCGTTCATGTGCGTGGTGCAGCCAGGTGCATAGTGTATAGCTTGGAGGGCTTGTGGGTATAGCCTGGAGGGCTTGTGGTCTCTGAGATGTGCAGTCTGTGGGGTGTGCAGCCCCTGACCGTTTAGAAGTTGAGCCACCCTGAGTTTTGGTAGGTTCATAACCTGCACCAGTCAGTGTCATCTGTCAATCATTGACAATGTCTGCAGCATATAGATGATGTCTGTGTAGTGCTTGTTTGGTGTGAGTGCAGTTATATAATACACAATAGCTTTCATATCAGTTTTGCATTTTGGGAGTGGTTCAAGTATTTTTATAGCACTGCCAGCTGGAAGAATGCATGACCTTTTCTTAATGTTTATTCCCGCAGTGCAGTGTATTCAGAATTGGATGTCTGGTCATATTGCACAAATGGAGCTTCAAAATCTTGTTCCACTATTGTAAGACCTGCAGGTGGTGCAAGTCATCCTTCAGAACAAAATGGATGGAGATGCTCTGTTGGTTCGGAGTTCTTAAGGAAACAAATTATTTTACCAATACAGAGTATTGTTCAGTTATACTTGCGTGCCCATGTGTGTATCGAGCCCTTAAAGCTAAATACTGAAATAGTAGGAACAGTGCAAATTAATGCATATGTTAATTTGTAATTTCTCTGGAATATAAATTACCTGGTCACTTGCTACAACAGCATTGACTGAATTTGAGGAAGTCCAGGTTCTTTTTAACAACTGGGCTCTGACTACTATTTTCTATTTTCCTTTTATATATAAGGAAACCAGCTATAGCTGTGCAAAAAACGCTTGCGGCATGGAGTTGGAAGCCCAGTGAAGGAGTTTTGTCTTTCATGTTTTATAAACAACGCCATTTTGACACTAAACTCTTCCTTTTATAGCTATTTATTTATAAAGAATAGCCAATGCACATTTTTATCAATTGGTACCAACTTTACAAACTACAGTAATATACTGTAAGAAGTGTTTGCTATTTTTACGTGACAGGTGTTTTGAAAGCCTGAGAAACTAGAAATGCTGCTGCCTGAAAAGTAGACCTTGCTGTGTTATGCTGCTTGGTGTGACCTCTCCCTTAGGATGGTTAGTTCCCTGCATTGGTGGTTCATTCAGGTTCTCCTGGAAAAGTCTCACTTTCTAATGCACAGAAAGGTTGAGACTCCAATGAACCCATTCATTCTTACAAACCTTTATAATCCTGTTGTGGCTCTTGGAGCATCTAGGAGCTTGGCTGTGCTTGGAACTCCAGGCTCATAACAGAACTGTCCTGACCCAGAAAAATTTATGATCTCAGTATACTGTAGGACTGCACATTTTTACCATTAATTATCTGCTTGTGTTGTTTTGATGTTCAGATTTTGCTTTGGTAGCTACGCGGCTTGTCTGGGTTAGGGAAATTAATCCCATTCTGAGCAGCCTCGCAGACGCAAGTCTGACAGCTAGATGTTATACAGTTTTATTTATCTGGGGGGGCTGGGATGATTAAGTAAAAGATAGGATATAATTCCACTGATTGCTGATGTGCTAATGAATGTGACAGGAGTTTATCTAGAGTAGACTAAAACTAGTTTAGATAAAACAGGAACATAGGGCATAGCTAACCCCAATTGCTTTATTAAATTGTTGCAGAGTAGATTTGAATTTAACTTTGAACAGCAGGGCAACATACTAACTAGTTCCTGCAAAATGTTGGCCCTTAAGATTTATCATTTCTATTGCTGTGGTTGGTAGGGTAACAGCGCTTTGGATAGGTGTCCATCTCTCAATTTAGAAGGTGGATTGTGTGAAGCTCAATTTAGGCAAGTATTCTGCATTTTCACTAAGGGGAAAATAATCCTTTTTAGGTTTGGATTAACTCCATGCTTTTTAAAATTTAGACCATGAGAGAAGTGCTGAAGGTACAGTTAATGACTGCAAAGTAGTTTGGAGATGTAGATTAGTTTCCTTGTCAGGGATGGTCACTCCTATGGGTCAAGTAAGTGGTAGTACATGAGTCTGTTGATAGCTAAGAAGGCTGATCCTGGAGCCACAGACTCTATGGCAGATGCCACAGGGGATGGTTAAAGGGAGGTTTGGACCACATATTTCTTGGTCTTGTTTCCTTTCCTTTTGCATCTGCATTTTTCTGCCTCCAGAGCAAGATGGTTTTCCTCAAAATAAGATGTACCTTCTCTCAGAAGGCATTGCCATGTAGTCCTGTCTTGGATTAGTTCTTCTCAATTTGTCATGTCAATGCTCCACTTCTTTGCATTCACCTTGAAGGTGTCCTTGAAGGGTTTCCTTTGGCCTGTGCATGTCCTTTATCTTTGGCTGATGTGGGAGTATAGCAGTTGTTTTGGTAAATGTACATCAGGTATGCACACTCAGTGCCCTGTCTACTGCAGCTGGTGTTGAATAATCAATGCTTCCATACTGGTAGTGTTAGCAGCAATAAGAAAACTGGCATTTGTGCGATGATCCTGACACTTTGCCAAGGATCTTCTGGAAGTAGCGCTGGTGAAGGTGCTTCAGGCTTTTCAGATGGCCCCTGTAGGTCACCTAATCTTCACAAGCTATAGGGAATAGTTGTGGTTACCACAGCCTTGTATAAGAGGACCTTTGTTTGAGTCTTGATGTTGTGATAATTGAACACACAATGATACAGTCTTCCAAAGGTAGAGCTGGTACATCGGATCCTATACTGGATCTCCTTGTCGATGTTGGTCGTCTTTGAGAGATGGCTGCTGAGGTATGCAAAGTGTTCAGCATTTTCCAGCTCCTGTCCATCTATGAGGATCTTTGCTGGAGGAGTTGACTGGCCTGGAGTAGGATGGTGAAACTCTTATTTTTCTGATGTTAAGGGTCAGTCCTAGGCACTGGTATGCTTGAGGAGAAGCAGTTAAGGGCCATTTATAGGTCCTCCTTAGTATGTGCAAAAGCAGCACAATCGTTGGCATACTGATCTCAGTGTTGTTTTCATCAAACTAGTCCTGATGGTGTTGGGTGATAAAGCCAATTGATTTCATGCAAGCCTCATGGATGGTCCCTTTTAGAGCTTGCCAATCTTCCTTAACACAAGTGTTACCATTTTCATTCCTAAAATTGTTGAGTTTTGTATTGGGATGTGTTTGGAGGACTTGGTGGTGTCTGGGGGTCTGAAGGCATTTGATATTGTACTGTCTTCGGACTCATTTGGATTGCTTTTGATGTTGCAACCCTGATGGACATGACTGATTTCACTAAATAATGATCAGTCCAGCAGTCATCAGCTCCTCTTGTGACATGCATGATGTGTACATTTTTTAGAACACACGCTCTTACGATGACTTTTGTCAAGGAGGTGACAAAGGAGGTGCCCTTGTTTTGAGCAGGAGTATTGCCATATTGTTTTGTACCTGTCATGTTGTCTGAAGATAGTCTTAGTAATGACAAGATCATGCTCTGCACATTTACTGAGTAAAAGGATGACATTGGAATTGACCTTACCCACTCCTTCCTTCTCAATGGGCCCTACCACATGTTAAAGTCCCAGCCAACTCTCACATTGAAGTCTCTGGATGATCTTGTCCTCTTTTGGGATGAAAGTCAGGATTTAATCAAAATTAGCAGAAAACAGTTCCATTTGTTCTTCCTGGGCAGTGAGTGTTGGGGCATATCCACTGATGATGGTAGCAAATGAATTGTTGGTCAGTTAGGGGTAGAGAGTCATGAGGCACTTGTTATTGCCAATAGGGAGTTCAGTCATTTGGCTGATAATCTGGTTCTTAATGGCAAAACCAATGCCATGTATTCGCCTGTTTCTCTTAGTTTAGAGTGGTGGTTGCAAGACATCACTCTTTTCAGAAGCATGACTCATAATTGGCTCAGAGGATAAATTACTATAAATAAATATGAAACAAGCTGTCAGTCAACTGACAGACACGGGGTGGGTGTTTTGTAATTGGTCTCTACTTTCAAAGGACTTATGAAACGTGTCCAGACCCAGTCAATAGTAAAGATTGAGCTGACTGTCTCTCTACATAGGTGGATTCATTGCAACTGCTTAGTGGCTTACTGAAATACCTAATTGCTGGCAGAGGTGTATGAAACTCCCAAGTTGTTGTTTCAGAGATTCAGGTCTTTTGCTGTTTGCATTCTGAGGTTGAGATTTGAACAAATGTGTACCAAAACTGAAACTTACCTGAAACCCTCAAATTTTGCCTGACTTCAGGCTTTGTCACAACATTTTTACACTTGAAGCACAAGTAAGAAATAACATGAAAACACTGCTTTTTTCTTTCTTCAGATTTCAGTGGTTGTGAGCATAAATTTTTAGCTTATGATTTTGTTTCTGACCATTTGGGAGAAATAATACATTTTTACATCACTCTCTTGAATAATAAGACTCCCCAGTCAGCCTTCAAAAGCTGAATGACTTAACTGTATGATTGAATGGAAGCTTGTAAATGGTGAACGTGCATGATTGCTTTGTCATTGTGGAGATTATGCTGTTCTGGGTTCATTCACTTAATTTAAAGGAGCAGGAGTCTTGCACGGGGTTTATTAGATTAGAGCATCTGTTCTTTTTAATATGCATGGGCAAACACTCGATGATAGGTCAGAATATGAAGTGACAACTAAAAATAACAATTAATAGAGCAATGTCAGATAATTTTAGGGCCTACATGTAGATTGTCTTTATTTTTTACAAATCCTGCTACAAGGGAAATGTGATCATTTGAATATTTTTACACAGTCTCCTGTAGTATTAGCAATATAAATATGAGATCATGTCAGGGCAGTGAAAGCAGAACCTGAATCTCTAGTTTGTTTTTAAATCAGGCCAACTTAATGAAGTATAAGGAGTGACAATCAAGAGGACACCGGTATCAATGGAGGCAAGTGAAGTTTTAGCTTTTTAGAGTTAGGGTTTGATAATATAAGGTGCTCTGTTACTAATGCAGTTGGCTGTTAAGTGTATTGTAGAAATGTTTTTCTGTAAGTTGTTTTTTAGTGGCATGAAAAATCTGCAGTTATGCATCCATATGCCTGGATTTCTGAAGCACTTTAGCAGTTAACTTAATTTGCTTACCACTGGTTGATATTTTGTATGTTGGGAACCAGCTTCAACCGGTTTGGAATTCTTTTTCGTAAAGGGTGCGGTAGTTTCAGTAGGCCTAATAACAAACTGGAAAATCAATGATTGGTACTTGGCTGCTGGCTCTGTTTGCTTCGTTTTAATTAGCACCCCTACCCCCCCCCCCCCAAAAAAAAAAAAAAA
>NW_017729022.1:149148015-149152183 GCF_001723915.1 Gavialis gangeticus | reverse complement strand
AAAAAAAAAAAAACCAAACCAACCAACCCAGTGAAAGTCTTTAGTGTCCTTTGTTAACATATGAAAGACATTGGAGTTTTAAATAGTTGATAAGATTCAATTACTATGCAGTTTTGTCTGTGGAAATACTTTTTTTTTTAAATGTTCAGGAAAGAAAAACAAAGGAAAGCCTCCCATTTGGGTGTTCCTGTCATCTTTAACAAATAACTTTGTCTTCCCTCCAGGAATTTGCATTTACAGTTAACTTTCATGTATGTAAACTACTTGAATGGTCAGGATTCAGTCTGAAATGAGGCATTTGATCGGATGCCTGTAGTATGTCATCGATCTGTCTGTGTGATATTTGGTATTAATTCCCACAACAGTCGGTACCAGTTTGCAATTGTTTACAGTAAATGAGAATTCAGTTCCATGTAACAGCTTTCTGTATTGCTGCTCAGAGGATATTGGAGGTGACCTAAATTTCAGTGGGAGTTCATAAATATCTTCAACAATATCTTCAACAATAGAGTTGCCTCAACTTTGTGTTCTGTTGAGAACAAATTGTACATTTTCTATGTATATTTTGTGTCTAAGTCTTCTAAAATAGGAAAATATGCCTCCTTACATCCTGAAACCTTGTTGGGTTGTAATTCAATCAATATATTCATTTTTTTACATTAGTCTTTTGTCCCATACACTGAGGTCTTTCAGTTAGTGGTGGATTTGAATGGGAGCAACTAACATTTTACACGGGGTTGTCAGTGCAGCCCACTCTTACAGAAAGCTAGACAATTAATGAATTTATCATCTATAGTCTTTTATCATTTACTGAAGTTATCTTTTAGGCTAGATATCAGAAGGCACTACTTCATGGTCAGGGCGGCTAGGATCTGGAACCAACTTCCAAGAGAAGTGGTGCTGGCTCCTACCTTGGGGTCTTTAAGACAAGGCTAGATGAACACCTTGCTGGGGTCGTTTGACCCCAGTACTCTTTCCTGCCATGGCAGGGGGTCGGACTCGATGATCTGCTCAGGTCCCTTCCGACCCTACAAACTATGAAACTGTCTTGACTTTAGCAAGGCTTTTGACCAGCTAAAGTCTCCCACAGCATTCTTGCAAACAAGTTGAGGGATGTATGGGTTGGATGAATGGACTAAGGTGGATAGAAAGCTTGCTGGATTGTCACGCTCAATGGGTAGTAATCAATGGCTCAATGTCTAGCTGGCAGCTGGTATCAAGTGGAGTGCTCCAGGGGTTGGTCCTGGGGCTGGTTTTGTTCAATACTGTATCTTCATTAATGATCTGGAAGATGGGATGAATTGCATCCTCAACAAGTTATTGGATGACAGCAAGCTGGGGAGCGAGGTTTAGTAGATGCACTGGAGAGTTGGCCTAGGATTCAGAGTGACCTCTGCAGAAAAGGACCTGGGCGTTACAGTGGACAATAAGCTGGATATGAGTCAACAGCATGCCCTTGTTGCCAAGAAGGTAACAGTGTACTGTGGTTCATTAGTAGGAGCGCTGCCAGTGGATCGAGGGAAGTAACTATTTTGTTCTATTCTGCATTGGTGAGGCCACAATTGGAGCACTGTTTCCAGTTTTGTTCCCCCCCCCCCACTATAGAAAGGATGTGGACAAATTGGAGAGAGTCCAGTGGAGAGCAACAAAAATGGTTTGGAAGCTGGGGCACATGATTTAGGAGAGGCTGAGGGAACTAGGTTTATTTAGTCTGCAGAAGAGAAGACTGAGGGGGGGATTTAATAGCAGCCTTGAACTACCTGAAAGGGGGTTCCAGAGTGGATGGAGCGAGCCTGTCTTCAGTGGTGGCAAATGACAGAACAAGGAGCAATGGTCTCAAGTTATAGCAAGGGAAGTTTAGGTTGTATATTAGGAAAAACTTTCTCACTAGAAGGGTGGTGAAGCACTGGAACAGGTTACCTAGAAAGGTGGTGGAGTCTCCATCCTAGGAGGTTTTTAAAGCAAGGGTCTACAAAGCCCTGGCTGGGATGATCTAGCTGGGGACGGTCCTGTTTTGAGCAGTAGGTTGGACTAGATGACCTGAGGTCCCTTCCAACCCTAATATTTTATGATTCTGTGATTGGTAGTGACACCTCTCTTACAGTAGTGTCCTGCCCATGATCCGTGTGGCTTCAAACATCCTACTTGCCTCCATATTGGTGGACCACAAAGTATACTCTGTTACAGGGTTGGACAATTATTTGGGCCTGCGGGCCACATAGGCAGTTTTGGGAAGCTGTTGGAGGCTGGTCAGCAGCAACTCCTTCCTACTGCCATAACAGCCTGGAGCCCCCATGCCTTGCAGCTCCTCCCCACCACAGGACCCAGCAGCAGCCAAGTGCATGGCCCTGGTCTGCTCCACTCCCCGCTCTGGACTCGCCCCAGACAGAGTGGACCAGCTAGGACCCACACACACAGCCCTGACCCTAGTCTACCCTGTGCTCGTTTTGGATCGGTCCACCCACGATGAGCAGTGGCAGCAGCTGGGCAGAAACTGGTGCTGGGTGCGGAGGAAAAGTGACCACCTCCTCCTTGCTGCTGCTGGATGCTTCTTGCTGCAGCCAGTGCCCAGGCTCCTATGCAACTCCTCTACTGCCAGCGCTGCCCCGCTGGGTGGCTTGGAGGCAGTGCTGACGGTGATGGTGTCAGTGGTAGAAAGGAGCCACAGGCCAGCCTTGGTGTAGGTTTCAGGTGGCTGCAGCAAGAAGGGCCAGCGGCAGCGAGAGGGAGGTAGCCACTTATCCCCTTGTGCCCAGCAGCAGCTTCTGCCCAGCTGCCACTGCTCATGGGCAGGTGGGTTTGGAGTTGGTGCAAGGTGGCCCAGGCCCAGGGCTGTGCACACAGGTCCCGGCTGATCTGGACCTGGTCTGCTTTGCTTAGGGTGGGTCTAGAGCAGACGCAGGGCAGGCCGAGCCAGGGCCAGTATAAGAGCAATGGCTGTGCATGCAGGTCCCTGCCAGTCTCCATGGGGCCAGGGCTGGTGGTGGTAGCAGCTGGAAGGAGCCACCATTGGTAGGGCTGCCTAGAAGTGGAGTCCAGCGACCGAGCTGCCCCAGTTTTGCTGCACACCTGGGTGTGGTGTGACGTGCCATGGGCTGGACAGCACCTGGGCCAGGTGGGACCAAGGTACCCACCATGGGCTGGACAGAGTCCCTCTGTGGGCTGTATTTTGCCCACCCCTGCTCTATTAGGTATGCCTAGGGGTTGGGGATCAGAGCAACACTTGTGGAGGCGGGGCTTAATTTGTGGCATTTACCAAAAAAGTTGGCCACCATTGGTTTAGATACTTCTTACACTTTATTGTTAGCCATTTCTTGAGGTCTGTTGTGGCCCTATAGGTTTATGACTATTGCACCAGGATAGTAGACTCTTTGTCTTGCTTTTAGCAATAAGTGGGCTAGTTTTGAATCCCAAAAGCTTCTTTAGTTAAATCCTTCATTGTTTGAAGAACTTGCTTTCTTACTGGCCAATGTGGAAGAAAATCTGAGGCAAGTGATAATATGGGATTACCTTAATCCATTTGCTCCTTTTCAGATGGTGTCTGCATAGTCACAAATATGAAAAAAAAAAAAAAAAAAAAAAAAAAAAAAAAGGCAGTTAAGAAGATGCCATTGACAATACTAAAATTTTGTTCTTTACACTTAATGATCTGAGCAGGAAAGTATTAATGCTTACTCTCACTTACTGTCTTTGACTTTATAAATTAGTAAACATGAGCTGTTCAGATTATTGTGGAATTTGGATCTCCGAATTGGTATGCTTAGCTAAATTAGGTACATGAATCACCCCAATGTGCAGAAGTACTTTATGGATCTCTGCACAGTGGAATTCAGTATTTTAATTGATTCTTAAACTATATTGCTGGGCTAACAGATTTTATTTCTGAAGATATAGCTTAAAGTGTTGACTTTTATAGTATGAAATGCTTTTAGTGGTCTCTCCTAATTTGAGACAGCTGAAGGTTTCTAATATGAATATGTTTCATTTCTGTTGCAATGCTTAACATTCATTTTTTGTCTCATGCTTTTTGTGATGGAAAAAATATTAACCTTCTTTTCCCAAAAATATACTGTGCATCTACCATCTCTCATTGGGATAGGATAGTAGGATCTGGCTCAATAAGTACTCTAAAACTGTGTGTGTGTGTGTGTGTGTGTGTGTGTGTGTG
>NW_017729022.1:149146605-149147961 GCF_001723915.1 Gavialis gangeticus | reverse complement strand
AGGGCAGTGTGTGTGTGTGTGTGTGTGTGTGTGTGTGTGTGTGTGTGTGTGTGTGTGTGTGTGTGTGTGTGTGTGTGTGTGTGCGCGCGCGCACACACATATATATATGTTGCAAAAAAACTATGTGTATATGTGTTGCACCAAATTTCTGTCTTCAGTGTTATCAATTACTGAACTTATTTTTAAAATAATTTATCCAGAAAATATGTGCCTGCTTGTGGAGACATTAGTGGGTAAAAGACCACTTGTGTAGTAAAGGTAGTCATTGTGATCCAGGGGGGTTGCTCTTTATTTCCTCTCATGTACCTTACATCCTTTCATCCACCTAAGAATATCCTTTGTTTATTGTTTAATTTAAAATTAGCTTTGGAACTTTAAGACTAAATAACAGTTATTTTAGTCCTTGCACAGAATTTTTTTTCTATTAGTTAGATTTGAATCTTTGTGAGTCTGTTTCTTCTTAGGCAAAATTTTGCCAGACTTAATTATATATGCATTTGAAGGTCTTGATTTCCTCTTCCCAATATAAATGAGGTAGCTGATGATTTTCAATAACAATCCGTTTTTACTCCTTGGTGAATGGCATAGATGGGTTTTCTGACTTGTTAATGCTGGTGATGTAATACATTTGGATGCACCGATATGCATGATCCTTCAGAACAAGAATGAGAACATCCATTGTATATCTACAGGTGTTGAAAACAAGGTATTTGGGGACCTACATGGTGGAATTGAGCTGGGGGTGTGTGCACAGGTGTGCCTGTATGCACTGTATATCCAGTACTGTTTCTAATTTTTGTATAATATAGTAACATTAAGAACTTACTGCTGCATTCTACATTAGATTCAGGCTTACCATCCTTACTCAGATTATGTGGTCCTTCACAGTTTAAGTCATAGGTGGGCAATTATTTTGGGTGGAGGGCTACTTAACAAGATTTGGCGAGCTGTTGAGGCCCACATAGGTAGCTCTGCCCCTTGACAGATGCCCTGCCCCCTGGATCCCATCTTGGGACCAGAAGTGCCCCCCCCAACCCCTGGCCTTTGTCACCAGAAGTCCCTCCCCTTGTCCCTTGGAAATACTCCTTTTGGGAGGGGGGAGTTGCCATCTTAGAACCAGAAAAAAACAAATCATATGCTAAAAGTCAAACACCTACTGTAACATTTAAATGTTATTAAAAAAAATATTTTTGTCATGGTTTGTGTACTGTATATAGGGGTGATTGCACAATAACGAAAATAAATTCTTAGTCTTTTATATTGCGTGTGGGGGGGTGGTGGGTGTATGGTAGGGGGTGTATGGTGGGGTGTAGGGGAGTTTATGGTTGGTTGTAGGGAGGTGTGGGGGAGTTTGAG
>NW_017729022.1:149127624-149146438 GCF_001723915.1 Gavialis gangeticus | reverse complement strand
GGGGAGGAAGGGGTGTGGGGGTGGGGAGGAGACTGAGGCCACCACAGTGAGGGAGGGAGTTAGGCAGGGGCTGGGGGCATTGCCCAGCCAGGGCAGTGAATGGGACCCTGCAGCCGGGGCAGGGAGCAGGACAGAGCCATGGGCGGCTGGTCCAAGAGGTGCAGGGGGAGGGGGGTGGCTCCCTGACACTGTGTGCACCCCTGGGGGAGGCATGCCAGGTATGTGTCGTCCCCCCCTCCCCCCGATTTGTACACGGGGTGGAGGCGGGCTGCAGGCTCAGGGCCAGGGCTGTGGTGCCAGCTTCTTCCCGGTGGAGGGGCTGGGCTGGAGCTGGGGGTGGCTATAGCCCCCCCCAAACTGCTCCTAGTGCTACCCCTGCTCAGGGCTCCCTGATCTGCTGCCTTTCCCTTGGGAGCCCCCTGCTGTAGGGTGGGCAGGGATGCGTGGCCAGTGGGGTGGCTCCTGAGGGAAAGGCAACAGAGTGCAATGGCCTGAGCAGCGGCATTGCTGGGAGGGGTTGTGGGGGGCTATAGCCACTTCAAAATTCGTCTTAGCCCCCCCTCCATAGCCACTTCTCCCAGTGCAGCCTCCGCCTGCCTGCCCCACTTCTGCCCACTCCAAGCCCAGTCCTGGCCCAGCTTCACTACGGGGAAGAGGCTGGTGCCGCCCTGGCCCCCAGCTTGCAGCAGGCAGCCTGTCTCTGCCCAGCACACAAATCCGAGGGGGTACATGCCCCTCCCATGCTTCCCCTGGGGGTGCATGCAGTGGCAGGGAGCTAGACCCCCTCCCCACTCCCTCCTCTGCACCCTCTGGTTGAGCTGCCCACGGCTCTGTCCTGGTCTGAGGCCCTGGGGTCCCATTTACCACCCTGACTGGGCAGTGCCCCCAGCCCTTGCCACTGCCCAACTCCCTCCCTCACCATGGGGGCCTGGATCTGCACCCCCCAAGCCCCTTCCCCTCCACAGACTTACCTGCAGGACGTTGCTCTCCACGCTGCCCGACTGCGTTCTTATAAATCGGCTGTCAGGTTAGTATTGACCCATATGGCTAATTAGTAATTGGCTATCGTTATTGGCCAAGAAAATCTTTAGTGGTGCACCCCTACCTTACGGTCATTGTGAGTTTCCCAGGTGCCCTGGATCTAATCAGTAGTAGCATGCTCTGTATTCTGAGTACTCAGAAGTAAGAGTAGCAGGCCCTCTGTACACTAGCTCATGGTTGATTCCCATACACGTGTGAATGAATAATAAAGGTTTGTTTTACTAAGGCTACCAAAAGTAGTTCACTTACCATTGGCACAATAGCGTTAAGTTAAAATAACGTAATCGTTCCCATTTCAGCCACACAGGGACATCTAGGGCAATGGTATGGAGCTGATGTTCCTCAGCTCTAGGAATAGATGTCTCCAGGGGCATATTTCATTACTAGAGTTCAGCTCTTTTTCAGGTGCCTCCTGAGTCTGTATATTGTGCAGCTACTAGGTCTTATGCCAGGGAATGGCATCTTCCCACTGAGGTGTATTTAGTCTTCATTACTAAACTGCTTTTTCTCCACAGACCGCTCCCATGCTGCTCCTTCTTGTCTGCTTCTGCTCAAACTGACTCATTCGTGATCCAGCTCAGCTATTGCTACTTGGGCATATTTCCCTTCCCTGTGCTGGAAGGATTATGGAGCTCTGCTAGGTGGATGTTGCATTGGACATTAACAGAGAGCCCAGTAAAGAACTAGTAAATTCATTACAGTACAGTAGTATTCATTATAAGCTAACAGATTTGTTAAGAATTAGTGGGGCTCCACAGAAGTCTGTTTGGGGGTCAGTGTTTAATATTTTTATTAACCTCTGTGCAGAAATACTAATATAATAACATTTGAGATGACACAAAACATGCAGTTATAGACACTTTGAAGGATAGGGTTAAAATTCAGAAGACACTTGCATTGGGGAGCTAATAGTAACAAAATAAAATTCAACAGAGACTAATAGAAAGTGCTACATGTAGGAAAAAAAACCGAAATGCACAAATCGAGAATGGGGCATAAACTAGCTTGGCAGTAGAACTGCTGAGATGTTTCTGGGGTTTATGGTGAATTGTAAATTTGATCCAAATCGGCGGTGTGCTGTTGCAAAATAAGAGGTGGATATTAAATGCAACTTGGGGTTGTATTAACATGGGAAGCAGTTGTACCCCTATACTTGGCTGTGCTGCACCCAGTTGCTCTGGGGACAGAATCAGGTCTGTGGGCCCTAGTTGAGCACCACTAGTCTAACAATATTTGAAATACCAATATCTGGGCTTAGTACTCTTTGTAATAAAACAAATATAATGGTAAGTTTAGGTGTGGTTTGTATAACCACTCTGTATTCTTTCTCAGCTTGCAGTTCAGCTGTCTTATGCTTCAAGGGGCAAGCCTGGAGACTTATACCTGTATTTAATTAAAAACTTGCTTAAATCAAAAAACCTTGTAGAAAGAAGAGCTCTGCAAAGCAGGATATGTATAGATCAAAATGACTTACTGCTTAAAAGTAGTGCACATGTCCTTGCCAGTTAGGAATTTTCTTATTATGGTGATGTTGACAGTAAGCAGTTGTAGGGTAGTCTTGAATAAAGCAAAAGCAAGTCTTCTAAATTTTGAAGTTTCATTAGGGTTGTCTTTTCTTTTCATTCAGGTTTGCCCATCTACTATAAAAATATTATTTCTATCTAAAAACATTGATTTTAAAAATTCATCTTGTAGTTATCACAAGTCAAGTTCCATCAGTTCTTTTGAAGGTAAAAATAGCTACCTTAGCAGTTTCGTAAAAGCTATTGTGGGATAGACTGGAATTAATGACCTTTTGTAATTTCAAACTCTGCACCTTCAATAATAGTGCACTTCACATTGCGAATTTGTTGTTACGTACCTCTATGTTGTAGCATGGTGCTCTGTTGCTTTTTTCCCCCCTCCTCCCCCTACATGGATACTTTTTGGAGGCAGGTTATTGTCTTTCCTTCTCATTTTTTTTTCTTCATGGTTTCTCGTGAGATTGAGAGGGTGTTGCATACTAGCATTAGGGATACATGAGCTGGGGAAATGGGAGACCTTGCTGCAATGTGCTTAAAAAAAAAAAAGGGTTAGGGATACAAGTTCTGACAATTTTTCATTTAATGTAAGACAGGTTGAACAAAAGCCTTGAGCAGACAGTTGCTTGTGTAGGTGTGGCAGGAGAATCTGGGAAGAAGAATGCATGCTATCTATAGACGTCTGAGAAAGACGTGGATTTGAGAGGTGAACTGTTTTGTGTAAGTAAGATCTTTAGCAAGGCTAGTAGAAAAGAACTTTGCTTTTGACTATTTAAAAAAAAAGTTTTGAAGGCAAGACATTACGACAACTAGGAACATAATCGAACAGCAGTAACATAGATGATGTTACCTATGTTTTTGGGTTCAGTGCAGTGCCAGCAATTTCTGGAGAAAGTCTGGTGTACTGTCCTGATATCCCACTATTTTATAAAGCATATTGCCAATAGCATGCATATTATACCAGCAAAGCTTTACAGACTTTTCCCTACATTGATCACTGTCATGCAAGGTAGCTTTTGTCAGGTTCTGATTCAGTTTTGAACAAAGTGTTCCTGATGTTCTTTCCCAGTCCATTCCTGGCAGGGATGATGTGCTTGAAGTCCATAGAATGATTCATCCATTTAGTTCCGTCTTTCTGGTGTTTTTTCTTTCCGACTGCGAAGAGCGTTTACCATTTGGTGCCAACTTAAAAGTATGAAAGTAAAATGGGAATTTAGCTTAAAACTTCAGCTCATAATATTCATAACTAAAAGTTGTCATTAGTATTAAATGCATGTTGCTGAATAGAGCAAAAGCTAGTGAGTGCACACAGCGTGTTAGATCAGCCGTATTTACTAAGTTGCAGACTGCACAGATCTGCCTTCACTCTCCCTCTTGAATGTCTACTGTGCAGAGTTTAATGTTCACTTTGTGCTGCTAAGCCAAGATTAAATTTTAGCCCCTCAATAAAACACAGGCAACCGTCCTGTAAAAGGTGAGGAACTTTTGTCAATCTTTCTTCCTTAATTCAGACTATTGCCTTGCATTCAGTTACGTTTGGAATTGTTCCTAAAAATGTCCACCTTGTGTTGCTCCAATTCTACTCTACATTTCAGTGATCTTAGTATTGCACTAGCTCTTAAGCCTTTACATTTAAAATTAGGTTCTGTATAGACTGGAAAGCTGACTGAAGGCCAGTATTTTTGTTTATCACAGATCACCTTTCATCTTTATTGTAAATTAGTAGGTTGGTCTCTATGTAGACCTTAGGATTGCTACTTCAGTCCTAAGTTCCAATGGACTTAATTTCTGGAACTGATACGTATCCAGTGCTATTGAGCTTTATCTGGAAGTATAATTTACTATCTTTTTAAAATTTAGGTTTGTATTGTTTGTTTCTCTTTTAGTAAGGGGAAAAGTAAGCACCACTTTTTTTTTAAACTGTGGTTGGTAGAACTTCAGTAAAGCTATTTTTAGAAATCAGGTTTTTTTCGTTGTTTGCTTTGCAGCTTTGGAAGGTAAACTTGAATTACTAGTTCTTCCGGTACCCAACCAGCTATTTGATTCTGTACTCTTAACTTCTGCCTCTTACAGAAATAAATAGAAAGGTTGCCCTCTGCTGGAGACTCAAGACTTGATGACAAGAGCAACTTTTCAGTGCACAAAATTTGGAAAAACACTTGATAAGGGTTGAATACAGCAGTGGAGTTAGCAGGGGAATGGTACAAAATCTATAGCATGCAAACAATGAAATGGAATAATTTTGCACAATTGTATACCTGCTTATCAGTCCTGTTGCTTATAGAAACAGTTCAAAGCCTCAATCAAAGTTATTTATTCCCACTTATCTTTAGAAAAATCCTTTGTAGGTCAGTAATGAAATGTACTTAAAGACTTGGGATAGTAAGTAATTTTTAAGGTTTTTTGCATTAATTGTAGTGTGTATGATACAGGAATTAAGTCTTCGACAGACAGTGCTGCAATCAAGTGCGACCATTCGTGTACACTTCAACTTTAATCAATCAGCACACATCACCAAATGTGATAAGCAGGATAAAGTTTTAATGTAATTTGAACTGCTTGGAGTACAATTCAGGTATAAAACATGTTCACAGGTTGGTTGGGAACGAGGGAACAAAGAAGGAAGTAAATAGCTTGGATCAGCTTCAGGCTCCATTCTGATACAGAGCTGTGCTGGACAAGGAAGAGGCAGTCCTTTGTAGAAAATTTTAGTCCTCTGGGGGTCAGACATTGTGGCAGGTATGCCACTCCAATCCCCTTCCCCTGTGTGATCGTCTGCTCCCTGTCCAGTGTGCCACTGTGCTTCCTGTTACTGCCTGATCTGCCATGTGCCACACACACAGGCTGCCTGTGCTACTTGTGGCACTTTTGTTTCAGATTGGTCACCCCTGTCTAGTCAGTAAGAGTTACCAGTATTTGGCAAAATAGACGCTCACTTTGACTTGTATTTTGGTCTGCGGATCTTGGTAACATTTCAGTAATGGTGATAGGAGCCCATTTCTCCCCATGAACACTCCCTTCAGTTTGTTGCTAATGTATATAGCTGCCAGTTAAACAGCCTTAACAGTCTAAAAGCACTTCATCCCTTTTTCCTTTTTTTCTTTTTCCCTGCAAAGTACCATTTTTAAAGCAAGTAAACTTAATGCAAAACACTACATTAAAACTAGAAGTTAAGAAAAAAAAGTAAAGTAAAAAATTGAGCTCGATTTCTGCTAGTACATGTGAGCCTTAGTACTAATGCCTCACAATCTTTACATACAAAAAACTAGAACTCTTGGTTCCAAAATGTTACCTTTTATTAGACCAACTGGGAAGTTGCAAGAAAATTGTCCTTTATATTTCTTGCGATTTCCCATTTGGCCTAATAAAAGGTATCATTTTGGAACCAAGAGTTCTAGTTTTTTGTATGTCGTCTTGTCTCAGAACAACACGGCTACCAAGTAAATCACAATCTTTACTATGTTTATCTTCCTTCGATGGGAGTTTAGTAAGGAAGTATGATGATTCTTTTTTGGGGGATATTTTTTCCAAATGGAGAATTGAGGCATCGATTTGCCTAATATCATGCAGGAGATCCGTGGAGTTGGAAATTGAGCCTGCCAGTATGGCAGTCTGGGCTATAAAACTAGTTGCTGAGCCATTAATGTTACACTTCTTGTCAGACATTAGACACTTGATCACATGTTCAAATGATCTTGTGTACCAGGAGTCGGCATACATTCTAGAAAAAAAATAGAGAATTTCTCCATTAGTGCAGATATTCTTGCTTTTGGCAGCTTTTTGTTTTTCTTTTTGCTTGTGCACAGATCAGTCCTGCTTAATACTTTCCTGTCAATTTTAGTAATCTCGCATCAAACTATTTGTAAAAGCTCTGGATTTCATTTGAAATGTACTGACAGATATGTCAGTGTTATGTCAGCACTGAGGCTGATAATGTTAAAATTGTGATTAAATAGCATAGCATAGCAAAAGAGGAAGACATTTCTTGTTTTGCCACACAAAAAGCTTACAGACCTCATTGCAGTAGGAAAAAAAACTATAGCAAGAATTGGTGGTGAAGGGTTGACAGGGAGCAGGGAATTTGGTCCCAATGTAATGAGTGGAATGTGGCAGAACTTAGTCTTTGTTATTTACTGTTTTCTGTAACTGCCAGTTTCTTTCCATGGTGTTTTGTGTTAAGCTTGCTTCTGTCCTGGTACCTTGTGGTACAGTGACACTTTGTAGGATGGAGCTGATAGGAAAAGAAATGAAATGCTAGCAGTTAAATTCTGCAAAAATATTTGTTAATACTGATTCCACCCCTCACCCATCCAACTGGGAAGAGAGCTCCATGTTTAATGCATATTGATATTATGTATAATTCAGAACAGAGAAAAAACTAGCTTGGAATACAAAGGGGTAAAATATCCATAAAATAATGGCACAAAGTCCTTCAAGTTAAGGGGTGCTTAGGAAACTTGACGTTGGTTGAATTGATTCCAGTAACTGGAAGAATATAACAAAGAAAATACCTGTACTTAGTAGCATTGGAACTAGCTGCAAGGGGCATCCTGAGCCACTGAGTCACAGACAGCCATTCACCCATGATTTCTTAAAAAAAAAAAACAAAAAAAACCCACTCCAAACCCTCACGTACAGCAACTCGTATATCTGCTTTTATGCCTTGTAAGCGTGCTACAGCCGGGGAAGGGACAGCCAGTACCCTGCCACTGTGATACCAGAGGACCAGTTGTCCATAATACAAGATCAGAGGATCCTAGGGATAGGACCATACCCTTTTACATTACTGAGAAAAACAAATATTTCCCTGGTCCTTTCCAATTAGACCTGGGTAGAAAATCCCTTCTTTACCCCAGGTTGGGTAATCAGCATGACCCTAAGCAGAACAGCAAAATCCTTTAGTTGGGGATCTCTGAGTTTTCTGAGTACCTGTAGGAGCATCAAGGTACCCCAGTCAAAACCCCCGGACTTAGGTGTGACCACTGCTTCAGAGGAACTCAGAAGGAAGCTTTGGCAGAGGGAGCATAGGAGAAGCCAATAAAGCAATTATCCTGGGGGGAAATCCGTCCTGGCTCCTGCAAGCAGCCAGCAAAAGCTATGAAGAATACTACTGCCAGCCCTCTGCATAATGGCCCCTTGCAAATTTATTGAAATGGTAAATACAAACAGAATAAATGTGGAAAGCCATGAGATACTAGAGCAGCGGCTCCCAACTTCGGGTTGTGACCCAAATGAGGGTCGTGGGGGCTATGCCAGTGGTGCTGCACGCAAAGGATGAGCCACGCCACTTGCTCAGAGCTCCTCTGCTGCTGAGCCACCACTGCTGCCACACTCTGTTCTCAGCAGCGGGTTGCGGCAGAAAAAGTTTAGGAACCACTGTATTAGAGTCTCTAACCAGCATGGTTTTCCATGGTTTCCAGCAGATTTTTCTGAAGTTGTTCAAATTGGGTCAGGGTTTAGAGAGAACCTGAATTTCCCGTGAAACCCAAGCCAGCTAGGTGACTTGGCAGAAATACAGCAAATTGAATTTCAGTATTGATAAATGTAAACTAATTCATGTTGGAAGGAAAAGTTTAACTATTCCTACTAGAGGTGCACCAATACATTGGTCCCGTATTGGATTGCTACCAATATAAGGAAAATTAAGAGTATAGTTTCATAGTTTCTAGGGTCAGAAGGGACCTGAGCAGATCATCTAGTCCGACCCCCTGCCATGGCAGGAAGAGCACTGGGGTCAAATGACCTCAGCAAGGTGGTCATCCAACCTCTTCTTAAAAACCCCCAGGGTGGGAGCCTGTGCAGGTATGAAAAGGCACACCTGCCTCTTACTGCATTTTTAAGTTTATTGATGGATTGGCTGCTGCTAAGAGGCAGGAAGCAGATCTTCGGCCTGACTTTTGGAGTAAACAATAAGATACATACCATTACAGCAGAATACCAGTTCTCATCTGTACCTTCACATCTGGGGAAAGATTGACATGGGAAAGATGAAGTCCCCCACCCACACGCTTATATTTATTTCTAGATGTTTGATTAAGAAAATTTAGCATACGCTTACCGCTATGATATAGCAATATGTAAACTACACAAGTTTACATCATTCACAAATTATTAGCAGTATAACTATGGCTACCTCTTGTGTGTATATCCATTATTTACAATTTTTGTTTTTTACCTGTTATACCATTATTAATTCAGTCTTAGGTTAAAGCTTTCTAGCAAACTGTTTATACTTTTTTGTTGCTTAACCTGAATAGCATATTTTTGTATTTGCTTAGCTTGGCATGTTGCTTCATTTAATGTCCTGGTGATGTACCATTTGTAATGCTTATCAGATTCATGTTGTGGTTATTTAGAGTTTCAAGATGACTTCAGGCCTATTGCTTAGCTGCACTTCTACAGCCTTGCTTAAGCCATTAAAGTGACTGACATTGGTGACACTGAAGATGTGAGACCAGCCATTGTCAGGCAGAATACTAGACTGAATGCTGTGATCCAGTATGGAAGTCTTTTATGTTCAGTAGTAATTTGGTTTATATAATATTTCCACTTAGGACTTGGTAGAATGAAACTGTTAAGCTGGACTCCTGCTCATCTCAAAACTGAAATTTCTTACTGCATGGCCCATTGTAAAAGACTGCTAGAGAGAGAAGTTTATGAGAGAGTTTAGTGTTTTCTTCATAACCCCCTGCAAGAAATATTCTGCTTTACTGTAGCTCAGGCATGTCAAACGAATTAGGCCCTGCAGGCCAGATGAATCGCTTAGTACCAGTCCCTGGGCTGGATGAATGATGCGAGGCTGGCCCTGTGGGCTGAGCTGTGTATTCAGATCTAGAGCCTGGCCTGGCCTGGATCAGCTCATTGTGGGTTCCATATGCAATGCATGGAGATAATTCAACGCACATTGCATTTGGGTCAACCCCAAGACCCACGGGCTCCACTGTGGGCCAGGTGATAGGTCCTTTGGGCCATATCTTTGATACCCCTGCTGTCGCTCAAATAAAGCTGACATAGCGTCCAGATGAATGCATAGCAAATCTCCATTTCTGAGTTTGGCTCCACATATGTCAGGTAGAAGTATAATCCTTTCCCCGTACTTTGAATATGGAGATGTAATAGTTGCACAAACATTCTCAGATGGGGATGTGCAAGTGGGTGTAAGCAGCAACCAATGGCATTTCCTTGGTCCTGCATCTTGTATCCAGATTGCCCAAATATTTTTCTTCTAAGCAAATAATACTTTATGTTTAAGGAGGCTGTTCAGTCACAGGAACAGAACTACCAGGTCTGAGCCTGTCATACCTAATTGCTACATAGAGGGCTACGACCAAGTGACTGACCTGGCTGCAGAACAATCCTGAATGACAGGCGACTGCAAAAATTTGGAGAGCTCTAGAGGTGGTTTAAGAGTGGCCAGAAATTGTTTGCCTAGCAACTGCAGCCTTGCCAATCTAATACATTTCAGAACCATTATCATAGGTCACGTTCCTACTTAGAGAGCGGTAATGTAGATTAACGGGGATATTCTAATGGATCTCAGATCACTTCCCACCACCTCTGTTTACATGCTTATGTTTTTAATAACGTTGTCTGAAAAAAAAAGTTGTAGGTGTACAAAACGCTCAGGATTTCTTTCCTAAGTAAAATATGCACACATTTCCTTTCCAGGCTAGTTCACATTATAGAGAAGCAGCCTAGATTTCAATATTTATCTGAAACCTATTTAAGGGATACTCTTAACTACTTTTTTTCATAAAGTATTTTAGTATGGATTTTGTTTAATAGATTCAGTTATAACACTGATTTCATAGGGTTGGTTGAAATGGAACGTTTTTCTGCGGCTTAGAGATGCCTCCATTAAAATCTTCATATATTTGAAAAAACGTATGTTCAACAGACCTAGGGGTTTCCACACCTTGTTCTAGAAATTCATTTAAGAAAATGACATTTCTGAAGCTGCTGTAACTGGCTGCCTATTCAGGCCACAGTACTTTGTTGCCAGCTTGCAGAGCAGCGGCAAAAAAGCAGTGAAACTGCACCTTTTTCCTCCCACATACCACCATAATATTGTTGTTAAAGGTAAAACTCTTCTGTGTTGATGTGATTTTAAAGAAGCTAGCTCAGCTGTGCTGTGTTTTGATGTCAGGTGTTTCAAAGTCGCTTGACTCTGTCCTTGTGTGTAGACCTAGGTGCATCTTTTAATGCTACAGGTATGTTAGTATAATTCTTTGTTTCTAATGTACACTCTTAAAATATGAGCAAAGAACAACTTGGTGCACACAGGTGGGGGACAAGAGTCCTTTTACTTTCCTGCAAAAGCAAGAAAATAAACATTTGTTAAAAGATGTTGACGGGGACACTACATTATGGGAAGATGAATTATTCTCTAGAGCAGGGGCGGGCAATTATTTTGGGCAGAGGGCTGCTTACTGAGTTTTGGCAAGCCATCAAGGGCCACATGACAGGCAGCCAGGGGCAGATAAATATTAATTCTCTAAATATTTTAGGGGCTGTGCGGGCTGGATAGAATGGCCTGGCGGTCCCCATGCGGCCCATGGGCCGCATTTTGCCCACTCTTGCTCTAGAGGAATCTGCGGACTATATTACCATGTGGTGGAAAAATATTATCCGGTACTCCATCGATTGGCATAAGATGGCAGACTTGCTTCTTGTTTTACAACCCTTTAAGAATATTTCCCCCCTTTTTTGGCATTTTGTAACTGTGTTAAAAATAATAATACTTTATTATTAATAATAGTTTATACAAATATAAGCTAGTTTTTATCAAGCATTTAATTTTATCATGACAGTCCCTTTGTAGATGAAAAGCCAAAAGCTTTGGAATGCTTCTAGAATTTGCAAAAGTATGGAGAGTTGGTTGAGGAATGAATTATCTTCACCTTTTTGTTGTTTATCTTTCAGTTGTTGCAGCATCTCACTACAATGAAAAGGATTTTATTGCATTGGAATAGTAACTTTTTGTTGTTTCATATTGTATAAAGGTTTAAATAGTATGTGGTTTTTGTGCTCTTTTCTCCTTGCTAGAAATATAATAGAATGTAAATTCTGCCTTTCTCAGTTTGCTGGAGGATTGCTGCTTTGGGGAGGAAGGTGGGGGCTTAACCTCAGGGAAAGGTGTATTGTGAGTTTTCACACCTTTATTGCAGAGGTTAGGGGTGTTTTGATTACTTAAGACATCTTCTCTTTGAAACGTTCATTAGACATTCAAGTTGTAGATGTTACCAAAAGCATGGCTTAAATCATCTAAAAATCTTACTTGGTCTTGTCTCTTGCATTGTCATAACTTCACTGGTTCAATTCATAAGGGTTGGCAATGGGTGTGACTAAATTAAAAAGTATTCAAAGCTCTTATATACTTTCTTTTTTTATAGTTCAGTAGCGCTTTTCATTTTGATTTACTCCTATGAAGGCTTGCCAATTTGCATTAATTCTTGTCTTGATTTATTTTCGTGAAGGTTAAATTTGGTGGAGACCTTTGTGGTAGACACAGAGCTACGGCAGTGTCTTCAAGAAGACCTTCTGCGTCGTTTTCCAGACCTCAATCGGCTAGCAAAGAAATTTCAGAGACAAGCTGCAACCTTGCAAGATTGTTACCGAATGTATCAAGCTATTAACCAGCTGCCTAATGTTGTTCAGGCACTGGAAAAACATGAAGGTAACATGCGTCCCACCTTTAAGTGTTTTATTTGATGATATATTAATAACATCAAGAAGTAGTAGGTGGTTTTCTAAATATGGCTGACCTCTAGTCTGTTGAGAGTAAAATGTCTCTTAAAGGGAATTTAAAATGCTTTGCAATTCTGTATTGCCAGATAGGTGCTTTGAAATTCATTTTGAAGACTGTCCTATTTACAATGTAAGCTAGAATTCTGCTAATACATTTTGTTAGCTATCAGGTAGCTAGGATGGAGAATTTTCAGTTTTTTGTCTTCTGAGGAAAAAGCAGTAAGACTGTCTGTAGAACCCTTAGTAAAATTTTATAGATATAAGCAAGTTATGCCATAATTTTTACTAGAAAAGTACTGCTGCCAAACTCACTGTAGTTAGCTTATTATTGATTTTGCTTTTTGAAGGAAACTTTGTAATTATTATCTTATTCAAATGCCAAACTGAACTCACAAAGTCTTAAAACGTTGGGAGCAAAACTGGGAATGCTTTTTTTCTGCTTTTTTTGTTGTTGTGTTGTTGGAAACAGAACCATAGATTCAAGGAAAAACAGAGCTGGAGCTAGATAACCCCTTGAGGTCTGCTGAGGTCTTCAGTCCCTTGCTTAGATGAGAATTATGCTCATACAAGCCGCCCCATACAAACATTTGTTTAACCTGCACTCAAACAAACAAACCCTTCTGGTGAGACTTGCATCCTTTCTTGATAGAGGTGCACCAATACTTTGGTCCAATATCGGATCGGTACCGATATAAAGAAAATTGTCTATATCAGATAGGGGCCTGACGGGGCCAATAATTTGGCTTATAAATGCCTGTGCTGCGTTGGGAGGGGGAGAGAAGGGGGTATGGGGGGCAGATCAATGCCTATACGGTGAGGGAAGGAGGGGAAAGAGTCAGGCACTGCCCAGGAGGGGGGCGAGATGGGGGTGGGATGGAGATGCAGCTCATGGGGTTGAGGCAGCTCCTACCACTGCTTGCAGTCACGCCAGATTTTGCTGTGCTGCCACCCAGTACAGCCCCAGCTGAACGCCCCACCTCCACCCAAGCGCCAGGAAAAGCTGGGATGGTGCGGGGCTAGGAGTGGTGCTGTGGTGAAATCTGGGGTGACTGCAGCCTCCTCCCAGCACCGCTGGAGCCCACTCCAAGCCCAGCCCCCAGCAAGAAAAGCTCCGCGCAGCACCAGCTCCACACTGCAGCCCACACTGTACCACACAGATCTGGGGGCATATGCTCATCCCCACCATGCCCTCCATCTTCTCCAGGTGCAAGCAGCAGCAGGAGCTGCCTCCACACTGTGAGCTGTGTCTCCATCCCACACCCCTTCCCCACCCCAGCTGCCCCTCCCTCACCACGGGGGGGCATTGATCTGCCCCCCTCTACACTCCTTCCCTCTCCTTTCACCACACCGGACTTACCACCTGATGGCAGCTGTATTGGATATCAGATCAGTATTGGCCGATATGCCTCCTTAAATATCGGCTGTCGGTATCGGCCCCAAAACTTTTATTGGTGTACCCCTATTTCTAGATGATCTGTTCCAGTGTTTAAGCATCTTCTGAGTTAGAAAGTTCTTTGTAATATTTATCCTAAATCTAACTTACAGTATAAGCTCTGTGTTTGTTGTCCTGTATCCTTTTGACAAAGAAAGCAATTTATCCCCATTCTCTCTTAAATTTGAAGACTTACCTAATTCCTTTCAGTCTTTTCTTGTCTTCTCTTGACTAAATAGAGAAGCTCCTTTCTTCCAGTTTTCCTCCTATGTCATGTGTTATGGACCTCTAATCATTTTTGTTCCTCTCCAGTTTGGCAACATCTTTCTTGCCAAAAGCCCCACAGGATACTTGTGGCAAGGCCTCACTAATACTTGATGAGTGTGGAAAAATCACTTTGTGAGACTTTTATGCAACACTCTTGTTCATATATTCCAGTGTTCTTTTATCCTTTTTTGAGACGTTGTTGCAGCATTGACTTTTATATTTAGTTTAGCTAATCCTTTATCATCCAAGTGCTTTTCTGCCTAGTCTGTTATTCCCCATTGTGTATTTGTGCATTTGACTGCTCCTTCCTAATTGTGGTACTTTGTATTTGCCCCAGTTGGATTTCATCCTGTTTCAGACATTAGAAAAAAAATTATTTAGGGCTGTGTACACGCATTCAGATAATCTAGAAGAATTCTTCCAGGTTTGTTCTCTTGGTAGAAAAACTTACCCCGAGCCACATGTACAAACCATGCTGCTTGTATTAAAAGGTTGTGTGGTTGCATTTTGGAGCATGCCTGGGGACCCAGTCAGGATCTGTCTCAGATGTGCTCCTTCAAGTAGGTCTGGCCATTCCTAAACTACTGACAGTTCTCAGTGTGGTGCATTATGTTTCAGTGGTGATCTTGAAGTAGTACTGCAGAGGAGGAGTAGACATACTGTCAACTGTTTTGTTTTGGTTTATTGAGCTAGCAAGGGACACGGAAGGTATGGATCCTTCTATTTAAGTGTATAGCGATGGGACTGAAAAAGGCTTTTCTTCACTTGCCTGGAGTATGCATTTATCTAAATGCCATTTAAACGGTACTCATAAAGCACACTGCCCTTAGGGCTGCTCATAGCACAGCACTTGAAACTGATATGGGCCCCTTATGTTCAAGGCTTCTAATAGCCTGTTTTGGGGTCGCAGTTAGAAGCTTTGAAAATGAGGCAAGTAACAGCCATGTTACTGAGAAGGTCCCATCATTTTCAAGGCTTCTAATTCTTTGCTTCCCCCTTCAGTCTCTCTGGTGCACTTAAAGGGAGTATAGTTAGTTACCTAGTTGGCACATAAAGTTACTATGCAGATCATTGGAATATGATTAAGTTGCAGAGTAGGGCTGAACAATCGTATGTGCCCAAGCAGTTTGTATATTTAACAGATGCAGAAAGTAGTTGTCTAATATAATGTAAACAATAGACAACAAATCGGGATTGGCTAATGTAGTTAAGTGAATGATGCACTTATTTGGGATTCACGTGTGGAATATGCTATTTCCTTCATGCCTTGCCTTTTCTGTTTTCATCCCAGTATGCTCTTTCTCTTCCTTTTACTCTTATATATGTCCTTAGTAATTCTGCTTTTGTTAAAGCTGTCCCCCATTTTAGGGGATAACAGCTGAGTGTGTATTTTCTGATTCCCATTAAAAAGGAATCTCATAATGTTACTTCCAGCAGGTATTTAGAAGATGTGAATTTTGTATTTCTATTTGATTCAGCTGAATGCATTTAATTCCCTAACCAAAAAATGTATTGCTGTTCCTTGATATGAGAGAGAAAAATAGAGGAGATCACTACACAACAAGGTATAGCATTAGTATTAACTGGGAGATTTGCTTCTTGGCATTAGTCTACCATGCAAGGTGGTTCTTAACCTCCAAAAACTTCTGTCAACACTGAATTCTGGTTTTCTGTGTCACTATAGGAAAGAACTGATTGCTCACGTCAAAAGCTGACATTTTTTTCCTTTTAAAAAGGAAATATTAAAAAAGTAAGGATTTTTTTATCAGAAGCTCACTAAAAATGCCTTTATTAAAAAAAAAAAAAGTGTTACAAACTGGTAATGCAAAGCCATATTTGTATTTATGGGGGTATAATATGGAGGTAAAATGAATTTTTGGCAGAAATGTTAAGCATAAAGTAATTTTTCTCCCCCAGTTTTGGTTGAAAAAGTGTACAGTTTGGAAATGGGGAAATTGTGGACCACTTGTAGGTTAAAACTTAATTCTTATAATGTCAGTTCAAGACTTCTATTTCAGTCTCTCAGTTTTTCCATGCCTTCAGGGACACTGCTGAAGGACATAGAAGATAGTCATAGTAATTGACTAGGCATATTTAATTAAGAAAAAGAGAAGAAACAAATAGCAGGCAAGCATTAAGTGACGGCTACTTTGGCACAATCTCTTGCTATGTTTCATGGTGGAAAGCTTTCAGAAGTGGTCTACCATAGTGTATAAATGTGTAGTACCAGTACTTTTTTCCCCATATGACAGAGTCAGGTCTGTTTATCATGGGAGGGGACGAGGGACAGGTAAGGACATTATTTAAAAATTGGTAAACCTACATATCATAGAGGAAAAGGTATGTGATCTAGCTAAAGCTTATAAACATGAATAAATATTTAACTTGGTTGCTTAAAAGAAGCCAGTGAAGTGTTGCTCATGTAATATAATGATACATATCCACCAACTTGCGTTAAGGAACAGCTTTGAAACTGCTATCTTGAAGTTTAAAAATCTTGAACTAAAATTAAATCTCAGTCTTTTTCTGTTTACCAAGATTAGCTTTTATACTTCATATCCTTGCAGAGAAGTTATCTGGCATACAGTTGAAAAGGTTTTTAATACCTTAAACTTTGCTGAAAATCCTCTTCAAGAACAAACTAAATATGATTCTCAGTAATACTTTCACAAATTCCACCTTGCCAATGGCATAGAACTTGCTATGATGTCATGTTTGCCAGTACAGTACTGGTTTGTCAGTCTGATGCTGGAAGCTGCTTTCTGGCTTCATGGGTCTTTGCTGAAGTTTGGAGGATATGAGATGATGAGTTGATGCTAAGCCAGTATTTTAATTTTGAAACTTCACTGAATGTGGAAGGTAAATCTTTCATAGGTCTCACAGGATCCAGCTATCAGCTACTGTCATCTTTTTTTTTATTGAAAGCACTTTTTTATGCTCAGGCTGCCTTGGTAGAATCTTTTGCACATCAATATGCAGTTTCCTAAAGTATAGGGAGCACGATTTATTCTTTTAACTTTTGGATTATATTGTTTTTGCTTTATGGTAGAGATTTTTTCAGAAATGTTCTGAAGTTTATATCTTAATACTTTTAGATACAGAATGCTTTCTATTATACATAAAAAAAAAAATACCGTCGTAATCATTCAGGCTAGGGACAGAAGTTGCACATAAACCAGTTTAAGTGATGAGAAACTGGTTTAAACTTGTAACAGATTAGAAGCTTAGTACACAAAAACCAGTTTCTAAATGGCAGAAACTGGTTTAAGATAAACCTGGTTGAATGTAGTATCAGACTTAACTGATTGAAGCCATACAGGTTTATAGAACTTCTGTCCCAGAACCCTTCCTGGCTTAAGTTAAATCAGAGTCTCCCAGCATGCTCTGCAGCCCTGGGCTGGGCTTTGCTGTCTGCTTCAGAAAGCAGTGCTGGCCGCACCACTCTGCTTTCTAGCCAGAGCAGTGAGGGCTTGCTGACAAAGGGGGTGGGAAACCTGGCTGGGGACTGCAGCTGGGTCTGCTGGAGGAGGGGAGGGGGGAGATGGGGACAGCCCTTGCCGGACCTTTCCCCCCTGGTGTTGAGGTGGCATGGGGTGGGGCAACAGCCTGAGAGGGACTACTCCCTCCCGCCGGCATGTCCAGTCTGGGAGAGGCATTAATCTCCCCTTTCCCAGCTCCGTGTGATGGCTTCAAGCCCTACAGGACCAGACTAAGAGGCAGGAGGTATTGGCAAAGACCTGACACAATCATCGTGTGTGGGCTGGAGGATGGAGCTAAGGCAGGGGCTGGGCAAAATGCAGCCCACCAGCCCATTCTAACCAGCCCACAGGGCCCCTAAAAATTTAGTAAATTAATATTTATCTGCCCTGGACTGCTTGTCATGTGGCCCTCAATGGCTTGCCAAAACTCAGTAAGCGGACATTTGCCCAAAATAATTGCCCACCCCTGAGCTAAGGGAACAGGAGAGGGTCGCAGACAGATTGAGCTATTGTGACCAAAGAAAGCAGAGAACTACATTTGCATTATAAAGGGGAACTTGTAAACGGTGGGCGACTGTAATACCTAAGCAAGGGCTTTCTGAATACCTGGCTGTAAGCCTGGATCTGGACTTCTCCAGGCAGCTGGGGGAGGCTGTGCGTGCAAAGGATGTTGTGGTCATGGGGGATATGAAATACCCTGACATCAACAGGGAGGAGCAGTCGGCCAGGTCTACCCACTCCCGAAGGTTCCTGATGTGCGTACAGAACCTACACCTCGTGCAGGAGGTACTCATCCCCACTAGGGAAAACGCCATACTGGATCTGGTGTTAGCCTCTGGGGATGACGTGGTGGGGGAGGTGCTAGTACAAGGGAGGCAAGGGGACAGTAATCATGAAATGATCCAGTTTGCTATTCAGAGAAGGGTGGGGAGGGTAACTAGCACAGCGCAAATGCTTGACTTTAGGAAAGCCAACTTCGATGTGCTCAGGGCAGTAGTCAGGGAGGCACTCGGAGCCCAGGGTGTAGCTAGTATGGGGGTCCAGGAAAGGTGGTCCTTCCTCAAGGAGGCTATTTTTGGGGCACAGCAGGACGCAATTCCTCTGTGCAGGAAGGTGGGAAAAGGGTCCGAGAAACCTTTGTGGCTGAGCGTGGATATCCAGGCTGGCCTGAGGGTAAAGAAAAAAGCATACTGGCAGTGGAAGCAGGGGGCAGGGACCAAGGAGGAGTACACCTCCCTGACCCAAGCTTGTAAGGATTTGGTGAGGAAGGCTAAAGCAGCACTGGAGCATAGATTAGCTTCTGGGATTAAGGATAACAAAAAGTCCTT
>NW_017729022.1:149095603-149127360 GCF_001723915.1 Gavialis gangeticus | reverse complement strand
TCGGGTGACGGCGTAGAGAGGCCCAGGAAGGTATGCGAGTCCCCCGACTGTTCAGACCTAGTTAAGGACTACCTGGAGGGCTTAGATGTGTCCAAGTCGGTGGGCCCAGATGACCTTCATCCGCAGGTGGACAAGAGTGTGGAGAGCACCCTGTTCAAGTTCGCTGATGACACCAAGCTGTGAGGTAAAGTGAATACACCGGCAGGCAAGTTAGATATTAGGAAGAACTGCTTCACTGTAAGGCCAGAGCCTGCAATAGGCTTCCCGGAGAGGTGGTGCTCTCACCTTCCCTGGAAATCTTCAAGAGGAGACTGGACAGGCACCTGGCTGGGGTCTTATGACCCCTGCCACCCCCAGTGCTCCTTGCTGCCCATAGCAGGGGGTCGGACTAGATGATCTGTCTAGGTCCCTTCCGACTCACTGATTCTATGAGACACTCTGCCCTCAGGAAAATGTAAGACTTATGTAAGGTTTTCTCTGTTGTCTTGGTTGATTTACACTCCATTTTAAGTTAAACTAAGTTGTGTGTTCTCACTGTGTATTACTGGGCTGCATCTTAGCTTAGGCGAAGGTTTTTGGTGGTTCTGTTGTGTGCTTGATGTTGCAAAGTGTTGTGTTCAATACATGTTTGCTTCAGAGAAAGGACTACTCTTGTTCCAGCTTTGATAAATTCAATACCACTACCTTTTCCCCCACCCCGCTCCTCAGTCTGGCAGTGGCTGCCCCCCCCTCCCTCGAGTGGCAGTGGGGGTAGAAGCCTGGCAAGCACTGCCTCCTCTCCCCTTTCCCCACTGCAGATCTGGGCTGGATTTAAACCCCCATCCTTCGGTTCCTGCAAGGAGGGGTGAGAGTCTTGGTGGGCTTCTGTCTTTCCTTCCCTTTGGCAGTGGGTGGGAGGCATGCTCTAGCACCCCTCCCCCCCACAGCTTCTGGCTTGAGCTGCTGTAGGCATGTGGCTGCATTTCCTGAATCAAAAGTGAATGTCTATTTGCTAATTGGTTCAATCTGCACATCTTAGACTAATCTGCAAAGACTGAATCGATTCAGCTTTGGGCTTTTTGATGGTCTGTACTTAGCCTCAAGGAAATTAAGCATGGTTTTCACCTTAAGCTGGAAGCATGAAGTTTAGAAGTAACCAAATGCTTCCTTACTATGTAATTTTTTCTTTAAAACTAAATGAATGATGGCTATAATATGTATAAAATTCCTTTCAGTAAAAATTATGTAAAATTCATTGTGTGGATTTTAAACTGAAGCCTTTCTCCTTGGGAAGGGAGTAGGGAACCTTGGTTTAGCTTTTTGGCTTTGGTACACGTAAATCTTCTCGTTGAAAAATCCTAGTAAAAGACTATGTTCTCATCCATTAACAAAGGAAAGCTCTTGGGGAAGCCGGTTCTATTTAATATTACAGCAAAATAGAAGCTACAAAACTGAACAGAGCCTGGAGGGCATTTGAACCTAAAAATATCAAGCACAGTTTTGTGGTCATGAAGATATTCTCTTTGACCCTTTTCATGCCTATTGGCAGAACAGAATTTCCTTCGAATTTCTTTAATTTCCTTGAACCTCTACTTTAATAAAATATACAACCAAAAACATGCATGTGAGCTGCTAGTCCAAGCAATGTGTGTTTTCCTTTATTTGAGGATAAAAAAAATCCTTTATTAAATTTTGGGAAATGCAGTATAACTTCATAAACCTGGATATCAACAATCTGGAATTCTTAAAAATCTGGCACTTTTTAACCTTCCCCCTGCACTCCCCTGGACGCGGAGCAGGAAGCTTGCACGCAGTGCCTGCCGCTGCCATCCACCACCCCATGGCACCCCTCTGCATGTGGCCGCTGCTCCGGGACTCGCTGCCGCTCCTCCCTCTGCCCCTTCCTCCCCAGACATGGAGGAGGAAGCTTGCACGCGACGGCTGCCGCTGCCATCCACCACTGCACTCCGTGTACAGCTGCTGCTTTGGGACCGGCCACTGCTATCCCCCCCCTTGCTCTGTGACCAGCTGCTGCTCTGATTTAAAAAAAACCAGAATTTTCAAATTTCTGTCAGGTGCTTGGTCCCAAGCATGCTGGATTTATGAGGTTATACTGTACTTAGTCAAGTTTGGAAGAAGTCTGATGCAATAATACACTGTACCCCCTCTTGGCTCTTCAGCCACTTGTTCTGACAAGTTTATGCCTATCTCTTGGTACAGAGTAGTCAAGTTTGGCGTCTCTTAAGAGCATTCACTTACCCTTTCTCCCTAGCTTTGTTTTGTTGAGCCTGTTAGCTGCAGCAGCTTTTTAGTTTTGTGCATTTGTGATTCAATTTTTTTCTTTTGCCTCAACAGCATTACTTTGTAATTACAGGGGAGCATCCTTGGATATGAAACTAATACATTTTTAGGAGTCTTGAGGAGCAAGCTGGCTCTGACAAACTCCTACAACTACTACAAATAGATTTAAAAAAAAAAATCTGTCTAATCTATGAATCTGTCAGCCATAGGAGATTAGTTAGCTGCAGTATATCTAAAATAATAATTTGAATTAAATTAAATGGATTTAATTTGTCTCTGGACTTAGCTGCCCTCACTTAATTATTTTTGTAAGTATGGCCTAATGATTGCGGATGTGTGCAACTCTATTTATTACGTTGTAATTCAGTCTGGATCTGATCATTTTCCTATTTATTGAGACTAGAAGAGCTTTCAGCTCATCAGGAGATAGAATGTCAAAAAATGTTTTCTGGCAAATTTTGAGCCGCTGCCATGTTACAAAACTTCATTTTCTGATTAATGATTAATGATTCTGGGCAAGTAGATTAAGTGTACTGTTAAACTGGCAGCAGTGACTGTTTTCACCCGTGGGGAGGTGGGGTAAAGCATCTCATTGTCATTCTTCTTCTTCTTACGGATTATTGGAAGCATTAGAGCATAGATGCCAATTTTTTTAGCAGCCAAATTTTTACACAGGAACCATAAGACTGAAAGGGAGCTTCCTGGGTTAAGTCTAATCCCCCATTATTGTAGGCAACTATGATATATATCACTTTCATAAATTAATCACACTCCATGTTAAACTTACTTAAGGTTTTTGCATCTACTGTTCCTATTGGATAGCTCTTCAAAATCTGAATGCTCGGTAGGATTGGAAACCATCTCATCTCTGGTCTAACTTTATTTCTGTTCACTGTGTGCCCATCTGTTCTTGTGCCAGCATCATCCTTTAGCCTAAATCACTCTTCTCCCTTCATGCTTACCTTACCTTAACAGAAAATAAAGGTATTTTTTTCCCCAGGTGTCATTTTGCTAGGCTAAAGAACCCAAAGTACTTTAAGAACCCGAAATATTTTAGTCTCATCTTATAAAATAAGCCCTTGATTCCTCTGATGGTCCTGCCAGTTCTTGGCATCTATTTTTGTTTTCATGTAATCATCCTTGAATGCTGTACCCAGAATTGTACACACCATTCCAAGTAAGGTCTCACCAGTGCCTTGTACAGTGGTGTTCATATTTTTCAACTTTAGTTGACAAAAATACCTCATCTGATGTTATTTTTACTATGACACTTATATTTTTTATGACCACATCATTCGGGTGGCGTCACAGGATAACTAATACACCCAGGTCTCTCTCTCTCATCTTTTGTTATTTGTATTATGACAATTTTTATTGGAACATCAAATTTCCAAACTGCTTCAGTATCAGATTAACAGGAACTTCTGGAATTAATTATATGATAATGTCACATAAACCCATGGGTATCTATTTTCTGTGTCATTTGCTCCTGGTTTTTTTTCTCAATATTTTCCATATGTCAGGCTTTTAAAATTCTGCTTCTAGAAATTCAGTCACTCTCCTTAATAAAATGGTCTAACTTGTTAGCCATTAATAGATGTATTTAAAAAAATTATTTCAAACCAAATCTAGGAAAAACAATAAAAGCATAGAAGAAATCTGGAGAATAAGGGGAAGAAAAACAATTTTATTTTGTTTTGTCAGTCAAGATTTTGCAATAAAGACTAATCTCTGCCCACTCCATTCATGGCCTTGCTGAGAGGGATGCTATAGGGATGTTACATAGTGTGTTGGCACATGTGGACTGAGATAAGCAACTCGTTTCTCTGACTGTGAACATTGGGAACATCTTGCTGTGGGCTCAGAAGACTTGAGTGTTACCATTTATTGGCTATTCTGCAGTAACTGTGTGCCATACACACACTTTACCTGAGCCAACTGGAAGCTAAACTGGAATGGTTTAGCCTTCAATTAAAAAAAAAAGAATAAATTACCACAGTTTAGCTTTTATTTACCACAGGGTAGTTAACAGATACTGTGGAACAACTGGGCTAAGTACAGACATTTGGGAGGTTAAATCAGGTTCAAAATGGCCACCTAGTTTAAACTTGGCTCATCCCGGTGCTGACCTTACACTTAGAGACCTGGTCTCGGTGACCAGCAGTCAGTCCAAACCTGTAACTGTACAGAAGATCCATGCATACAAACTGGTCTAAAAATTGCAGAACCCGGTTTAAGATAAACATAGATCTATGTAGTATCAAACTGATTTGATTTAGGTTAGACCAGTGCATGGAACTTCTGTACACTTTCCCTGTGCAGCCCCAGGGCTTGGAAAACCCAGCCACTGGCCCCAGCCCTGGGGCTGCTCTTTTCACCCCCCCAATCCTTACCCCCACTCTTGGCTATTTTTAATGCAGCTTTTTCCCTGCAGTATGTTAATCATATGCCTTTATGTTTAGGCCAGGGCTGGGCAAAATGCAGCCCGCAGGCTGAATCCGACCAGCCAAGTCATTGTATCCGGTCCACGGGGCAGCTAAAAAATTTAGAAAATTAATATTGATCTGCTCCTGGCTGCCTGCCAAAGATGGCAGGAGCCAGCAACCCAGCAGCAAAGCCTGCCCAGCTCCACCCCACCCCAGCCCTCTCCCACTCCCACCTGCCCTGAACCAGAAAGCAAAGGCTTCTGGCTTGGGACCATGGGCCTGTTCCCTGCCTCAATCCGCTGGAGAGGGAAATGCAGGTAAGAATGCTGGGGCAGGGGTGGGGGGGAAGGAGGCAAGGAAGGACTGTGGTCCCATCCCTTGGGGCCTGGCCGGGCCGTCTCCTGCTGAGTTCCGTGGTTGCGGCCACGCATCCAGGAACCACAGGGTGCCAGAGCACTGCAGTGGCGGGCAGGAAAGTGCACAAAACAGCGCTGGCGGGGTCTCAGAGCGGGTCGCCAGGAGCACAGGGTCTGGCACCAGCTGTGCTGGAGGGGGGACAGGGGTCCTGCGCTCCTGCTGCCTTGCCCTGGGCCCCTGCTGGCACTGGCCTTGGACACCAGCGTGGGCCCTGTGCTCCTGCTCACTGCCATCTCACCCCCACCTGCTGCTGCTTTCACCTCTTCCCTGCCTGCTATCACTGTGCTCCAGCACTGTGTGGCTGCTGGCTTCATTTCTGGACTGCAGGAGCATGGGGTCTACACCAGTACCCTGGGGCCAGGAACGGGAGGAGAGGGGTTGTGCATGTGCACATTCATGCCATGAGGCTGGGGGCGGTGGGGGAGAGACAGAGAGAGCAATGAAGGAGGGACTGTGTGTGTGTGTGTGTGTGTGTGTGTGTGTTCATAGGGTGAGTTCCACATGCACCCACGCACCCCCTCTCTCTGCCAAACGCACAGACCCCCATACACCCTAGCCACCCTCCCCCCACACACAGTCCTGCCACAAACCCCATACCTACCCACACCTATTCACCCCACCACATCCTTCCCCACAGCCTGCCACAATGCTATACCCACCCCCCACAATATACAGTAAGACTTCATTTTAAGCTGTTGTGCAATCACTTCTATATACACTACACAAACGCATGTAAATCGGGACAAAAATATTTTTTGAAATCAAATTAATGAATGTTGTAGATGTTTGATTTTTAGTATATAATTTGGTATTTTTTTGGTTTCTGAGATGGCAAAACTCCTTGTTTAAAAGGAGTACTTGTGGGGGCAAGGGCAGGGACTTTTGGTGGCAAAGGTCAGGAGTTAGGGGGCAGGACTTTTGGTCACAAGATGGTGACCAGAGGGCGGGGCACCTGTCAAGAGGTGGGGCTACGCGTGCGGTCCTCAACAGTTTGCCAGAACTCGGTAAGCAGCCCTCTGCCTGAAATAATTGCCTACCCGTGCTTTAGGCTGTTTAAGTCCTCTTAAGTGGTAACTATCTGGTCTGATAACCTGTAATAGTTTTGAATACAGGATGGAGAGTTGGAAGGCTTGAACTGTAATGTTGAGCTCACTTGTCCCCCTAATCTGTGTCTCTTTCCGGGCCTAGTGGGAAAAGGCTTTAATAAAAAGGCATTTACCATGTATACCTAGTGTAGGTGGGATTTAGGACCTTTAGCAATACTTTTACAAAGTGTTCTGAAATGTTAAGCAGCAAAGAATAACTCCTGTATTGGGTTGGCTATGCACTGTTAAATGATGCAGTTAAATGAGGATAACTTTCTAGCCACATGTGCACATTTCTTTTTTTTTTTCTTTTTACCTATCTGAAAAATAATTAATGGATCCTGGCAGCCTAGATTATGTAAGATTTTGACCTGCTTTCAGCATAATGCTGACCATGAAGAGCTGCATAACTCATTATGTTTAAAAAAATGACCATGTCTGCGGATGCCCCCCTTTTAGTTCATATCTGTGCTTTTGCTTTGCAGAAGTCCCATGAACGTGGGGTTGAGAATAGTTTCTGGAAAGGTAACCTAAGAAAACTTCCCACCTAGGCAGGGAAAGCCCATTTCCTTTTGCAATCTTTTCAAATCTTGCACTAATGAGCATTGAAGAGACAGGGAGGCAGAACAAAGAGGAATTGAATTGAAGAGTGTCAAGAGGCCATCTAGTTTGCTACTTGCATATATAGAAGTTGGTGCAGAAAGGAGGCTCTTATTAGAAGTGAGCTTTCCAAAGCTCACTTTTCACTTTTCAGTATTTGTTACTACCCTGCATCACTTAACCAGTTCTGAGGGGCATATAAGAGGAACTAATTTAATTTACCATTACCACAGACAGGCCTTGAAGATCTATTGTCCATTGTTTCTCTGGAAGATCACTCTGTGTAGCAGGTAAAATAGTATCTCTTGAAGAAAATTTAGACTTTTCAGATGCATTCCACCATGTTGAAAGCTGGGTGCTTAGAGGGGTTGAGATGCTAGAAGCGGCAGCCAAAACATTGAGGATTAAAGCATACTGCTGCTTGCCTCAAATCCCAAAGCTATTAAGAGATGGAAGAAGCATGAACCATTGTGCTTCATGAAAATGGCATCTCTCCAAACGGCTGGGGCGAAAAGATGGGATGCATTGTGTTCCTATGAGATTAACAAACCTATTTCCTTTTAAATTGAGGGAAAAGGATCGAATTGTAAAACAGGACCCTGTAGGGAATAACTGGCTAACAGCCCCTTCTTTAAATTGAGGGTATTCTAGCTCAAGCATTTGATGGCAACTGCAGTACTGTTATAGGGGAGGAAAGTAGTCCCTTCAGATAAATAAGTCTTAGACTAATGGTTCTCAGTATTTTTAGATTAGAGGCACCCCTCCAGAACTTTATAAACTGAGCAGTACCTCATTAAAAAAATAACTCTGTTTATTGTTATATAAAAAATAAATCACTGTTTTAGACCATTAAGGGCAAGTAGGCCAGTTACTGTTCAGTTGTTAACATCAGTGTCATGTAAAGAGTGAACTGAAGCAAACTTCTTGAAGTGGAAGTCAGGGATCTTTCAAAATAGGTAGCAAAGGAAATAGGAAGTTCTGATAATAGTACCTAGTGTTGTCTTCGACTGTTTATGTCTGGGTCTTACCTGGGTCTAGGTACATATTTAATCTGTACTGTGCTGAGTACGTGGGGGCCTGAGGGCCCTGGACCCCTCGAGAAGAGGGCTGTCACCAGGGCCCCCCCTTGGAGTCACCAGGAACAGTGGCCACAAGCTGAGGGAGGATAGGTTTAGGTTACATATTAGGAAGAACTACTTCACTGTAAAGGTGGCCAGAGCCTGGAATAGGCTTCCTAGAGAGGTGGTGTTCTCACCTTCCTTGGAAATCTTCAAGAGGAGACTAGATAGGCACCTGGCTGGGGTCTTATGACCCCTTCCACCCCTAGTGCTCCTTCCTGCCCATGGCAGGGGGTTGGACTAGATGATCTGTCTAGGTCCCTTCCGACTCATCGATTCTATGATTCTGTGTCACCAGAAATGCATATAACTTTCCACATGTCCATCATCTTGCCCTCTCCCCCCCCACCATCCCACAAAAATTAAAAGTTGATGCCTATGCTTAGTTTACCTGCTGCATTGCACGTTGAAAAGTTTTTTGTGATCATTCATGTAGTCAGTAACACTGTCTTTATTTGTTGTGATTAAATTATAATTTGAATGGTTGCAAAAATGTAAATACTTATTTACCAATGTCAAGTGTTCACAGCTGGGTGTTGTATAGGCATGCAGCTGCAGCCCTGGGAAAATGTTGCTGTCACAGAACTATTAATGTCTGCAGATGTTAACAGTAAACCAGTAGTTGCATCTTACAATAATTCACAAGCGGTAAAATGTATATGTACTATACACAATATATATTTGATTTTAAAATACTGTGGATGTTTGTGTTTGATCCATTGAATCTCATAACATTTTTGTGTTTTGTATTGCATACGTTGAATAGGTGTTGCCAGCAGCTCCAATTTATGTTGCATCTTTTTTGGGAATGTTTCAATGTATTGACTTCCCATTTGGCATTCATTTTAACAGCTTTAAAGCAGGGTAGTGAGGAGGGGATCTGTTCTAAAATAGAATTTCCCAGTGACGTGACTCAGACTTCAGGCAACTTGTAGCAAACTGTCCAAATTTGAGGATTTTGGGGCAGGGGGTTGGACTTGATGATTTTCTGAGGTGCCTTCCAGCCTTAATAGCTATGAAATCTATGAATTAGCTGTTGGAAAACCACATTGAGTATGGATGTTGGAAACTTTTTCCATGTATTACATTTTAAGAAATTGGTACTTTTCAGAAGTTTGAAGTCTTATCCAAAGGATTTTTTTGCTCAGCCTTCTCCCCAACAATGTTGTGGTCAAATAGCTGAAGTTCACTTTATAACCTTTACCTACATGAAATTCTATTCATGTTCACAATTAATTAATTAATTGATAGCACCAAACATGACATAATAGAAGTGCACCTGATTTAGCTCTTGAGAAAGTGTATCAGATGACGTATACATAGAAACAATTTCTGGAATAAGTAGAGTCAGTAAAATAACGATTATCATCAACTTTTTCCTGGGAACTGCTGAATTGTATGTACACTGGTGCTATTTTGTCTCGAGTACACAAGAGTTCAACAGAATATTTAGAAAATATACAGGTTATTATAATAGCTTACTCTTTTGTTCTTTGACAGGAGTGCACCAGATGTTGTTGTTGACAGTGTTTATAACACCTCTTCATGATATCTACTCTGATTTCTCCAAGTTTCAGGAAATGATAGAAACAACTTTAGACATGAGTAAGGTATGGAACAGCTTATTGACTTAATGTGAAATTTCATGTTGAACTGTAGTGATCTGATCCAATTTGAATAAGAAACTTAATATTTGAGCCATATGTAAAAACAAACAAATCCAGACTTTTTGTTACAACAAAACGCTAGCATGTCAGGGTAGTCTCTTGGGCGTAGGTAGAATCTTATTTGAATTGGGGATGTGGGAGGAAAGTAAATTTAGATGAATTGTCTAGGTAGAAAAAGAGCATTCCTTATTATTAGTTTTAAATTTTAAAAACTAGGTGGTTTTCACAGGGGACTTTGAAAAGGATGGGAACTAGGTTCAGCACCTAAGTGTAGTTTTTATATTAGCTTACAAGAATAGTTCATTTCAGGTTCACTTACTGTCCTTTCTTGTAAAGACCTTAGAGCAGCTGTTGAGGCCCTCAAATTGCTCTGCAGCATAACTTGCTGCAGTTTTTCAAAGTGTACATAAATATTTTGCACAAGTACTTATTTTTCTCATCAGCTGTTTTGTGCAACAACCCATCTTGACACTGGAGTGGTCATGTCCTCCGAAGTATTCCGTAGTTTTGCCCAGCTAATAAGGATTCACTGCATTGTGAAGCTTTGAAAACCTTAAATTCATAGGCAGGTGACTTTTCATTTCGAAGTCAGAATAGAAGATGTGGCAAGAATTGCTTGGTGGTGGTTGTATTGACTTTTCCCAATTGAAACATTTGAATCATCTTTCTCTTCCTAAATTAAACACAGATTTATAAAGAGCTCTTGGGGAGCCAGCAGGAAACTGAGCTGTGGAAATGGAATGCACAAGTTTTAAGTAAAAGGTCTTTATTGTATGCACCTGAATGTACTTGCATTAAGACCTAAAGCTCTATAGCATTGGTTCTCCAACTTGAGCAGTAGCAAATGAATGCAACATACATTTTAAAAAATGAGGGAGGAATTTTAAAATCTCATTTAAAAATGTGCTCCTGCTGCTTTCACATAGTTGAGGATTTTTCCAAGGATAACTTCTCCAGAGTAGCACATCACTCAGTGTAACTCAGGTGGCAGTGGCCATGGCATGATAAAATTCAAGATCCTAAGAGAAGGAAGCAAGGAGAGAAGCAGAATAAGGACACTTTGGAAAAACAGAATTTAACAACCTTAGGGAACTGGTGAGCAAGATCCCCTAGGATGCAATTGTGAGGGGAAAAGGAGGCCCTCTTAAGGGTACAGGAGGAAGCTATCTCAATGCAACAGAAGGATGAGAAGTACAACAGGAGTCCAGCCTGACTAGACAGAAATCTCATCAATAAGCTTGTGGGGGGGCATGGTTTCCGCCACTGCTTGCATGCCAGGAGGGCAGGGGTGTGTGTGTGTGTGCGCGCCCCGGATCTGTACAGGTAGGTGGGCTGCATCCGGCACTGCGTGGCTCTTTCTGGTGGGGACTGAGCTCAGAACGGGCACCAGGAGCAGCTGCAGCCCAGTGGCAGAACTACCGAGAGGTTGGGGGAGAGCCATGGTCCCTGAGTGCCGCCCTGGCGTGGTGCGGATCGGGCCCTTCAGAGCCGGATGGAGAGGCTGCAGTGCCCCTTGTGTTTGGTGTGTAGCCCGCCTGGCAGGTTGTAAGTTTCTTTACCTGTTACAGCCGGAAATTTTGTCCATCGCCCCTCTCCCTGCGCAAATTTTCTTTACAGTGGTACCAATCTAATTTGGACCGATGTATCAGTGCACCTCCAGTCTCGTAGGCTTGCAGGGAGAAAATTAGGAAGGATGAGGTATGATTTGAGATGCAACTGGCAAGGAACTTAAAGGACAATAAAAAAGAATTCTATAGTTGCGTTGCAATAATTCTACAATTATGTTGCGAGGAAGAGGAAAACCAAAGAAACCATAGATCTCCCACTTAATGCCGCAGGCAATCTAGTTATGGATGAGGCAGAGAAGGCTGAAGTATTTAATGTAGGGCTGTCAGTTAATTGCAGTTAGCTTACGCAGTTAATGCAAGTACAAATTAACTCACAAATTTTTTTAGTTACGTTAATTGCGCATGTTGTTTTCCCCAGAAGGGTGGACCCAGAATTTGTGTGCACAGCCCTGATCCCGGCCCACCCTGAGCCTGCTTCAGATTCACTTGCCCCTGCTGAGCAGCAGCCAGGCAGAAGCTGCTGTTTGGCATGGGGAGAAAACGGCTCCTCACCCTCACCACTGCCGGAGCAGGTGCGGAGCAAGCTGGGGTCGGGGATGTTCATACAGGTTCCAGCTGCTCTGCTTCGCCTGGGGCAAGTCCAGAGTGGGATGGGGTGAGCTGGGGGTCAGGGCTGGGGCTGTGGGAGGGAGGAGCCACAGGGCACATGGGCTCCATGGTTTTGGGTGGGGGCTGCTGACTGTTGCTTAATTACGACTGATTGGGACTTTTTCTTTAATCTTGCAATTAATTGGGATTAATTTTTAAAATTGTTTGTCATCCCTAATTTAATGCCTTTTTTACTTCAGTCTTCACAAGTAGGGACGGCTACCAGCTGACTAGTGCGTTTGGTAGCAAAAATGGGGAAGATGTCAAACAGCCTAGGGTGAGGCTGGCCAACTTGCAACACATGTAAATGGCATGGGCAGTTTCTGTATGTGGCATGTGGCAGACCAGCAGGGCAGAAAACAGAGCAGCAGATTGGGAAAGGGCATTGGAGTGGCACACTTGCCACAGGGTTTGGCCTCCACTAGCCTAGGGTAATATTAGAACAGATTGGGTGTTATTTAGAAAAGTTAGATGCTTTCAAATAGGTAGGGCTGGATGGGATGCATCCTAGGGTACTGAAGGAATTGGCTGAAGTAATTTTGGAGCCATTGGCTATCTTCTTTGAGATCTTGCAGAGGTTAGGTCAAGTCCCAGGTGACTGGAAAAGGGCAAATATAGTGCTCATCTTTAAGAAAGGAAAAATGGAGGATCTGGGGAACTACAGACCAGTCAACCTGAACTCTGTGCCTTGAAAGAACATGTTGCAGGTCCTCAAAGAATGTATCGTGTAGCACCTAAGGGAGAGCAAAGTGATTGGACTAGCCAATGAGGATTTGCCAAGAGTAAGTCATGCCTGACTAACCTGATTTCACCTAGGATAAGGTGACTGGTTCTGTGGGTGGGGTGAGAGCAGTGTGTGTGATGTACCTTGATTTTTAGCAAGGGTTTCAATGCTGTCCCTCATGACTTTTTCATCAACAAACTAAGTGACTAAGTGAAAGTACTGTAAGGTAGATACAGGATCGCTGTGCTCAATGAGTAGTCATTAAGTAGGTTGGGAGGAGTATTAAGTGTGGTTCCCTCAGGGGTCTGCCCTGTGTCTGGTATTGTTTAATATCTACCGTAATGATTTGGATGGTGGGATTGAGTGCATGCTTAGCAAATTTGCGGATGATACCAAATTCAGTAGAGTTGCACACACTTTGGAAGGTAGATCTAAGATCCCAAATGAGCTGAATAGACTGGAACAATGGTCTGCAGTCAGCCAAATGAAATTCAGCAAGGACAAGTACAAAACACTTGGAATGAAATCAGTGCGTGCAGAAATACAGACTGGAAATGGCTGGTTAGGCTGTAGTACTGCAGAGAAGAACCTGGAGGTTACAGTAGACCAGTGGCTTTCAACCTTTTTTCATTTGTGGACCCCTAAAAAATTTTGAATGGATGTGCCAGACCCCTTTGGAAATTTTGAATGGAGGTGTGGATCCCTTTGAATTGTAACTGTGTGTATTTGCATACTTTTGATTTGATCATAATCATCTTTTGTGAACCCCTTGGACCTAGTTTGTGGATCCCCAGGGGTTTATGGACCACTGGTTGAAAACCACTACAGTAGACCATAAGCCAACATCATAGTGGGCACATCTACACAAGATGCTATTGCATAGTTGTTACTGCTCATTTACCTAGTACTTGTATTAGCCAGTAACCGGTGTTACTGCACAGTAGCACCAGTGAATGTTTTCTAGGTGATGCTACAGCACAGTAGCCTAATAATACTGCACAATAGTGTATTAGCACTGTCCATGCTGTGATGCGGTGCTGCGCAGTATTTTTCAGCTATTGTGCAGTCAGCGTCTCCTGTAGATGCACCCACTATGTTGTATCAACAGGTATGTCACTTGTAAATCAAGGGAAATGATTCTTCCACTCTGTTCAGCACTTCTGAGGCTTCACCTGGAGTACTGTGTCCAGTTTTGGGCCCCACAGTTCAAGAGGAATTTGCAGAGGATAGAAAGTTTCCAGCTGGGAGTGCAACAGAAGTTACTGGAGGCCTGCGGAAAGGCTAAAAGAATCAGAGTTATTTAGTCTGAAGAAGAGAAGACTGAGAAGAATTTGATAAGTCTTCAAATTCCTGAAGGACAGTTTATAGGGAGGCCCATGGCCTGTTTCTCTGTGGCTGAAGGGGAGAAGACTAGGAGAAGTGGCCTTAAATTGCAGCAGAGCAAGGTTTAGCTTGGAGATAGAGGAACTTTCAGACCGTAAGGGTGATCAAGCATGGGAACAGGCTACCTAGAGAAGTTGTGGACTCTACCTGTGGAAGTTTTCACGAGCAGCTTGGAGAGACATTTGGTTGGGATGGTTTAGTTAGGGCGAATCCTGCTGTGAGTAAGGGGCTGGAGTAGATGAGTGGTTCTCAACCTCTTTTGTACCAGCACCCATTTGTAAACATTGATGGCCTGTCCTTACCCATTAAATAGTTTAAGTAGAAAACAGGTCCCCAATCCTGCTGGTGCCCCTCATTCCCAACCCACTGCCCCCAGCCCCACAGTGTGTGGGGCAGTGGGTAGGTGTGTGGAGCCGGGGAGGGCATATGCCCCCCCAGATTTGTATGCCCACAGCAGACATGGGGCTGGAGCCTGGCTGGACTGGCACAGGCAGGAACCACCTCCATGGCTCAGCAGTGAGGACCCAGCGTGGGAGGGCAGAGCAGGGTGGTGAGACTTGTTGCCAGGACCCATGCGCCAGCTGTGCTGCCAGCAGTGTAATGGATGGGAGGGGGCCGTGCTGCCTTCACCTCCTTTCACCGAGAGTCATTAACGAGCTGGGCCCTGGCCTGGCTGATGCCGCTTCCTGCAGCCCCAGCTCTGCTCCGGGGTAGAGTCATAACCTGAGGGGAGTGGCAATGGCAGCAGCAGCTGGGCCGTGGCAGCAGGGTATTGCCACGGCCTGGTACATAAGCATCTGGTAGCAGGAGGAGGTGAGGGCTGTGGCTTCCCCATGTGGTACTCCTTGTGCTGCTGGCGGCACAGCAGCTGGAGCAGGGGTCCTGACAGTAGTGGCAGCAACGAGTCTCGTTGCCCTGCTCCACCCTCCTGTGCCGGGTCCTGCTCACTGGGCTGTGGCAATAGCTTCTGGTCATGTACCTTCGTTCCACTCCCCCAAGCACCCCCATGCAGGCAGGAACTGTGCCAGCCTGCAAGGGGAAACCCAGAGTTTCCCATGTTTTTCTCCTTTAAAGGAGAATCTGTTTTTAAAGTTTGATCCATTTTTAAAGTTTGTTCACAACCCTTTCATATATTCTTGTGATCCATGAATTGAGAAACAATGGACTAGATGACCTTGTGAGGTTCCTTCCAGCCCTACTTTCCTATGTTCATATTAAATAAACTACTCACATACTGTATATATAGTAAGCTACTGTGCTTTTTTTATAAAAAGGTGAGTGTATGTATAGTTCTGTTGCTACAGTATGTTAAACTGCCAGATTGATCTGCTAATTAATTTTTATTAAGTGACACCTAGATGTCCCAATGAAAATGAGAGCCCTAGAATTTATAATTTTATGCTAGTTGGAGATCATCTGTTTATGTAGTCGTATGTCTTATGTGGAAGAAATGGGACTCTTGTTTTCTTATCTAAACCAAAGGCTTGTCAGATAAGCCTTTACCTTTCAGGGCTCATCTCTTCAGATCTTTTTCCAGCTTTTTTTAGATAAGTGTTTTTACTGCACTTCTAACCAAAATAATTACTTGGATATTTTTAATGATGCCCTATAAAATGTGTCATGTTGGATATGTTTACAAGGCGGCGGAGTTGATTAAAATGGCTATTGATTAGCCAGCTGTGGATTTACTGAACAGTAAACTTTCCTCAGAATAAGCATTAAAATTTTAACCTCTTGGCTCTGCTAGATTCTTATAGGATTTAAATAAAATGTCCAACTCTTTAGCAGAGAATAGAGTACGATAAACTTACAAGTTGTCATAGCAACCAAATTGTATCAGAAATCCATTCAAAGTAAGCTTCCTAGGGTAGGGATCAAAGATCATTATTTGAAAACTGCCACATATTTGCAGTTCCATATAATTTAGTCATTTAACTAGCTGTAATAAATGTTAATAATGTTTTCCCTTCCTATCATTAGTTATCACTTTCCATAGACTTGATGTACGTGGTTTTGAATGTTCTGTGAAAGTATCTAGTGTGTGGTGCTGTATGGCAGGGTTCAGTCATAATTAGTTTACATATTCTTTGATTCTGCAAACACCTAAACACCTGTAAATTTATCCATCTGAATAGTTCCATTGCGAAGACTTCAGTGGGTCCACTCATTTGAGTATAAATGTATTCCTGTACTTAATTGCTTGCAAATTTAGGGTATTAGGTTGGTATTTATCCATCTGTTTAAATATTTTAATTTTATACCTTTTTAAATTAATTGGAGAGAAGTTCAGAAAAAATAGATGAAGGGCCAGATCCAAATTATCCTTCTAGGTGCATAAGCATTTTATCCACTAACATGTCACGGTTTCTAATGCTTAGGTCCTTTACCTCTGGAAGGTGATCAAAATAGAGAGGGTGAGATGTGTGGAGTTTTTGGGCAGTAAATGAGGAGATGTGAGTGCCCCCTAAGGGCGATTATGACCTCACTTGTTACACCTGATGGTAAGTGCTAGAGGTAGAGATGTGTCTGAACTCCTTTTCCTCAGAGTTCAGGCATTTGATTTGGGGCTACAAAGAAGGCGCATCTGGCACCGTGGACAGCCAGGCTGTTCAGAGTGGCGTGTGCCTACCTGAATCAGAACATCTTAAAGGACAGGCACATTAAGTGCAGAATAAAGCACAGCACTCCCCAAATCATTCTTAAATAAAGAGGGCCACGTCTTGCTCAGTAGTCTAGTAGAAAGGTCAGTTATATGGGGGACACCTGGATGCTAGACCCCCTTTAGCCGAGTGGGGGACAAACCCAAATTTCCCATCTTACAGAGTGATCTAACCACCAGGCTACAGGCTAGGCTGGGAAGAAGGTTTCCCTCCACTGCTTCCAATGAAATTGAACTTCTGGGCAGCTAAGAGTGGAAGAATCATGAGGCTAGGACAAGAGCAAGCGAGAGGGAGGGAGCACGATCCGTTAGCTGAATTAGGAGGGAACTTTCTTGGGGGAGGGGGCATTGGTCCAGCCATGCTTATGCTTTGCTTTTTCATGTGAGCAAAGTGTTTTATGCGTTTTCCACTGGAGTATCTGGAACAAGGGACCTTAGTGGTAATGTCACAAGTAACGAGTGACGGAAACGTGAGATGGTTCCTGCCATTGTGGATTAAGAGGGTTGACCGGTGCTGACCTTGTTTGGGTCAGGGTAGAAATATCTGCATTTTGAGATTAATCAGAGCCCCTTGGGTGAGTGAAATTTTGTCTTGCAGGTAAATTTACCTTACAGTAAATTTAGCAGCTTAGCAGAGTTCCTTTATGGGGAGAGGGCAGGGGTGATTAGGCTCAGGCAGTTGTTGAATTAGAGAATATGAAGTTTGGGTGAAGAGGGGAGCCGTGCAAGAGGGTAGGAATGTTTGATGCATGTTCTGCCCCTTGGATGCCACCCCTTGTTTTGCTAGGCCTTTTATAAGCACCCTGAGCAAGGACTTGGACTTGCAGAAGGGCCAGATTTAGCATCTGACATTACTGTTGACCTCTAGCTCATCACAGAGGTAGAGTCATCTTCTTCATCCTAAAATTGTACTTATTCCAGGTCTCAAACAGCTGTCTCCCAGAAGCCTGAGGTGGTAGCCTTGTCACACAAGTGACATGTTGCCCAGTGAGAGATGATTCTCAGGTGCTGCATAAAGCCGGCTACCCCGGTAGGTCCTGACCTACATGACTATTGCAGCAGACTATCTTGAAGGTAGTGCATGACTATTGCAGCAGATCTGCCTGTCAGCTGCTGTTCTTGGTCTTGGCTCTTTGTGGGTACTTCTAGAAACACCCTCACTGATACTGCTACACTGACATAACAGCTGCTTTTCAAAGTTTAGGACAAACCCTGGCAAGCCATTCTTCCTGCCATCCATTTCAAGAAAGGGCTTTTAAAATAAATTTTACCCTTATGGGGAAGTTTTCTCAGGAAATACTGGGTCTGAGTCCAGCACTGTCTTTCACAAGTTTGGTGTGTTCCCAACTGGCCATTAAAAATCCCACAAACCATTGTTTCAGGTGATGGTACCGGGAACTGTGTGTTAGGCACTTGGATAGTGATAAAGGCTGAAACTGCAACTTAAGCAGCATGCTCAGCATGGGTACGTTGTACTGCTGGTATTTTCCCATTTGTTTTCCTACCAAAGGTTTGGTTCTCTAGTGTAAGCACAGAGCTGGTAGAGTAAAGAATATTGATGCTGGGGTACTGGTGGACCGGTATGGGACTAGCAGCTTATATTGCGTGTACTGCATTGTGAAGCTTCATATGGGAACTTATTTTGGTGGCTATTTAGCCCTTTAAATTTGAAATAATACAGACTCTTAAATCTCTAGATTGCATTACCAGTTCCTACTATGAAGTCACTTTAAAATGGCCTAATATGACTACAGGGAACCCATGTATTGTACAGCTGTGCAGAAAAAAAGACGTGGATTTAAGTTGAGTGGAGGTCCTTTCTAGCCCTACCTTTTCCTGTGCTTATGTTGAACTGTGGGTTTTGGCTGATGTGTAGGAAAGTGCCTTTCCATAACCCTGTGGAGTATTCCTTTGTTAGAACTTTTGCAGAGAAGCAGAAGCTCCTTATTTTAGAAAACTTCCTGGTTTGTAACTCCTTCCCCAACCCCTCCCATACCCATTTGTTTGTCTCTAGCAGAGAGACAAATCTAGGATGTTATGCAGATTGAGAGTCATGTAACAGTCATTTCATCACACTTGGCATATTTGTCTGTTTGCTAGTACTAAGCTTTGTATATATTCAGATAAATCTGTCTATCTTGAAGGTAAATGGGTCTGTCAGATTGGTAATTTTTTGCCTGTATGAAGAATGATGTATTTGTATTAACAAACAGATGTTTGGGGGACTCGTTTGCTTTGTAGGTGAATTAGTCAAATTCCAATCAACCAAGGATATAATCTAAGATGTATATTAGTGAATGATGAAATGTACCACAAAAGATTAAACAAATTGAAGATTAAATAAATGAGTAACATCTCTAATTAGTGCATAATTTGTGTCCTAACACTTCTTGATTGCTCTTTATATTTATATTAATTGTTTCACTCTGTTTTCCAGGTGGAAAATCATGAATTCCTTGTAAAGCCTTCTTTTGATCCTAACCTGACAGAATTAAGAGAGAAGATGAACAAAATAGAGGAGTCCATGCAATCTTGTCTTAAGACAGCAGCTAGAGAGCTAGGTATGGTAGGGTAAGATTCTCTCTGGTATCTATTTCCTTTGTGAAGTGTTTTGAAATCTACTGATGAAAATTGATATGTAAAAGCTAGGTACTGGTATCTAAGGTGGTCGGTGGAGACTAACAATGATTTTAGGCCCAGATTATTTTTAACAAGGGTAATGTTCCACAGGTAACCAGACATAGCTCAGGAGACTGCCCAATTCATCTACCATTAATGTAACTCCTTCTAGCCATCTCAATTTCTTTTTAATTTAAATTTCATGAAAACATTAATCTTATCATGTCCATTCATTTAGGTGTCAGTTTTGGAATGGATAGTTTTCTGTGGTAAGAAGGTACACATCAATATATGGCTGAATTCCTTTGAAGCATACCTAAACATTTTACAGGCTAATATTTATTGTGTAATACAATCAATATGAGGTGGTGGATTTAGTCAGTAATAGTCACCTGCTTAATGAAAAAAGTAGCAGAGAAAATTGGCACTGGTTATAAAGTATATTAATGTTTGAGATGATGTTCAGTTTTTTTTCACAATATGGCTTTGCTCCCATGAGCCTGTCTCTCTATTTTGAAGGTTTCAAATGTACCCTACATAGATGGTATTCACTATTGCATGTGTGCATCTACAGGTGTGCATCCATGCTCTTCCTTGCAGTATGAAAAGCATGAAGAATTGTACCTGCCTGGTCAGCTACTTCAGTCTGTAGCTGAACTTGTTGTGTTCAAAAGATAGCACGTAACTTATCTTTAGGGACCTACCTAAATTGTGACTGAAGTTAGCGATGCCTTTAGTTTCACTTTGTTGCCCCCCTTCCCCCACTGAAGGCAATTCACAGAAGTTTAGGGCTGGAAAAGACCTGGTGAGATCATTGGGTCCAGCCCCCCCTGCTCTGGGCAGGAAAGACTGCTGGGGTCAAATAATCCCAGCAAGGTGTGCATCCAAACTTAATTAATACCGTGGTTTCTGCCTCTTGGCTGCTGGGGGAGTGGGCAGTGAAAAGGGTGAGCTCTTCGGGTGAGATTTTAAAGGTACTGCCACAATTTAGGTAGGTACCTCCTTTGGCTTCTTTGAACTGATAATAATTAAACATGTCCCCAAAAACCCCCTTCATGGGACACTTTGTTCTGCTGCCCAATATAATTTAAAGTGGCAAGTAAATTAACAATGTTCAGACAATGGAAATTAATAAATATAGATAACACAGTGATACGTTTCTAATGGTGCACTCATTCTTTTCCTCCTCTCCCACCTTCCCTCTATCCAAAGGGTTGGAGGCTAGTAAGAGCATCAAACTGGAGTCTAGTGCACAGTTAGGGCATCACTTCCGAATTACCTGCAAAGAAGAGAAGGTCCTCCGGAACAACGCAAAATATAAAATCTTAGACACACAGAAGAATGGTGTGAAATTCACTAACAGGTATTTGAAGTGTCAGCTATTTCTCAGGTCTGTTAGGACAGACCTGATAAATATCCTTTTTGGTTGTTTTTGCCATAAAAATACTGGTGCCATATTTAGGTGTTGAAGTGCTTGCTTTTTTTCTGCCTGTTTTATTTGCAAAATGAAACATTAAGTGAGATTGCTAAGCGGGGAAAAAAGCAGTAATGCGTGCAAACTGACACAACCACACTTCCAGCCGCCCCATTTATACCAACTACTTTGGCTGCTTTGATTTTGGTAAGTGTCTGTGCTTAGCCTGCAGCCATCAGTGTGTTTCTTGCCTTCATTGTAGCAGTGAGTGTATTTCTGCAGGCTGCTGTACAAAACAGCCATTTATACTTGTTCCTGAACAGAACGTAGCTGACTGTCGGTAATCTGTTTCTTAGTACACTTGGCTGAATAAATTTTCTATTTGTGCATATTAGTTATGATGTGACTGTGTACCTGTGGCTGTTGATGATTTACATTTAAAGTTATAAGCTGTTGCCTGATCTGCTTTATTCTTCATGCTGTTACAAGTATTCTTTTAGTTTACTTAAGGAGCAAAATGCTTGGAGCAATAGTGTGCAGCAGGTCAAGTCTGAGATAAAAGCTCTTTCTCCTTTGGACAAAGTGTCAAGTGGTGCGAGGTTGATTATGATATGCTTTTCCTGGTTAGTGAAATGGGTCTTAACTGATAGATCTGTATAAGAACTTTGCACCCAGTGCAAGCCGGTTTCAAGCTAATGCTATTAGTATCTGTTAGTCACTCGCTTTCAGGAGCAATAAATTCTCTGCTTTGAAAAGAGGCATGAGCCTACTGGCTAAGTATACTTTTGCACTAGTTTTTTTAGTTATAGTCTAGATAGGCCTACAAGGTCTGTTGAAGTACGTTGGGCAAGGTATGTTGGCTCCTATAAGCAGTTGCATGCAAGTGCTTCTGACTTCCCAGCCTGAGTGACCACAGCTTTGGTTCAAAGCAGGGTTTGAACTCATACCTCTGGACCGGTTGTGAGGTGCCTTAACTGCTCATTCCTACTGCAGCCCTTCTAATTTGTTTAAATGACCAAAATCAAAAGACTGAGGACAGGAACATTTGTTGAGTTGCAAAGAGAATAATGTTCTTCAAAGCAACCATGAAACATATAAAGCATCTCCCCCTTGTGTGAAGACTTTTTACTTCGTAGATCTAAGCTGATGTTTGGATTTAGGCTCTTTCACAGAACAAGTGAAATATATTTTAGTGAATAATTATTTCTAAGGAGTTTGCCCAAGAATCACTTACCAAAACTGATTTTGTGATTTGGTTTGGATAAAGCCACTCAAAGCAGACTGGGCGCCAGACCTCGGGCTGAACTTCTCAAATAGTAGAACTGGCACAAATCACAGTGCAGCCTTTCGTGTGTGGTCTCATTAAGTCTAACCTGGAGGCGAAAGATAAAAGGATAGTTGAAGAGTTTGTTTAAACAGTCTCTTTGAACATGAAGCATTAAATCAACCTTATTTGAAAACTGAAATGTTGCTAAGGTGCAGTTACTTAAGATCCTCCAAATAGAAAACTGAATGTTGGTATAAATGCTTTCTTTAAAGGAGTCCATAGTCCTGTTGTGACCCCTCTATGACACTGGGCAAATCAATAACTTGCTCGGTGTTTGGTTTTCCTTCCATCAGATCTTCCACACATCACAGTATGTGGTAGGTTAGCCATGAGTCCCACTTTCATTCAGTCCTTTAAAAGAAAATCCAGTTGCCACACTTTGCAGCTATAGCAAACATATAGACTGCAGGACTTCAAGAATAGTTTTATAGTGATGTAACTCGTAGTTTTCAGGGTCACAGTAAGGATCTTCAGCTGGAAAACAGAATAAGCCATTTGTTCATGCCAGCTTATCTGTGCCACATCTTGATGCTTAAATTGAAGTCCCCTGAGCAAATACCTGATGATATTTTGGAATGATGATAGCTTGTCACAAAGCAAAAAGACAAAAATGAGCAAAGAATAGTAGAAATTGAGAACATCACAGGTTGTAAACATTATGATTTTTTTCACAGTAAATTGAGCTCCTTCAATGAAGAATACTTAAAATACAAAGAGGAGTATGAAGAGGCCCAGGATGCCATTGTTAAAGAAATCATCAACATTGCTTCAGGTAATAGGGCAGTGCTAACGCACAAAACATTGGAGAGCTGCTATAGCTCTTTTCTTGGTTGCCATGTATGTGATGGGTCACTGTCAGTGGTTCATTTTGATATCCTCCATGTTGTGGTAGTGTTGGGGTGATGTAATTGTGATGGTCCATTAGGGCTACAGCATCACCTCAACACTATTATATCTAGGATGTGCAGTTGGTGTCATCACAGATCCCTGTTGCTTCCAAACTGTTCTTGAAAACATATTCATCTGTTCAGCTATTTACGCAACATGCTAAATATTTTGTTCCGCCGTATGTTTTAGCACTGGTTACCTGCACTCATCTCCATTATCTGTGTTGATCCTTGTAAAGGATAAATAGAAGGGGCCAGTAGATAAAAATCATTGTTCTTTTCATGGAACAGAGAGGTATTACTAGAAATGAGCTACTGCATCAGGCGTTTCTGTTTGTTCAGTCAGCTTAAAGATACTCTGCTAATAGATCATCTTAATAATGGGATGACTTTTTCACAAATAATAATAGAGAATTTCTGCATGAAGAGTTCTGTAATATTTTAGCTTATCCAGAGTTGCAGTTTCATTCAAAGCAATCACTACATCTTTGAGGGGAAAATTTGAAGGGCTTAGTAAGCATAAACCTGCAGACAATAACGTAAAGTTAAAAAATTGTTTTCTTAAACCTATATGATTAGCTAATATAGCTTGGGAAAAACTGGGAATTGGGTATCTTTTAGCCAAAGAATACTGAAGAAAATATTAGAAAAACAGGGTATCAGTGTTCTGTGCCTTCGTGAATACTTTTTATGCTGTAAGTCTAGTAAATGAGTTCTATTAATTCTGTCAAGCACTGTTTTTGAGAGCTAGCTGTGATGATTTTTCTGGGCATACAGGCTAGGGACAGAAGTTACACATAAACCAATTTAAATGATCAGGAACTGGGTGAAACCTGTAACAGAATAGAAGTTCAGTGCACTTAAACTGCTTTCAAATTGGTTGAAACTGGTTTAAGATAAACCTGGTTTGAAGTAGTATATATCAGACTGAACTGATTTAGGACAAACCGGTTTATGCAACTTCTGGCCCAGGTCCCCTTCCAATTCAAGTTAAGTTGCAGCCCTTCAGCCTCCCAAGATGCCATGCAGCCCTGGGCTGTGCTGTCTGCTCCAGCAGAGCAGGGCTGGCCATGCCTCTAGCTGTCAAGGGGGGCTTTTCCTTCCCCCGCAGCCAGGAGCCAGGGCAATTCCTCCAGTCCCACCCCCTCCCTGGCTGGAGGGATTGGCCTGGCTCAGCACCGTGCCTAGACTCCTGACAGCCCTGGGTGACTTTTTAGTCCTGGGCCCCTCTTTGCCAGAGATAATGATGATAATAATTTAAAAATTAACATTTTCGGGCCCCCTTTCTGTCCGGGCCCTGGGCAGCTGCTGGGTTTCCCATGCCTGTGTCTGGCCTTGGCCTGGCTTGGGTGGGGGGAGTAAAGCCCCCAGTGTGAGTTTCTTCTCTCCCCCTCCCCAGCCCCTGTTGCTGGGCACAGCCCAGTGGGGTCAAGAGCCAGGCAAGAGGTGGGGGGCAGCCTTTTTCCACCCCTCCTCCCTCCTCAGCTGGCCTGCTGGCTAAAGTGGGCATGTGGCTAGGTGATCAGTCCGGCTCCTGGCTTCCAGCTGAGGCAGGAAGAGTAAAGCCCCCATGGTGGATTCCCTGCCCCCATCTGCACTAGGCATAGCCTGGCTGAGGATCTGGAGCTGGGGAGTGGGGGTGGGGTGGGTTTCTCCCCCACTTCCTCCTCAGCTGGCCTGCCAGCCAAGGAGGGGGCACAGTTAGGGGACTTGCCTGGCTGCAGGTGGGTGGCATGGAAGGAAAAATGCCCCACTGGGGGCTTCCCCCTGCATCAGGGAGACCCTGACTGGTGGTCTGGTGGGGGGAGGGGTGGGGTTCCACTCATGCATGCCCCATAGCCTTCCTGGGGCTAAAGACAGGGTCTGGCTATGGGACTTGCCAGTAGCCAGACCCTGAGCATGGAGTCAGGGAGAGAGAGAAACTTCACTCGGGGCTCCAGCTCTGGGCATGGAGGTTGGGGGAGAGAGAAGCTCCTCACTGGGGGCTTCCTCTCTACTCCTTTCTCTTGTGCCAGAGGTGAGGGGTTCTCCTCCCCCCCACGTGCTCCCCAGCAGCTGGAGGCTGAGGAGAGGGCTTCATTAGGGGAATCGTCAGCTCCAGGCTCTCTGTGGCCATCAGGCTGGGAGGCATGCTCTAATGCCCCCAGGTGCTGGTATGGCCACTGCAAGAGTTTGGATGCCTTTCCGGTTTGAAAAGTGAACATGAGTTCACTTATTTATCAGTTTAATCTAGGCAGTTTAGAGAAACCTGCAAAGATTGAATCGATTCAGCCTCAAGCTGTTTGACTGTCTGTACTTAGCCAGAAATTTCTCTCTGTTCTGTACCCAGCTGTGCAGCAGCACGACAATGCTGTGAGTTAAAACTTTGCACAGCAAGATGCTTCTGAAATCCCAGCAAAATTGCCCAACAGCGTTTTCTGAAATGAACTTTCTGCAGTACACTAATCACTTCTTCTGACATGTTATACTACTTGCAGTGTTAAAGTAATTATAGTTCTGTGGCTTAATCACTACAGATTCTAGTACTGTTAACACAGTGCATAAAATTTAAATCATTGTGCAGTATGTGCTCTCAGTGGCTCTTGCCTTCCTTGTGTGTCCAAATGAAGAGTCACTATGCAAAGGAAGAGATTTCTAGTTATTCTGTTCTGTACATTTGTATTCCATATTTAAATAAGCTTTCCTTTTTCCTCCCAAGTCAGTTGGGAGCAATTGGTATGTATATGGTGCTTCCCCTTCAAAGAATGAGAGCAGCACCCTTCTGTAGTCACACACAGAAGTCGCACGATAATTTCTTGACTTCTCCTGTGGCGTGTGGGTTGTCACTAATTTATCAATATCTTTTGCACATGATGCTGTTGTATTTCACGTGAGTGAGAGATGTGAGTACAGTGCATTCTGATTTATTTGTAGAAACCAGTCATACTCTCAGTATGTTTAATACATTAAGTTTTGCCTTTTTTTCCATAGGTTATGCAGAGCCAATACAGACAATGAATGATGTGATAGCTCAGTTAGATGCTGTTGTCAGTTTTGCTCATGTATCAAGTGGAGCCCCTGTGCCATACGTCCGCCCAGTCATTTTGGAGAAGGGACAAGGACAGATTGTGTTGAAAGGTTCCAGACACCCTTGCATCGAAGTGCAAGATGATGTAGCATTCATTCCCAATGATGTCACCTTTGAGAAGGGCAAGCAGATGTTTCATATTATTACTGGTAAATGTATATGCAATATTTTTTTTTCAGATTTTGTTTTCAAATGTTTCAAATGGCATTTCTTAAGTTTTACTTGTGAGACATGCTACAAAAGAAAAAAGTCAAACTGCTGAGTCTTTAATAGGTAAAAGGAAGGGAAAAGCAGTTATTAATTTACTCATACCTGCATTGGCATTTGGGGGTAGTTCTTATGTCTGGCTTTTGTAATCTGTTATACTTCATGTGTTTTATAAAACAAAGGGTGACAGTTATGCCTGTTTATTAAGCATTTCCATTCATGCTGGGTGCTCTGGTAATCCAGCATGCATACATTTCCATATGATTGTTCATACAGACTTGTAAACAGATACTAAACCCTACATTCATGTGTGACACCATTTAAGCCTGTTGAAGTTGCTTAACTAGTTAGGTGTAGGGAAATCTTGACCCGTTTAGGTCCTTTAGAAAATTCCATTAGCTACCTCTGTATTTTTAGGTGCTGACTTGTAAGTACTTTTGTTTTAGGACATATTGGGGTAGATTTTTGATGGCCAATTCACCAACTGCAGCTACTTTTTCCTTTGTTTTTTCAGTTTTAAATGCAAAATATGTTCTGATAAACACAGCTTGTTCTTGTACATCCAGCCCAATTAAGCTGGTTATATTGAAATAACGCACCTTTTAAATTGAATTCTAATTTCCACCCAAATGCAGCTTGACACAAATCATGAGCAAAATAATAACAGCAATCTATTGTACAAGAATGTGAATAAATGGATGCTAAGCTGCATAATTTCTTAAATGTGTCCAGATACAATGGTTAGCAAACAGAGTACAAGATTTAGTACAGGTTGCATTTGGCTGCTAAGCAGTGTCTTTCACTGGATGCTGCTTTAGGAAAAATACAAAAATCAGTTATTTAAATCCAGGTTTCTTTCTTACGCTGGTTTCAGTGGGGGGAACTTGAATCACTTATTTCAGTCAGTCTACCCTTTCTGTAAATAAGGCTCTTTATATAGAGCAGATTGTCAGTAGCTGCTCTTCTAGGTTAAAATAAACTGCATTAATTGCTTAAAGGAAATGCTGTCATGATGGATGGGTATAAAATTAGAGCCTATGAGCTTTGCTTTGATTTTCTGGTATGAACATGCACTTCTGATTGCTCATATTTTTGAGACGAAAACTACTCTCCTTTCAGAAGAACTGTATTTGGGAATGGGAACTATCATCAAATGCATCCAAGCATCCATTTGTTCCAGCAGAGCTAAAGGTCTTTCCCCTAGTAGTAGCAAGAAAATGTTTTCAGCTGTGCTTTAAGTTCAGTTTGGTCTTGGATTTGTTAACCTTAAAGCTATAAATCATATTAAACAGAGAGGAAGCTGTATTCCTTAATATCTTTGTAAAATTAATTCCTTAGGACCTAACATGGGAGGGAAATCTACATACATTCGCCAGGCTGGAGTGATAGTTCTTATGGCCCAAATTGGATGCTTTGTACCATGTGACTCGGCAGAAGTGACTATTGTGGATTGTATCCTGGCTCGGGTAGGAGCAGGAGACAGTCAATTAAAAGGAGTCTCTACTTTCATGGCAGAGATGTTAGAAACTGCTTCAATTCTTAGGTAAGAGGTATACCTGCTTTGTTTTCTTAAAAATCGGTAGGATACATTCTAAATATGATGTATAAAGTTAAAGTGACCTTTGCAAGTTCTTTATATTCTACTGCCTTTGATTACTTAAGGCACTGCCTCTTAAACTAGGGATTGTTACCCCAGGGATTGCAAGATCCTTTCAGCTGAGATGCAAATAATTGCCAACTTTTTAGTTATGTTAAGTAATCATGGGGTTGTGAAATAATCTCTTGTTATTGGGAAGGTGTTTCAAGTTCAAGTAAATTTTGAGAATCCTGACCAAAAATGTGCAGTGTAACACTGCCAGGCTGTCCTCTTGAGTACCAGTTTTTACTTAACATTGATTTTGTTTTCCTTCACACGTTGTCATGCCAGCACAATAATTGGGCAAAATATAAATTTGGGGTCTGTGTATATTAGTTTAACTGTATTTAGTGTTAAAACTTTGAATTTCAGAGTTGTGTCATTTAATTTGAATTTCAGAGTTTGTGCTATTTAAACTTGGAAAAGTGATTATTTTTTTTTCCCCTTGTTTTAGGACTGCCACAGAAAATTCTCTGATAATCATTGATGAGCTGGGAAGAGGAACTTCAACATATGATGGATTTGGGCTGGCCTGGGCAATTTCAGAATACATTGCAAGCAAAATTCATGCCTTCTGCATGTTTGCCACACATTTTCATGAACTGACAGCACTTGCTGGCCAAGTGCCAACTGTCAATAATCTGCATGTCACAGCACTTACTACTGACGACACACTGACTATGCTTTACCGTGTCAAAAAAGGTGAGATCTAAATGCTGAGCTAGGTAAAAATGTGTCCGATGCCAAGAGAGAAGAGATTAAATCTTCCTTTTTCTGAGGTTTGGTGCAGGTGGGAGTCTACATTTTATAAGATCATCCTACTTCTATAACAAGAGTGGGCAATTATTTGAGCAGGAGGGCCATTTAGGGAATGTTGGTGAGCTTTTCCAGGCCAGGTCAGCAACCCTGCCTCCCCCTCCATCCCACCCTGGCCTGCAACAGCTCACCAAAACTCCCTAGTGGCTCTGCCCTGGGGCCCGGCCCCATGCTGTCACTGCCCAGTGATCCTGGGGTCTCCATGGAGATTGACCCATGTAGGCAGGATACACTCAGTTGGGTGGATGGGATGGAGCTGTGGGTGGGCAGGGAGCAGTGTCTGGAAGTGGGGTGGACAGGTGGGGTTGGGATTGCAGAGCTGTAACAGCACAGGTTTGGGGCCTGAGGCAGAGCTATGATCTGCTCCTGGCAAGCCCTGCCTGTGCACCTGGCTGCTAATCGCACTGGGTAGGAGGAGTTGGTGTAAGATGGCTGAGAGCTGGAGCCCCATGCGCTGGGGCAGGAGCCCTTTGGCTGCAGCTTCCCTCCCTGCCTGGCTGGGTGGTACCTGACGTGTGTCCCCAGGGCTGTTGCTGCTTCCATGTGCTGCCTGCTGTCTGGGGTGGTGCAGGAGGAGGAGCTGCTGAAGACAGTGAGAGCTGAGCAGTACCTGGGTGATGGGAGCAGCCTCACTGGGAAGCTGTGCACACCGGCCAGGGCTAGAACGTCAGGCAGGAGCGTGGCACAGGCAGGAGCAGGCGGGGCTCAGCCCCATGCCAAGTGTTGTGTGGGTGGCTGCAGGCTGGATAGAGTCAATTGGAAAATGCCCCCAATGGGCTGGATCCAATCAGTTGGCAGGCTGGATTCAGCCCATGGGCCGTATTTTGCTCACCTCTGTTCTATAACGTAAATTGGTGCCCATTTTTAATCCTGCTTTTTTTTCTTAAAGCTTGGTTTATGAAAAGAAATTCTTCCAAAATAATTTCACTGTTCTCCACATTTCAAATTAAACCTATCTTTACCTTACCAAATATTTCAGACCTTTTAACTTTGTTTCAAAGGAGATTATTTCAACGTGAGAGATTAGAGATCGACAGAACAGTTCAATTAAGATGGAAAAAAAATGAAAGAGTAAATTTATGGGTATAGGCATCTTGAGGCTTTTATTTATTTATTTTTTCAGTGATTAGGAAATAGAACTTTATAAAGAGACATGGGCCATTTTTACATATATAGGCGCCGCAGCACCGCATGCTTTGAAAAGCGCCTGGCACTGTGACACTTGCAGTTGTATAAGTGGCAAAATGCTGAGAAAATGTCAGTGGCGCGCTTTTGAACTAAAACACATAGGAAAGTACTTTAGTTCAGAAGCTCACTGCCACCATTTTCTGCACGCTGACGCGCATTTCACTACTTATATAACTGCCTGTGACACAACACAGTGCGCATTAGCTCATGCATGGATCTCTAGTGGATCTCCGGCGTGTCACAGGACCAAAATGTATGTGTATAAATGCCCAGTATCACTGAAGGCATCACAGCAAGCCTGGTTTAGCAAGGCTGCTTTGCCCCCCACTCCCTCTCCTCCCCATTCTCAAGGGCACATTAGTGAAGCAACCAGTATTCTCATACATTACCATGCTTGAAATTAATTATAGGCATATTTGGTTGGAACTGCCAATACCTGTTATTGGATCAGATGATAAATTTTGGCTTTAAAAGGGTGCAAGCTGAACAACTTTTGAAGTATAATCTGGCAATAAACTCTGTAGTGTTTAAAGCACTGTTGTAGCACCACTACAACCATGTCTCTTGCTTTTTTTAAATCAAGGTCAACAAGGTCTTTTTAAAAAAATGTTAAAGCTATATTAGCTTACTGCATTTTCATTCAGGATTTCTCACTTTCCTTTTTTTTTTTCCTTTTTTAAATTTCTTTCTTTGGAAGACTAATTAATGAACTTTTTTTAGCTTTGTAAAAGAATAGCGTAGATCGTTGGGGCTGAACCTTTTCCTTTGGCAGGCTGGATAGGCAGTGCCTGGTCCATCCACAGGCCAGATGTGGCCAGTGGCCCTGATCTGGTGCCCAGGGCAGGCATGACAGTGTCCCATCTATCTGAGAGGGGCAGGGGACATCGCCCAACCCTGTTTCAACCCCACAGGGAGAACTGGGCATGGCCCAGCTCCAACCCAGCAGTGTGGGGAGAATAGGGTGTGGCCTGGTGCTGATTCAGCTGAGCGGGAGGAAGGGTGTGGGGCTCCATCCCAACTTGGTGGTGCAGAGAGAAGGGTGTGCAGACAACCTGGATCTAGCTGTGTTGGCAGAGGGGCTATGGGAATTTGGTGGTGGGAGAGGGTGGCCACTGTTCCCCCACCACCAAATTTCCCAACCTGTGGCAGGCCCCATGTGTCGGATGCAATGGCTCCATAGACTACATTTGCCCTGCAGGCCAGAGGTTGAGCACCCGTGGAACAGATGGTGTAAAAATAGATAGAAACATAAGAATTCCTGTACTGTATCAGATCAATAGCCAATAACTTGTTTCCAACAGAGCCAGTATCACAGGTGCTTCAAACATGTTATAAAACAGTCATAAGTTGCTTAATATGTTGCCTAAGGGAGGAAGTGTTTCTTTCTCTGGCTGAGAAATCAATGGGTGTCTTGCCTCCTGAAGCCTGGGGAACATTGGTCCTAAAAAAATTGTGTTCTGTTAAGGCTGAGACTAAACCATCCATTAACAGGTTTGTAAGTCCTTCTTGATTTTTACTAAGATTGTTGCCCCCATATAAAATTTTACCATCAATGTACGTGACACATTTTTAAATACATTGCTTTCTTTTTCTTAGTGCAGCTTAATATCTTTGATTTTTACTGCCTCTGCATGTAAAATGGAAGTTCTCTTGCAGTTGTTCACTATGACACTCTTTTTTTCTTCTTGACTTTAGTATTTAACTTAGAACCCATGTAGGTTCAAATTATTCCTTCCAGAACTTTTATTCTAAAATTAACTCCTCATTGTGTTGTGTTGTCCACCTGCTTTTGAAGTAGGGGTGCACTGATAGGGATTTTGGGGGTTGATACTGATAGCTGAAATTTAAGGAGGCATATTGGCTCATACTGATCTGATATTGGACACAGCTGCCTCCAGCTGATAAGTCTGGTGTGGTGGAAGGGGAGGGGGGAGGGAGAGGGCAGATCAACGCTCCCCCCATGGTGAGGGATAGGGGAGGGCCAGAGGCAGGTGCTGCCCAGGCGGGGGGGGCGCGGGGTG
>NW_017729022.1:149079941-149095250 GCF_001723915.1 Gavialis gangeticus | reverse complement strand
GATGCAGCATCCTCCCAGTGCTGCTGGCACCCGCTCCAAGCCCAGCCCCTGCCGAGAAGTACCCTGCACAGCCTCGGCTGCAACCCACCCCACTCCACCCTGTGCAGCTCCAGGGACATAGGCCCCTCCCACCCCTCCCACGCCCTCCCAGGCTGCAGGCACGAGCTGCAGCTCTGCCCCTCCTCACCCTGCCTGGGCAGTGCCTGCTGCTGCTGCTGCCCCCTCCCTCACTGTGGGAGGTGTTGCTCTGCCCCCCTCCACACCTCTTCTCTCCCCCCTCCCCTTCTACCACACTGGGCTGACCAGCTGGAGGCAGCTCTCCATGCTGTTGGCTCTGCTTCTGGCTGCTTCAGTGCTGTACTGCAGCTGTGTGCAGCACAGGCATTTATCAACCTCATTGGGCCAATATTCAATACAGCAGATTTTCTTTATATCTGTACCGATCCATCGGTGCACCTCTATTTTGAAGTTCTTCAGTAATCTCTCTAGGCCTCGGTAGGTTTTTTCCTTTTCAATCTTCCCTTCATCCTTTTAGATAATTGATAAATATATTCATATATACTGACAAAACCTTAGTCCTGGGGGACCTTACCATTATTTCCCCTTGTTGGTCACTGCCTATTTATTAGGCTGCTTTTTCATCCCTTAACCAGTTTTTAGTCCATACCTACTAGTATTAGCTCTGGTGTCCTACTTGGATTCTTCACAGAGTAGGTAGAGGGCCTGTCAGGCCAGCAGCATGAATCCAGGCCTGGAGTTGATAATGTACCAAGAAGGGCTTCTGATAATGAAAATTGCTCTTTAGGTGCTTATTCTGACATAAGAGCAAATGAGATATTTAACAATCAGAGCAAACGAGGTATTTATTTTTGTCTCTTACACATCTCTGTAGTACACATGGTACTTTATGTCAGTGAATTTAATTGCAGTGAGGTGCAAAGTAAGAGGTTTTGGCATACCTTAAAAAAACAACAACAACCCCCCCCCCCCAAACCTCCCATACTTCCGTACTGAGGAAATGTGTACTATTAAAGTAACTGCAGTCAACAAGGATGGGTTTAAATCTTGGCATAGCTGATAATATGCTGCAGAGCTGCATACGAAAACACTTGATTGAAATTTAGGAAATTCAAATACACTAAAAAAAAATTAGAAATATTTTTTAAGGTATTGGAAATATTTTTGTACGTAAAGACATTTTCCCTTTTATGTGGTCAGCTAGGGTTGTAATCAAACAGAAGGCATGGTATCGATGCACCTTTAGGATTTTTACATGCGCTCTGGAGATGGAGGGGGGTGGCGCTTTAGAGTGGCGACGAGAGCCAGTGTAATTAAAGCGCCCTAGTGTCTCATGTATCAGTGTCCCTGCATTTAAAAATTGTGGCAGGGGCACTTGAACTAAAGCTCATTCAACAAGCTTTAGTTCAAGTGACCCTGCCACCATTTTTAGGTGTGGGGATGCTAATACATGAGATGCAGAAGCCTGCAGGAGCACAGGAACTACCGCACTCCAGCAGACTAGATTAATCAAGTCTGCTCCAATGCACTGTAATTAAAGTGTGTCAGACCAGCTCAGCTTAACTACCTCTCTGTAATCAAATAAATGCACATTTCCTTATTAAACATAGATCAAATGTTTGTAAATTGGAAGGTATTAGGAGAGTCGAACAAGATCAGTCAGCTCTTGAAAACTGAGCATTTAGGGCTTGTTCATATGATCTAATACATCATACATATTGTTTTCTGAGAATTGACTTGTTATTTTCTTCCAGGTGTTTGTGACCAGAGCTTTGGGATACACGTGGCAGAGCTTGTTGCTTTTCCAAAACATGTAATAGAGAGTGCAAAAGAGAAAGCTCTGGAGCTGGAGGAATTCCAAAACATTGGAGAGCCCAAGGAATCTGAAGGAGAGCCAGCAGTGAAGAGATGCTACCGAGAAAAACAGGTTGGCTGACATAAAAATATGTTTAAGCTAGACAAACTGAAACTGAATAACTTGGGAACAAAACTTCCCCAAAGCACAATTCATGCTAAAGTGCCAGTTTGCCCCATTATAAAAATGGTCTGGCTTCAGAGTTCATTCTTGAAGTTCAGTGAGTATCTAGGGAGTGGGCTTTGGTTTTGATTAGTCTGAATTTAAATGGACCTAATCAGGCATCTTCTCCATAAAAATAGATTTCACTTTGGTGACTCCTTCGTGTAGCTTATTTCAATAAATAATGCTCTGTCAGACTAATTTTGTTAGTCCAGTAGTAAAAAGTAAACCATAGGAATGTAATGTTACCTTTCTAATGTAGTGGTTTTGCATTAGAAACCTGATGGCTGGCAAAAAGGAAAAAACTGTGGATTTTCCCTTTTACCTTAGAAAAGTGCAGATTTTTCATTTTAATAGAATTTAATAGAGATTTTTCATTTTAATAGAGATTTTGTTCTTTTGCAGATAGCTCTCTGCAGACTGGCAGAGTTTCTGGAGCTTAGGCCCAGGGCTGCAATACACAGCCACAGGGCCCTGGCAGGGGGTGGGACGGAGCTGTGGACAGCTCATCTGGGAGGTGGTGGGGATGGGGCCAGCTCCCTGCTGCTGTGCGCACTCCTGAATGGATGGGGGGGATGCTCCCCAGATTTGTGTGCAGGGCAGGGGCAGGCTGCCCTCTACAGGCTTGGGCTCCCCACTCTGTTGCTCTCCCTCGGGGCCTCCACAGCCTGGTGGGCAGGATCTGCCCACCCCGGAGCAGCGAGGGGCACAATCCCACATTGCTGCCCCCCTGCTCTGGGGCGGGCAGCAGGCGCATCGCCAGGGCAGTGTGGGGCTCACAGCGGCTGCAACAAGCTTCCCTGCCTAACCCTGCTGGGCTGCGGAGGCCCTGGGAGAGGGCAGCTCACAGCCGTCCTGTGCACAGATCTGGGGGCACGTCCTCCCTTTGCCCCCTGGGTGTGTGCGCAGCAGCAGGGAGCCAGCCCCCCTTCTCCCCTGCCTGAGCCTGCACCTGCCTCCCCCTCTATGGGCTCCACTTTGGCCATGCTGCCTGTGGGGGAGGGGGAGCTGGGGTCCCCACTCAGGACGCAGCAACCGCTGCCTCCTGTGAGTGGCACCCAGGGCTCAGGTGCTGCTGTGGGGGGCAAGGGGCTGCAGACCAGGGTCCCTGGCCCCATAGCCCTGGCAACTTGGGGCCCCTTCAGCAGGGCTGGAGGGGTGGGAGGTGAGGGACACCAGCAGGGGTGAGGGGGCTGTTTGTGGGGAGTGAGGGTCACTAGCAGGACTGGGAGATTGTGACTTGGGAGTGAGGGGCCTGGACCTGCCTCCTGGTAAGCTAAGGGGGCAGAAGGAGCCCTGATTTTCCATGATAAAAAAACAAAATCAAATACCAAAATTTATAGGTACTTAGAATTTATTTTACTATAGTGATTGTAGGCTTCCAAATCACTTTAAAATTATAAGTATCTCAATAAAACATTGTGTTCAATTGTACCTATGTATAATGGTGTTTCATTTTAATCGTGGATTTTGGGGTTTTTATCAGAGAATTTGCACATTGTTTTTATCAGAGAAAACCAGGATCCCTGCTTATCACTTAAAAAATTTCCACTTTTAGCCTTTCCTTAAAGGCAAGTACATAAGTCTTCGTTTTAACCTGTTCTCCTTAGTGACTGCCAGTCTTTGGTTGCTTGGTAACAAACTCTCCTTTCCCTTGGAGTGTTAAAAACATTTTTCTGTTTGCAGTTTAGCACCCCAGTATCTAGTCGAGGTGGTAAAGCTGCTACTGATTACAGGGATTGGACCAGTCTTCGTATGCACCTGGTACCCAGCTCCAGAACTAAAATTATGAGCGGAGATTAAATATGAAACACACATAGTAAATTCATCCTTTCAGACTATCAGGTTCTTAAAACATACAGCATTTCACACACCTAGCAACTTTAATCATAAGATCATAGATCAGAGGATTAATCATGGGTTAATCATAGGATCATAGAAAAGTAGGGTTGGAAAGAACCTCACAAGGTCATCTAGTTCAGCCCGCTGCTTCAAAACAGGATCATCTCTGACTAAACACCTTGGGAGAAGGAATCCGCAGCATACATCTGTATGTATCCTGTGGATTCCTTCTCCCCAGGTGTTCCCCTGGGAAGTTCCCCTCTTAAAAGCACAGAGGCAGAAAGGGTTCTTGGAGTCATTGTTGACTCCAAGATGAACATGAGCCACCAATGCCAGACCGCAGCCAGCAAGGCCAGCCATACCTCGTCATGCATCCAAAAGTGCATCTCAAGCTGGTCCTGAGAGGTGATACTCCCCCTCTATGCAACTTTGGTCAGGCCGCAGTTGGAGCAGTGCATCCAGTACTGGGTGCCACACTTCAAGAGGGATGTGGCCAACCTGGAGAGGGTCCAGAGGAGGGTCACCCGCTTGGTGAGAGGGCAGCAGGACAGGCCCTACGAGGAGAGACTGAGGGACCTGAACCTGTTCAGCCTCAGCAAGAGGAGGCTGAGGGGGAACCTGGTAACTGCCTACAAACTCATCAGGGGAGATCAACAGCAAATAGCTAGAGCCCTTTTCTCCCCAGCACCACCTGGAGTGATGAGGAACAACGGTAATAAGCTGATGGAGTATAGGTTTAGGTTAGAGATCAGAAGGTAATATTTTACAGTTCGGGTGGCCAAAATCTGGAACCAACTTCCCAGGGAAAATTTCCAAGGATTGAGATTCCACAATTTCTTTAGGTAGCCTGTTTCAGTGCTTGACCACTCTCATAGTTAGAAAATTATTTCTGATTTCCTATATAAATATCTTCTGTTGCAGTCTAAGGCCATTGTGCCTCATTCAGTCCCCTGCAGCCACAGACAAAAGCCTATCTCCACATAGCAACAAATGTTTTTGTTCACAGATTGTTAAGTGAAAGTGCACATTGATACACATTGATATAGCTGTTGCCAAAAGAGCAACAAATGCCAAAATACCAGCCTTTGGCCTTTAGACATTTTTTTACTGCTAAACAGAACCCCACTGTTTTCTTGGAGAGATGTTGGAAGGAGTAGCCTTAAGGACTAATTACACATTCATTTTTTTCTTTCAGGAAGGTGAGAAAATAATTCAGGACTTTGTTTATCAAGTGAAAGCATTGCCGTTGACAGACATGTCTGAGGAAGACATCAGAACGAAACTGAAACAACTGAAAGCTGGAGTGCTGGCAAAGAATAACAGTTTTGTAAATGAAGTTATTGCCCGAACAAAAGCCACTTCATGAAAAAAGCCAAATGAGACATTTCATTAAGAGTATGTTTTAAATTGCAAGAACTATCATTTTCTGTCTTGTAAGGTTTAGACTTTATAATACTTTGCATTGATCACTAGTGCAATTTTTTTCTCTCTGTGTAAAATTTTGAAACTGTCAGAGTACATACTGTACTAGCTTAATAACTTAGTAATGATTATCTGTGATTTTTTTTTCAAAATTTTCAATAAAATTGTTTTCCTAATGTTGGGAAAGTATTAATGCTACTTCAACAAAGAGTCATAAAATCTGACTGAAACGGGATGTGCCAAACAATGGAACTGTTCAAATTACATATAGCAAAGTGTTGTATATGGTAAGAAAACTACCTGCTCGGGTACAAAATTGACAGATGTTCTTTTTCAGGATTATTTATTGGTAATATTGCATCTCCTAGTCCAAAATGTTAATATAACTATTAGTGCTATGGTTAAAATTTTTTTGAGGTATTACCATTTAATGACTTGATATTTAACCGAAACTATTTTTTAAAAATGCAAAGAGAGTTTACACTTGCTTGAACTAGACATAGTGCAAGGAAGTACTATGCCAGCCTTGCGCACACTACTTCCTGTTCAGTGACATCTTCATTGTCCAGAGACTGCCAGTTGGGTGGTAGTTTTGTAATAAGAACAACTAGTACTTGGACTGTAACAACAGTCAGCTTTCATGTGCATGTGGAAACAGATTCATGCAGGCTGAAGGGCAAAGATTAATTCATGTTAATACACTCCGTGAGAGGTTTTGTAACATATCAAGATGCAAATTTGCCTGCAGTTCTTGCCTAAATCTAGTACCTTCCATGGTGGTGGTACAGTGCTTTAACTATATAGTTAGAACTGTCCATTTCAGAAGCTTTATAGAAAAAAAAAGTGGCACTTTGTCTTTGAGACTACAAAAGTAAAATAAAATTTCTGTTGCAGATGACAGAGATGAATCCTTGATGTGTGCTGTCCACAGATTAAATCAGTGTATTCTAATGATGTTGGTGGCTGCAAGCTGCTAAAAAAACAATAGAAACAAGTTTATCTGGATAACCTTGAAGTTGGCAAAAAATTCTTTAATGAAACCAAGAATGTAGAAAACAAGTGTGGTATTCCAACTGTAATAGGCAAAAGTTGGTTTGTTGTGAAGAATGTTTCTTCACAACGCTTCTTGGCCTTCTCTGTTCAGATCAAGTGTAGTTCCTGAACTCTGCTATAATGCCCTGTTTTCATTTTAAAATAGAATACTGTACTAAAAAAGAAAAGATTGCCCACACAGTAGAGCACAGTCAGTGCATATATTCAGTTTACACAGGTTTATCAGGCAGAGTAGAATTGTATAAAGCAATGCCAAAGTAGCTACATTTATTAATCCATGCAAATATTCTTAACCATATATGTATTCGGAAAGAATCAATTAAAAATGTTATGGAATTAAAATTCACATTGGAACACAAGATTTGCAATAGATCAACCTGCTTTTGCTGTTTCTAGAAAGAACTAGCAGTCTTTGAAGTTTGCAAGTGATATTAACCTACTTAAGCCTTCTAGGAAAATGAGCTGGTGGGCTATTTGCTTATGTGAAGTTACAATATTCAAGTGGATTTCTTTAGCAACAGCAATAAGCCTTGTTCTTTATTGGAATGATGATACAATCCAGTAGGCAGATGCTTGTGCCACCTGCTCCCCTCCTCATCCATTGAAGAGTTCCACAGCTGCAGCATGCTCACCCATCTCCACTGCTGCCCTATGTGGGGACTCCACAGAAGGCCTGCTCTACTACCAAGGCAAATGAAGAGCAGGAGTTGGCTTGGCTTCTTCAGACACAGGGAGAGGTAGTTAGCCATGTTAGTCTCAAGTCAGGCAGAAGGTGGGTTAGATCTGCACCCCATAGAATCAGAATATTAGGGTTGGAAGGGACCCCAGGAGGGCATCTAGTCCCTTAAAGCAGGACCATCCTGATGGAGATTGTTCCAGCCAGGGCTTAGTTCAGCTGAGCCTTAAAAACCTAACAGGGTAACCCATTCTAGTGTTTCACCACCCTTCTAGGGAGAAAGTTTTTCATAATATCCAACCTAAATGTCCCTTGATGCAACTTGGCACCATTGCTCCTTGTTCTGTCATCACTAAGTCTAATTTGAGGGTTTTCAAACTTTTTGGGTCAGTATACCCCTGGTGCCAGCAGCCAGTCAATGAGCAGGGGAGACACCCCCCCCCCCGCGGCCAGTTGGTGGGGGGGTTCCCCAGTGGCCAATCAATGAGTGTGCTGGCAGCATGGTGGCGGCAGAAGTGCTGGTGGCAGTGCCCACTGCCAAATACCCCTTGAGGCCATCCCAAGTACCCCCAGAGGTACACGTACCCCTGGTTGAAAACCCCTAGTCTAACTCCAAAGTTACCGACTAACTGAATCAGATTTAGTCTGTTCAGCCTGAAGTAAGCAGCAACTTACTTCATCAGGTACTCTGAAGGGACTGCAGGAAGCACATGTTAATACGACTAGGCTAAAAACAGAGGTGGTGTTGGAAGCAGTTATGGATCAGCTTCAACCTGATACAAAGGAAGAGCAGCACAACCATATACGCATGTAGTTTATCCTTGGAATAAATGGCAGGTAACTCAAATGAGCTTTGATTGTCTGGGGGGGAAAGTGTTAGTGTGCATTATCTTGCATACCTCACAGGTACTTAAAGTGGGATTGTATGGATGCAGAATCCCAGGACAACAGGCTTTCTCCTTGGAGAAATCTGATGTCTGGTTTTAGCCTTAGAGACTATCAATTTAAGTTGCTTCCCTGTTTGTACTGTAGAACCTCCAGAAGCAGCTGAGGTGATGATAAATCCGAAGAGTACAGCTGTTTTTAAGGAGCCAGTGGTGCCCAGGATGAAGTGAGAAGAGGATACAGTCAGGGCAGTACATAAACCCACTGGGGAAATACCCCTTTGCATCTGTAGATCCAAGTGTTGCTATAATCCAAGGTGGCGCCTAGGGGTTGGAAAAACCATTCAACAAACAAGAGTAGGAAATTCTGTCAGTTGAAGCTTGTAATGTTCCCTTTCCTTTCGATGCGTTGTTCCTGCGAGGGGGAGAATGTCCATTTGTTCTAATTCAAATTAAGCTGCTTTTTTTTCCTCTTCAAAGGAGCTGTGCCAGGAAATCATCTGTAATGACAACAAATGTGCCAAGAATACAAAGATCATCAAAGCTTCCCAGCTATAGTGTAGTTATCAAGAAAGTTTGAGGCCCCTTACTGTCAGTCTTGGGTAAAAAATGAAATTTTATTTCCCCCCCCCCCCAGTTCATACCCGCATTTTCAGAACACTTGGCACTGGATCCTTGTTGGATGGACAATATCTGTAATCTGTGTAGTTGCTTTTCATTTAGAAAGCTGTTTAGGAAGAAACCATTTTTGGAGGTGAAAAGAAAGGTCATTATTGAACACTGCTGAAATTAGTTTCTCTTAAAGATGCCATTTTTCCTTGATTACTTTAACTACTCTTCATCGGAATAGATTAGAACAATAGGTGGCTTTATAGGCAGATTTATTTTTGTATTGCAATAATAAGCAGGGGAGATACTGGCCATTGGTAGCTGACAAGCTTCTCAGATTTGCTTGATAGTAACAGAAACACCAGTACCCCCAGACTCCTGTCTATATTATTGGTGCTGTTGGTGCAGTACAGCTGTGGACCTTTCTTCCTAGAACTGTACTGTGGACAGTCTAAATAATGTGCATCCAGACGCAGTAGGGAGCTTTGGCCAAATAGAATAAGACATGCAGTTTGGGCAGGGAGAAATTTTACATTCTGTTTAGAGGAGTTAAATGTCTTGGGGGTGAAAATGTGGTGAGCATCTGGCTTTTTATGGGATAAGGTGTGGGGAGTGCACTGCGCATCTGGGATGGCAACTGTTTATAGCTGTTTTATAGGGTGCAATTGTTCTGATTCTGTAAGGAAGTGGTGAATTTGACAAGCAGGTGTGCCAAGCTGAATGCTAGCAGAGTAAATAGCTGGCACTTGCCAAAGCATCTTCCTGATGATCTATTTGGTCCTAATGTCTATGGTTAAACCATCGCTGGTTGCTTCATATTGTGGTAATACATTCAAGCAGTTTAAAAACAAATAAGGCAATGATCACAGTTATTACCCACTGAGGTCAGCATGACTTTAGGCTTTGACAATGCAAGAAAGAATAACCATAGGAAATGAAAGATTCCGTCTGGATGACGGTAGCAATCGGAACCAAACTTTTTGGCAAGTGTGCCACAGATTAGCTCCATACCCTCTCCAAGTGCCACTCCAATCCCCTTCCTCTGCCTGACCTGCTGCTCTGCTTCCTGCTCTATACTCTTCCCAATCTGCTCTCCTTTCTGCCTCTCACTGTGTGCTCCCTGCCCACCTGCTGCTCTCTTTTCTGCTTCCTGCCCTATCTGCTATTGTGCTGCATGTCTCTCCTTGTTCTTCTTTGTGCCACGCAGAGAGGCTTTCCATGCTACTTTGGCATGCTTGCCACAAGTTGGCCACCCCTGTACTAGGGAATCAGACTCACTGTCAATCTAGTCCAGTGTCCTGGTTCTGAGTGGGGCAAAAAACTCTGCAGTGAGCAATTTCTAGATCACCTGTATGTTGGTATTTTTCAAGCCCTTAATAGTCTGAAAACTAGAGGGGGTTTTAAAATATCAGCAGTATCTACTGTCAGTCCTTTCATGTCTTCTGGCTTGTGCACTGAAATGGTGCTGAGCTCCTTTGTGTGCTGGTTTAGATTTCAGTTAACAGCTTTCAAAAAAAAATGTTTGTGGGCTTCAAACCTACTTCCTGCAAAGCTGTGGACACAGTGTTGTGACTGTAAGACACATCTTGTAGATGCCAGTAAAACTGTGGAAATACTCTTCAGATGTCTTGGCCTTTCACCGTGGAGAAATTTGGTACTGCCACTTACAAGAAACATCCCCCCGCAGCAACTTCCAGTAACTTGTTCCAGTACCTGCTGGTCCTGAGACTCCCAACTATTTAAATTTCTCATTGATTTATTAATGCAAGATTTTCAGAGGGAATCAAAGCACTGGCTCCACTCATCCTCTTTTGCTTTATCTTTGACATTTTGCATTTCAGTGCTATGTGAGGCACTTGACTAATTTTGGGGCCAAATATTGCTCCGGATCCCCTGACTGAAGTTAGGTCTCTTCTTCAGCAAAGACCAAGAAGCCAGGATAAAGAGTGTGTCCATTTCTACAGCCTCCTATTCGTTTTTCCACCTGTGTAACAATGGATTTTTATGCTTATCACTCAGTTTCAAGTCTAATTCTCTTTCGGGGGGGTGGGGAGAGGCACTTGTATAAGTGCATTTTGATATCACATTTTTTATTTCCAAGGCTGTTGTGATGCATCAGAAATGCAGTGAGAAGTTATGCCCAAACAGATGAAGATAATTGATGATAAAAAATGCCTACCTACTTGGTCCCATTTCCTGAAAAGAAAGTGTATTGAAGCAAAATGATCAATGATCTGGATGTGGAAACATGAGCAAAGCCACAAGCTGTGAGAATTCTCTCAGATCATGCATGGCTGTTTGAAGTCCAAGGCTCAAGCAGCGCATGGGGTTGCAAGGTCATTACTTGGTCCCTTTCTAGCCTATCATTTGTACAGGACCCCAATGAATTGTGACAGCTGTCACTTCCACAAGGTCTGGTTTGGAGTGTATGCTGGGGAGAAAGTGAAAAAGCCTGCACACACGTGTTCACTTCCTGGCAGCAGGTTATCAGAGGGGCTGCTAGGATGGCCTTGAAACAAAACCGTTATGGGCTGTCCTGTCCTAGCAAGTTGCATTATAAATGGGTGTCAGAATTGCCTGGACCCAGCACCCACCATCCCCCTGTTACCTGGCAGTATGAAGAAGGAAAGGAGGAAGAGAGAAGCAGCAGCTCCCACCTACTGATGGGAAGAAAAGGGGGGACATGTCTTGCCCCCATCAAAGCCACACGCTAGCTTAAAGGGTGCATGTCTAGCTCACTGGCATAAACACTTCTGACCTTGGGCTTAGCAGTTTAAGAGTCATTTTGCTGTGCTCTCTTGTTTCCACAGTGTGTCCTGCTTCCTCTTAGCTCCGACAGAAGAACAATAGAAAGCGATTTGCTTGACACTTTTCAATAATGTGGGAGCTACACAATAGTAATTGCATGTTTTATTGCACAGTTGCTATTGGGTGCATTACATTAGCTGAAACTTTCTCTCCCCTCTGGTGATATCAACCACTTAATTTTATATTAGGTCCCATAAAGGTCCTATGTAACCAAACAATTTAATTTAAGACTAATGATACAATGTAGCTTAGTTTCTCAAAGCAGGCAGGAGCTCTAGGCTTCAGGTGTATAGGAACAGGCTTGATGCTGTCACAGTCTTTGCATGAATTCAGGGCTTTTCCTGAGGGTATGGACAGACGTAACATTTCAAGTACTCCAAGTGTCCCCAGAGTGCTTCAAAAGGTGATTATGCAGCTATTGAAGCACTTCCAATAGGGCTATTCCACTTTGAAAGCTACCTTGCGAAAAATAGAAACAGCTTCAAGGAGTTTTGTTGTGAAGTGCTTCATGCTACATTTGCACCCTCCCAGTAGAGTGGATAGGGACTTGGTTCGTCATTTGGCATCTCTCCCACCCCCCGCTCCAAGTTGCTGAGCGAGTGACTCATGTGGAGAGCCACTGTTCTGGGGTCATGGAACCAACCTGGCATGTCACCTCTGCTGTTTACAGCAGGTGTGAAGGCAGGCTGTGCTGGTATATAGTAGAAAAGATATTGTAAGTGCCTAGCTGGAATAGTCCCCATAGGCAAGACTCTGCATGTGATGAGTAGGAGTAACACAAAAAAGAGACGGGCTTGTGCATCTGAACTGCATGAAGGCATCTCCCTCCAGCTATAAGCGAGAAGTCTGGAGGCTGGGACTTAAGACTCACCCTTAGCCCTTAGTGTCCCCTGTTGTATGGTTCTTTTGATTTTAGGTGGTTGATTTTAGGTGTTTGAAGATTTTAAATTGATAGTCTCTAAGGCTAAAACTAGATATAATTTCTCCCAGGACAAAGCCTGTTGTCCTGGGATTCTGCATCCATACAATCCCACTGTCCCACTTTAAGTACCTGTGAGGTATGCAAGATAATGCACACTAACACTTTTTCTCCCCAGACAATCAAAGCTCATTTGAGTTACCTGCCATTTATTCCAGAGACAAGCTACATGTTTACATGGCTGCGCTTCTCTTCTTTTGTGCCAGGTTGACGCTGATCCATAAGAACTGCCTCCAACACTACCTCTGTTTTTAGCTTCATTGTATTAACGTGTGCTTCCTAAGCTCTGCTTCCTGCAGTCCCTTCAGAGCACCTGATAAAGTAAGCAGCTGCTTACGTCAGGCTGAACAGACTAAATCTGATTCAGTTAGTCTATAACTTCGGAGCTAGACTGTTCTCACTGGTGGCAGATGACAGAACAAGAAGCAGCGGTCTCAAGTTGCAGCAAGGGAAGTTTAAGTTCGATATAAGGAAAAACTTTCTCCCTAGGAGGGTGGTGAAGCACTGGAATGGGTTACCTAGAGAGGTGGTGGAATCATCCTTGGAGTATGTTGATTTCAGGGGCTTAGAGTTACCTATTTTGAATCCCATTCAGAGGTGCCTAACTCCCCCTGCACTGCGTAGGGTGCCTATCACAAGTTTCTGGATTCTACATCCGGGTCTGAGAGGTGTAGCATCACCCACCGTCTGGTCCTTTGTTCTTGTGCATGCAAAGGATACACACTGCACTTCCTGATGCCTCATGGATGCTTCAGTTCTGTTCTCATGGTTTTCCCTTAAGTTCAGCTAAGTCACCTGGTATTGAATGTGCATGTTTGCTTAGTCTACATGGAAACATACTGCTTGCTAAGGAATTGGCTTCAGGCAGAGAGGGCTGTTAAACACTCACTATGGTCAGTTATCTTTCCTAGAAGGAATTAAGTCATTGGGGGTTGGAGAGGGGAAGCATGTAATTTGTTTTTGAAACTGGGAGGTACTAAGCTGGTTTTATTCTGTGGGTTTCCATAAGGACATTCACAGACAGTGATAAGAGGAAGTCACCAGATTCTCCTGTTTTTAATCTGCCTTCTTTTTCCCCCCTCAGTAGTGATGAGGGTTTCTTCAGTTTGGTATGAGAGCAGATCAAGTAGAATTAAGAGTGTGATAGACAATTATGCCACTGAAGATAGGGGTGAGGGGTGCAGGGGGGAGGAGACTTTATCATGGCTCAGCTGCATCTGCTGTAATTGTTCCATCTGCCATTGCCTCTCCTGGGATTCGCAGAAGTTAAACCAGGATAACTTTTCCCTGAATGAAACAGGGTTACATTACCATGACTGTGGGATAGGAACAGACAGAAGAATAACTAACTGTTCATCTCTCTGTTTCCCATAATAGTCCTATACCTGATTAGGGTTCTGTTTCTGGTTTCCCGATGCATCCTTTACAGCACAGTTTAATGACCCAATTTCTTTTTCGTCTGCTTTGATTCTTCCAGGGAGGAAATTAAGTTGTAGAAGGAAAATCTTTCAGGAGCCTCAGTTCATTGCTTGTTTCAAGGATTGGGTGTTTTTAATGTGATGTGTTATGCTACAGCATTCTTAATGAGAATAACTGCAGTGTTGTTGAGCTTTCTGCTGTAAAAAGATGCAGGGTTGTCATAAGGGCTAAGCACTCACTCAGTATAAACTGACGTAGTTGCGTTGAAGTCATTGGAACTTTTCCAGTGTACACCAGTTGATAATCCTGCCTACAGATCCATGCTAATGGTATTGTGTCTTTCTTAGTTCTTAATGGTTTAATTCTCTCTTAGGAATAGAACATGTCTGTGGATAAAGTAGTTTTCACCCAGGAAAGCTAAAGGAGCCTGATGTTCAAAGCTCTGGAGCACTAGATGGAAAATTTGTTTGAATTGCTTTAAAGAATTCCAGCAGACAAAATAGTATTGTGATGGGACTTGCCATATCCAGACTAACTGACATTGGTTTACCTTATGGGGAGTGGAGGGGGAGGTGACGTGGGGAAGAATAGAAGTTATCAAAGGCTGTGGTTCATCCTCAGTGCACAGAGAAAAATACACTTTTTATGACATTTCTTTTATTTCCATATCAGAAGGAATCAAATAAGATGCCAAACTGTACAAAGATACTTTGTGGACAAGAGATTCCTCATTTAAATGATCTCTTCCTTGTTTTTATTCAAACAAGATCTGAAATCCTGGCTGCTGCACAGGAGTGCTGGGAAAAAACTGCTCTGGGTTCCCAGCCTCTCCTCCCCTGCTGTGGATAAGAGCCATAAATATTTATTTCCATGTCAGGTGGAAGTGTCTATACAGTCCCCTTAGGCTTTTTGGCAAGAGAGTCTCAGGGCTGGGGATGTCCCGTGTCCCTTTTCCTCTGTAATAGTTTTATTTTCTGGCCAGAGCTGTATCTGATGTCTTTACCCTTTTTTGTGCTGTTGAAAACCTAATGCTGATAAAACAAATCAAATCAAGTTAATAATAGCAAACTACTAGCAGCCAATAGGTAAAATGCATGCATCTAGGGTGAAGGCTTTAGGGGATGACCTGGCCTGTTAGAACAGACAGGAGGGCTACCCTGATTTTAGTTGGGTAGTTGTTGATAGCGGCTGACCCTGAATTTTAGTGATCTTTGGATCCCTTAGTCCCTTTGCCCTCTCAAAACACTTCTTTCTGTTGTGGCCTTTGTGACTGTACCTTCTTGTTGGCCCCTTTTATTAACATTTCAGGATTTTCAGAGTGTGGCTGAAGAAGCTTGTCAGATGCAGGCACTGAAGTTTTTATCCTTTTTCCTGCCAGTCTCTGATGTGGTAATGAAGCAGAGCAACTTGCATGGTAGTGTTCTGCCAAGTGTTGCAGCTTGAGACTATCTGCACATTTGCCCCCTCACTCTCTCTCAGTGCAGTCGCACAGGTGCCAGGCCTCTTGGCTGCTCCCCGTGGCATGGCACCCCAGGGTCCCCCCGCTCTTAGAGCTGGTACTTGGGGGGCAGCATCCTGTTGG
>NW_017729022.1:149073227-149074941 GCF_001723915.1 Gavialis gangeticus | reverse complement strand
GTGGTAATGAAGCAGAGCAACTTGCATGGTAGTGTTCTGCCAAGTGTTGCAGCTTGAGACTATCTGCACATTTGCCCCCTCACTCTCTCTCAGTGCAGTCGCACAGGTGCCAGGCCTCTTGGCTGCTCCCCGTGGCATGGCACCCCAGGGTCCCCACGCTCTTAGAGCTGGTACTTGGGGTGCAGCATCCTGTTGGCCAGCCATGATTACTCCACAGACCTGCCTTGGATTCAAATGCCCTCCCAGGATTTTCTTCTAGAGCAGTGGCTGCTGAATGTGAAAGCAATGCTGAATTTTAAGACTAGGAATCAAATGACACATGAAAAGGGTTTTTAATGCAGCAACCTTACCTACAGCTTGAGTAGCTTTAGTTCATCCAGGCATGCTCCCTCACTTCTGGATCTGCAGACTTAGTTTGCGCTTCTGTAGCATCTGCCTCTTCCGCTCCTTCAGGGGTTGCTCTTGGTTGTTCCCCTCTGTTTGCTTCTCCTGAACCAATTCAGGTTGGTCTGTGCAACCGTTCTGGTGCAATTCCCTACCAGACTACAATCTCCCCAGTCAAGTTAAAGCTCTGAAGTAGGTGATACCTTGCATTTCCCTTTCAGATGTCCGTGACTGGTGGTATCTGAAGTTTTTCTTCCCGACTTACCTCCTGGCTGCTCCTGTCAGTATAACTGGCATAAACACATGGCCAACAACAGTTGCACACATGCAATTAATAGTTTATCAATATTTCATCTTCCACATCCTTCTAAATATTGATCCTTTGATTTCCCACTGGTTTTTGTTTATTTTTAAGGAACATCCCTCCTCCTACTGCTGACACTTCCATGTGGGAAATGCTTTTTACTGACCCAGCAACTACCCACTTCTGTTTCCAAAGTCAAGACCCTTTCTAAAAATGCCCTCTTGTTGTGACTGGGGTATTAGCAGTACTTCTAATAATCTGCTCTCTAATGCATTTGGGGTGGGGATTGTCTAGTACATGCATGTAGTGCCTACAGCAACAGTGCTTCAATCCCTGACCGAGGCCTTTGGATCCAAATAAATAACCCTGTTCAAATTCAGGCAGAAGACAGGGTTGATTTGCCCTTTCTAGACTAAATCAGAGATGTATAAGCTTTCCTAAGCAGCAACTTACTTCATCAGATGTCAAGAAGCTCTGCTTAGGAAAGATTATGCATCTCTGATTTGCTTAGTCTGTAAGGTACCACCCAGCCTGGCCTTCTGTCTGACTTCAGACTACCCCGGCTAACTACCTCTGTCTCTTCAAATTCATATTGCTTACCTTTATTATGTAGGTCTGCAGCCTAATGGCCAGTCTCACCTTTTAGCTGAAGTCTGCAAGGGAAACATGCCTGTCCCTATCTTGCACAGGTCTTCATACTCTTGCATTCATTACTTTGCAGTTGCCTTTGTACTCTCTCTGGCTTGCATTGTAGATCACCAGTGCTTCTACACCTGCTACACTTTGCTGTGGGGAGGATTTTTCCCTCTCCAATTTCTCTTCAATGCTACTCACTGCCAGGAAGCACAACAACAAACTCCTTGGTTTCCCTGCCAAGTTCCCTTCTAGAGCAAGTGAAGACTGATTCAGCTTCTATCCTTTGGGCAGCTTCAAGTCTGCCCATACAGGGAATAGAGAAATGGGGATGCATAATTTTTCTTTCCCCTGCAAGACGATCCCAGGCATATTTCTGTTGTAGACATCACT
>NW_017729022.1:149067686-149068227 GCF_001723915.1 Gavialis gangeticus | reverse complement strand
GTACTCTCTCTGGCTTGCATTGTAGATCACCAGTGCTTCTACACCTGCTACACTTTGCTGTGGGGAGGATTTTTCCCTCTCCAATTTCTCTTCAATGCTACTCACTGCCAGGAAGCACAACAACAAACTCCTTGGTTTCCCTGCCAAGTTCCCTTCTAGAGCAAGTGAAGACTGATTCAGCTTCTATCCTTTGGGCAGCTTCAAGTCTGCCCATACAGGGAATAGAGAAATGGGGATGCATAATTTTTCTTTCCCCTGCAAGACGATCCCAGGCATATTTCTGTTGTAGACATCACTGAGTTTATTAATCCCTTGTTTGCCTTGCGGCAGCACCACATACCTGGTGGATGGATCAGGGCCCAGCTGAGCCATGCCGTGAACATACTGTACACAGAAGTGTTTACAGTGTAGCCAAAGGACCTGCCATTTTTCCTCTTGTCAGCTGTCTGTTCTGCAGACTCTGATTGTTAAGTTACTCTTTGGCAAAGGCATAACTAGCAAGGTTTGCACCCTGTGCAGAACTGTGTGTGTGGGGGGGGTG
>NW_017729022.1:149026812-149034853 GCF_001723915.1 Gavialis gangeticus | reverse complement strand
GGTCCCTTCCAGCCCTAATGTCTACGAAATCTATGAAATTTATTAAATTTATATAGGAACAGTTATGTGGCTTATTTCATATGGTGTTAACACAGACATCCTGCTCTTTCTCTGGAAACTAACGGCAATGCTTATTATAGCTTTAACAACCTGTCTTTGCTTGAAGGACCACAATCCCTATCCACTTCATTTCTCACCACTATGGTTGTGTATTGTCTGGTTTGTTAAAAATTCATTCTTTTGAGCACTTTATTTATCCTTGAAGCAGAGCCTAAAAATAGTTTTGATCACTAGAAAGCAGACATTCCTGCATGGATTTTTCCCTTGAAAGTTCTTATGTGAAATAACAGTGCTCTGTGAAAGCAATTTTTGATATTACAAAAAGTTAACAAATTCTAACTTTGGATAGATGATCAGTAGTGAATCCCAATAAAATACAAAGGGCAGAATCTGTGAAGTTATCACTTCTCTTAACTCCAGAGCTGCCTGGGATTTGGGAATACTCATCATTTTGAAGGATTAGGCCTCTAAAAAGGAAACAGAACCTTCCCCCGTGTCCTCCCACCCCCCACTGTAAATGTTGTTGGCATGAAATGCAGAGAACACAAACCAGTGAGATACAGAAGATGTGAATATATTAAAAGTGCTTCCAATCAAGGTGCCATTCCCAATTGATTGTGCCGGTCTTGAACAATTTAAAAATGTCTTTTTTTTAAGGTACTGTCAGTTTTGGCTGTTTACTTCAACAGATCCTAAATATGCTCCTCTTTAAACATGATGTTCAGGAGACCTCTGCAATTACTGGTGCTGCAGTAATTAATTTCCCTGAAGTGGAGTTGGGATGCATTGATTTAAATCAAGTAATTTAAAACATGGAAATCATGATTGAAATGAATCAGTGAGCAGAAAGCCATAATTTAAATAATCAATTTTAATCTTATTTTACATTTGTATTTTTCATTTATTTTCTTAAAGAAAGGTTGAGATGTTTGTTGGTAGCTCTTAAAACATACCGATAAATATAGCTGTAACATTAATTTTGAAACTTCTTGCTAACTGGGGAGATGCTATATCTTGTCATACCTATTTAAGCAATGATATAGCTATAATTCAATATTCATAGTTCTTACTTTTTACATGTTTGTTTAGGAAATGTATTCATATGTGAATACCTTTTAGTTTTACACTTTTTTTTTAAGGAATGGTTAAAATACAATGTTTTAATACTAGACGATTTATTCTTTATTCATTTGTATGGAACTATTCACTTGTGATATAAAAACTCACAGAAATAGAATTTAAAATTTCCATTCAGTAAATAAAATTGCATTAAATGAGCCTGATAATCAGAAAAAATAAAATCCAGTTTAAGCTTTGTATTTTGTGTTTATTAAAAAACAGTAGTATCTGGAGGGGGGAAATCGAAGTGGGAGTTTATAATTATCAAGTCTTTCAACACTTTAGAATGAGCAAATCATTTTAATGAATAGATTAGGAAACAAAAACAAACTTTTTTGCCTTTTCAACTGCTTATTAGTTTATGTGGTTTGACAAACGAGTCTGAGATATTGCACCTACCATATTTAACTGATTTAACATGGCGGGGGGGAGGGGAAGCCCCTCATCTTGGATTCGAGCTGGGGGTAGGGAAGGTGCCTCTGGCTCCAACCAACCTAGAGCCAGGGCCCCACTGCCTTTCCCCGCTGCAGCCTTGTACTCCCTTACCCCTTTATCCTTCCCACCTCTGCTTACCCTTGCTCCAGCATTGCAGGCTCTGTCCCTGTGCCAGGGCACAAGTCATGCACTTGCTCTGGCCCCCGCCTGGCCCTGTAACAGTGGAAGCAGCAGGTTTAACCAGACCCCAGAGCCAGGGCTGGAGTTCCTATGCCACTGCTACTGGGCCAAGCTGGGGCAGAGACAGATCCTGCAATGCTGGAGCAAAGGTAAGTGGTTGGGGTCGAGGGATGTTCAGAGCCGGTGGGGGAACAGAGGCACTGGGGGGACAGGTACAACAGGGGCAGGCAGCGGGGGGCCAAGCGGTGAAGGGGATAGGCATCAGGGGGCAAGGTGTGGGGGGCAAGGGGCAGGGGTCAAACTGCTTCATGCCTTCACTGCCTTCTTCCCCACTACCTCCTCACCACCTGCCCCCCTGTCATTGCTTTCCCTGTTGCAGCAGTGGGGAGATAAATTTGAGATGGCCCTCCAATAATTAGATTCTATACATGGAAAATTATAACAAATTTATAAATTTTCATATATAGAATCTAATTACTGGGGGTAAATCGGGGCATCTTGAATTTGGGTAAATATGGTAATTCATAGTTTTACTTTATGTTCAAACTATATTCAGTGCTGGCCAGCATGGAAGCTCTCTTACCTGCACCCATGGCTTGAGTCATTTTATTGCTGGCTGAACTTTGAGAAATATAACACATTCTAATACAATAAGATTTAAAAAAATATTCTCTTTACAGGTTCATAAGAGATTGCTGTTGTCAAGAGCTCATTTAGCACTTAAACTCTGGTTTGAAATGCTTTGCCAGTGACTTCCACTGCTTCAGTGGCTTGACTTGCTTCAAAATTTTAGCACCAACCTTTTAAAAAATAATTGATTTATTGGTTTTCTATGCTGCCCTCCTCCAGAAAAGGCTCAGAATGTTTTACAATAGAAACAAGTCTTTAAAATAGATACAATAAATAATAATATATATTTTTAAATTTATTTGAATATGTTTTAATAAATTTGGGCTTGAATACAAGGTTGTTATAATTGTAAGTAGGTCTGAAAAGAAATAATATATTTTATTTAAATAAAATGCTTTTCTTTCTTTTTTTTTTAAATCCGCAATTTCACCCATTTTATCTGTACTGTCTATTTGGCTTACATTATTTATTCCTTTTCCTTTGAGTTTTCTATGGGTATCTCAATGTATATTTTAAAGTGGGAACACCTTTGTGAGTTTGTGGTCCTGAACTAGCTCTTTTGGCTCTCTTATGTGTACCAGTGGGCTTAATTTATCAATAGATAAATAGGTTGGATAGATATCTGGCTGGGGTATTATGATCCCAGCACTCGTTCCTGCCCAGGGCAGGGGGTCGGACTTGATGATCTGTTCAAGTCCCTCCTGACCCTAGAAACTATGAAACTAGAACTCTATTTTTCTAGATGAAAATTTCTGGACCACCAGTGCCTTTCCTTGAAACCACCAGTCTTGTGAGTAATTTTCACAGCTTGGAAAATTGCACTGAACATTGTTAATATCATTCTTTAATAATCTAAGCTGTCAGCACTGAGTGATGTGCAGTGCTCCTTCTCTAGTCCAGGCCCTGAGCGTACTGTCTTAACAGCAGCTTGTCACTATTTTTGACAACATTTAGTCAGAAATTCATACACTGTGAAGCATGCAAACAACAGAGGCCAACACAGAAATGATGTGTAAGTATGACTCCTCTTTACTCAGTCTGCTAGACCTACTTACATCAGCTTACAAAGAAGTTAAAGACTCAAAATCAGTGCAACTTACATAGAGCTGACTTTGCCCAGACGCCCTGGGCAAACATGTATTTGGGGGCAAACTGGGGCCCAATTCTAGGGCATGCTGAACACCTTCAGGTTCCACTGAGGCTGCTGGTATTGGAGAGTGCTCCACACTATGCAGGGCTGGGATGTTCCCAATCTCCCTGTATACTATGGGCAGGAGAAGTTTGGGCTGGTCCTTGAGACCTTGTATTGGGACTTGAGAAGTCTGGATTTCAGTTGCAGCTCTCTCTCAGATTCCTTGAGTGACCGTGGTCAAGTCATTTAGTCTTTCAGTGTTTCATGTTCTCCAACATGAGGCTGCAAAGAGCTGTTTTTCCTCCCATAGGCTTATGCAGATATTGTTATTAATGTTTATGAGGCATTTAGAAACCAATCTTTTGGGCTACATTAGTACTGGGACAGTACAGAGGGCAAACAAAATATCAAATTTATTCAGGGCCTTGCCTTTTCAACTCTTAAATTGAAAGTCAGAACATGTAGACATGTCTTATATGCCAGGGTGTCCTCTATTGGAACTGAGGGTAGAGAGGATTGGATATTCCTCTGTCTCACATCCTCAGGACCTGTCATGGTCCTCAGAGCCTTACATCATATTCCTACTGTTTGAGTAATGCTCTGAGACATTTATCATGGTGATCCTCCCTAGATTGGAATGGGTCCACAGAATACAAAGAGGCACTTTCTCCCCTAAACAGTTGTGGATGCTTCTTCTGGAAGTGCCTTCAGCCCCCTTTACAATACATATTAAAGAAAAGTTCTTTTAAATGATCTTAATCAGCCCAGCATACTAACATTTGCCATCATCTATTAGGTCTACATGGAAATGTTTCATTTCCTTTGTAACGACGCAGCTGGTTCTCATGGGATTTTGTTTAATTATAGTTACATTTTGGAAGAATGGAAGAGAAAGACTGATAAGAGCACAATTTTGAATACAGCCACGAGGAGCTGAGGGCAAAGGTTTCAGCCTCATTATCTATGAAAGAACATGCTCTTTCAATGTCTATTTGTTTAAAACAGCTTTTTTTCCCCCTCCTGATTTGCATAGTCATGAGTCAGAGTTTCTCTTCGTATTTTATTCAGACAAATTGTTTTGATTTTATCATTGTAAAAGATCTGATTAAAAGTGCTACAAATCCTAGAAAAGTTCTAAGAGGGCATGGGCCATTGAAATCCAGTCCAGGTGACATCAGACAGACCAACTTTGTTTAGTTGGTAGAGGTTTGGGGAAGGAGAAACAAAAGGTCATGGTTTCAGTAAATAATCTCCTTTATATTCACTACCAGAGGTAAATCTGGCTGGTACTGCGCCCTCTGCAGGAACAGCCATCAGAAGTATGTGTGGGGGGGATATGACACCTCCTTTTTTTTGCTGCTAACATGTGTGTCAAGTAGCCATTTAAACGCATCCATTTAAACACCAATTTTCACTGGGCAAAAGAGGAGCTGACATCTCCATGGCTGCATTGGTGAACCCATGGCCACTGTTTCTACATGCGTACTGTCACTGCCTTCCTCACTGCTGGAGCTGGAGTGAGATCCACTGCAGCCAAGGTACAGAGTGCAGCAAGGTGGGAGGGGGGCAGGGGTGCAGGAAATAGGAGGATGAGAGGTTCCCCCTGCTCCATTCTGGTGTCTCCATCCTTAGGCAGCATGTGGGGCTCATGCCCCACTCACCCACCCTTTGTTGCACTGCTGTTCACTTCAAGGGACTTCTACCTGTTTTTACTATATGCTTCAGAGAACCATAGCTTGGAAAGCAGACCCATAGGCATAACCTATGGTGTGAATCTAGCACCATGCTAAGAAGTCTGTAGTATTTCTGGCTAGGGAGGTAGCATGCATGAACAAGCACTATTTGTTCAGTATGATGCTACCTGGCACCATAACTGAACAGCAAAGGTACTGACCGAGTTAGTCGAGCACATTCAGATCAAGACATTTTTCCTTCCTGGCCATTATGACCTGGCTAATGTCCTTTCACCCAAAATATTTATGGTCACGTTGTCAAATGTGTCCAATTAAAAGTTCTTCTCTATGGGACTCTCAGCCCCTCATCCTAATCTTCTCCTCCCAGGAAAGAGAAGTGCTGCCTTCCCTGTTTCAGAATGACTGAAGGGTGAAGAACGAATTTAACACTGCTCAATGCAGGCCTCTTACAGCCCAAGGTCTGGAACTGTCAAAGAGATTTGCTTAGGCAGACAGACCCTTGGGCTTACATGGGGTTTCCTTGACATCATTACATGTATTCAGGATTACAGTTTGCTCTATATAGTTTCATAGTTGGTAGGGTTAGAAGGGACCCGAGCAGATCATCAAGTCCGACCCCCTGCCATGGGTCTTCCCATACATTTCTCCTTGCAGGATATGGGTTGTCCAGGAGACGGGTAGAAGGAGATGAGATATAAAGGGAAGGGAGAAATAGGTGACTGTGAATGCCAATAGAAGGTGAGTAGGGAATGGAAGGCAAGAGTAAGGAAAATGGAGGGAAACAAAAGGGGAATGTCTGAATGAGGGTGAAGTGAAACTAATATAAGAGGGAAGCATTGGCTGAACTATGAAAAGTAGAGAGAAGAAAATTAGAAGGGGAACAAAAGTGTATGTAGGGGTGAGAGGGACAGAAAAGGAAAATAAGAAATAGAAGAGTAATGCAAATTTAGAAAAAGAATATGAGATTTAAAGGAACAAAAGGCCAAAGCTTTAAAACAGCTCACAGAGTGCAGTATTCATCTAGGAAAGCTCCTGTCCTGAGCCTATTGAAGCTAACTGGTATAAAATTGGCTCTTTAAACATGATTGAAAAATTACAGAGGGCAAAGCCAGCCACTGAAAGAAACCTAAAAAAAGAGAGGTGGAGAAAAGAGAGGGAAGGAAAACCAGATTTTACTGAAACATAATAAAATTACTTTGGAGGAAGCTTTAACCAGAATTGTGTCCATGGAAACTAATATCAACATGAAACACAAAATCAAAGATGAATGCAAAGCCATTTAGCTGTATCATATGTTTTAATAACTGTTTCTGAAATCTGCCATAGTTGAATAATGCCAATTATTTCACTAAATTTCAAACACTCTTATGTAGTTATTATTGTATGAGATAGTGAATTTACCTTGAGCATCCCATTCTGATGCTACTGCTATGGAAATCATCTCATTAAAAGTCTAGCAAGGCCCTGGTTATTAATATACTGATGTGAGGCTGAAGAACCAAACATACATTCAGGTGTCCCACTGACATCTGACCCTACTCTGTACTCTTAATCCCAGGTTTATTCCTCTAAAAGACTGACTGCATTGTTGATATTTGTGTGACTGTTGTATTCTTCCTCAGAGAGGGCATATTTCCAGTGGTATACAGAGATTCCTAGGCATTCAGTAACTCTACAAGAAAGTTGTGAAGCTTAAATAGCTTCTGCATGGCAAAGGGCTTGGAGCTCCTTAGGCACCAACTGCTATCAAAACACTGGGTGCCAAGAGGATAGTAAGATTTTCTCTTCTCTCTTTGTTAAAAAAAAAAGAGCAAACACTGCACACAGAAACTGCATTAGGGTTCTGCATTCCCATGGATGGGAGGCCAGTTTGATGAGAATGTGTGCATGCTTCAGTTACCTGCTTTGACCAGCCCAGACCATTTTTACTCTCCTTTCCCCCTCTCCTCACTTCTCATCCCGGGGCTATCTTCACAGAAATGCTGACATCCACTGGTGGGGGGTGACTGAAGACCAGAAGCTGCAGTGGAGGAAATGGAGGAGTATACCTACCTGGACATGACAACATGCATGATTATAGTAATGAGGCCCACAGGTTGAGGGCTACAGGTTTTTTCCCCAGGTGGACAGGAAATAAGTGGAGAAAAGTGGCTAGGGAAGGACAATTATTGGCAGGTCAGGAGCAAAAGGAACCAGGGACCTGTTTAAAACAGGTGTTCTCCAGCTTCATTCAGTCAAGAAAAAAATGCAAATGATGAGAATCTAACTAAAGATGCTAAACAGACCTAGGAAGATACAGAGAACACCTACTAATGCAATTTTGTAACTTAATTCAGCACGTGCAGGACTTTTATCCTAGCTTGACAGTAGGAATGCTCTTCAGTAAAGGGAACTAGATCTTTTTCTTATGGAATATCAACTGTTTGTGCTAGTCAGTAACTGGATTTGTTCTTTCAAGGCTGGGCTTTCATGAGAGGCTGAAAAAATCAGGCATGGAATATCAACAGGAAATGGACAGCTAGCACTGACCAGCTACACTGAAAATTCTAGCTTAAATAGCTTAATATTTGCAAATTAAGGATGAAGTTGCATGTTGCACGTGGACTACACGAAGTCTGTGGAATGTTAAGTGATGTTAAAGTTAAAACACGCTGTGAGCAGTCGCATATTAAAGGTTAATACCATTTGTTACCTGCACAGCTCTGACCTGTCATTAGAGGGCTGGCAAGCAGGGTGGTGGGTAGGAGCCAGGACATTTGGGCTCCATCCCTGCTGTGGGGGGGGGGGGAGA
>NW_017729022.1:149023405-149026735 GCF_001723915.1 Gavialis gangeticus | reverse complement strand
GGTGGGGGGCAAGGGAGGTGTCAGAGAGGGGGGTTGTAGCAGCAGGAGCATGGAGCTGGGAGGTAGAGAGGCATGGGGGCTGTGGCTTCCCGTGGGGGGGAGGTGGCAGAGGCCTGTACTGTGGGAAGCCCTCTGCTGACCCTTGACAACCCAACCCAAGGGCAGGAATGTGGGAGCCTGCAGAGGGAAGTTACAGCCCCCATGTCCCATGCCTTTCTGCCTTCTAGCTCTATGCTCCTGCCACTGCAGCCTCCATGTGGCATTGGCACAAGTCTTCTCCTAGGCAGTACCACCTCCTGAGCAGTAAACAGAGTGGAAAAATTTTGGGAGTGGAAAAATTTGGGGAGTGGAAAAATTTGTCCACAGAGCAGGAGTGGGAGGTGCTGGGAGTGGTGCATCCTGGGATGCTGGAGGACTGCAAATTGCTCATTTTACCTCCGTGGAGTAGATTGATGTTACCTTAACACAAGTTAGGTAGCACAGCCTATAGTTAACTCTCACCTGAAGTGGTATAACTTTGAAATGCTCAGAGGGTACTATTTAGCACAAGTTAATGAGCACTAAAGTGCAGACACTTTTAAGTGTCCTTAGTATGGTCTAAGTGTAACATGTGACTTCACTCTAAGATGCACAGCTCTGACTTGCTGCTAGAAGGCTGGTGAGCAGAAGTGTGACTAGGAGCTGCAAAGTCTACCCCATGGCTGCCTGGCTCGTTGGCTTTCCAGTGGGTCCCCACTCACCTGCCCCCACCCCTGGCTCTCCAGCAGCTCCTTTCTCATTCACACCCTCCTTTCCCCCTATGTAGCTTCCCACTTAGCCATGGCTACCAACTTCTCCCCAGGTCACTGTCAGTTTGGGGTAATAAAGTTATGAATGACAGATTGTCCACTTGGGAGGATACTGGAGATATGGGAGGACCACAAATTGGTCTCTTGCAGCAAATTGTCTCTTGGAGCAGGGGTATTTGTCCCTTGAAGCAGATTGCTATTACTGCAACACAAGCTGCATAACACTAGCTGAAGATAATTCTTGCTTGAAGAGGTGTAACTTTGAGATGCTGATAGTGCACTGACCTCTTCTTTTCCTGCCTTTACAGAAGAACACTGCCATAGTAAAAGCATTTAACACAGGGGAAAGGTAGCATCTAAAAGCATCTAAAAACACTCAGAGATTATGGAAATCCAGCATTTAATGTGTGGGTAGGGAGATCCTTGCATTATATACATACATATATCTAGTATATGCAAATATATGAATATATGTAATGCAAGTTCCATGAAAAAGAGAAATATTTATGAGATCAGGAAGATCAGAAAACTAAGGTCTTTTTCTATTAGAGGGTTTCATAACTGCTTAAATGTAACAGATCTGTTGGAATACTGGAAGACAGTACCATAGAGAAAATGTCGCTTTTGATAACACGGATGCGAAGCGTCATTTAAAAGACATTGAGCTTTTAGTAGAGAATCACTTAAGAAATTGTGTTTAAAAGGAACTGTTTGCATTGCGGTGCATTCATGCAAACAGACTGGTATCTAAAAGCAAATTAAGAACAAAATGGCTTGCTTTGTCTATTTACACTAATATTATTCCAATATGGCCTTTGGTGATCAAAGTAATGGACTGATTATTCAGAGTCTATAACTTTTAATGTAAATACTCCAAGTAGACTAGTATGGTTGAAGGTGCAGCAACCATGTTCTGTGCACTGGGTGCTAGCTGTGGCAGCAGTGTTAGTGGTGGCTGGGTCAGTGGTGGCAGCTACTGCCACCAGGTCAATAGCAGTCATTTTTGCACCCCCTCTTGATTGGCCCCCAGGCCAGTGTCCCAGTTCCCCACCCACAGTTACACCCCTGTGTAATGCAGGTTTCATTAAAGTAATGGTGTACGCTTAAAATTTTGCAGGACAACTGTGACATGAAACAATGTTTCTGTGATTAGAACATTACAGCCATGTGACTCGTTTATAATTCTTCCAGTTTCTCCTGAAACAGTGTACTGCATTCAAAAGTTTCTCATGTGGAAATGTTCTCATCTCTTCTATCAGCCTTGGTAATCATTCCTAATCATGTTGAATTACATGCAGCTTGCATACTGGCTGATATCTTGAATAAAGACTGGACAAGTAATGTATAGGCACATATATGGTTCCCAAAGTTATGACATTTTTTATGGGATAACTTTGTGGCTTATTTCTTGTTTTATCACACCCTTCATTTATTGAACATGAAGCTGGGTCACAACTTAAGGCATTTTTAAGTGGGCAATCACTCCGTAAGTGTAATGTGTAGATGGAACCAAAATGTCTTGCAAAAAGTGTGTAATAACTTTGTAGCTTGTTCTAATCATACCAGTTATTGAATGTGTGGCCAGGTGCTCCCTTGTGGCTGGGAGTCCATCAACTGAGGGGCTTCCGGCCACAGGGGCACCACTGGCTGCCAGTCCCACAGCTGACAAGACACTCAGGGGTGGCAGCATACCTGGTACTGCCCCTGCTGTGAGCATTGTCAGCCATGTGCCTTGCAGCAGCAGGGAGAACACTGCAATCCTAGTGATGTGCAGGGCTTGCAGCAGGAGCAGCAGGGAGAAAGTTGCCACCACTACAAACCTTGTGAGGTGCAGCAGTATTCTCCCTGCTGTGAGTCCTGTAGCCCCTGCTGCAAGCCCCACAGCCCATGGTGGCTGTGGGACTCACAGTGGGGGCATCAAGGGGAATGCTGCCCACTAGGGCTGTGTGAAACTTCAATAACCATTTCATTTCAGAGGTGTTTCAGCCTGTTTTGGCACCCAAAACACCAAATCTGAAATGAAACGGAAGGCTCCAGAACATCTTGAAATGAAACAAAACCATTCAAAATGTTTCTGAAATATTTTGGATGTTTTGTAATGTTTCAGAGATGGGCTTGCAGGGAAACAAATTCAGAAGAGGGAGGGAGAAGGGCGGGGGGAAGGACTGCTCTGATATGGTCATCTGTAGCTGGCTAGTGTCTGCAATCTGCCCCTGAGGTCCCTTCCAATCCCACTGCTCTTGGGGAGGGATGGCAGCCTGCTGTCATCCCACACACAGATCTGGGGGCCTGTGCCCCCCAGGAAGAGTCTGGCACTGCCTCTCAGCCCTCCTTTTAAAGTGCAGGGAGGCTGGGGCTGGATAGGGGCTGGGGCTGGGCAGGGCAGCCATGGGGGCTTCTCCCAAAGCTCCCCCATACCGGGGCAGAGGCAGGCACAGCCAGAGGATCCATGGGAGAAGCCCCCATGACTGCCCTGCCCGGCCCCATCCCCCACCTGGCCCCAGCCTCCTGACACTTAAAAAAAAAAAAAAAAAAAAAAAAA
>NW_017729022.1:149014970-149023300 GCF_001723915.1 Gavialis gangeticus | reverse complement strand
AAAAAAAAAAAAAAAAAAAAAAAAGCAAAAAAAGCCCCACACTCACCAGCTGCAGCAGCAGCAATTGGTGTCTCTGAGGGCCTCCTGCCATGCACATGTGGCATGTCAGGAGGAGTAATTTTCTGGATTGCACATTAGATCTCATTGTGCCTTTATCTGCACATGTAGAGGGGCTCTTATTCATACTACCCAAGGGAGCTCTAGGATTGGATGTCCTGGAGAAACCTATAGGCAATGACTCAGGATAAAATATTAAAGCACAAAAATTCGGGGGGAAGCGGGGTTGAATTCAGCCCACAGAAAGAAATACATTTTAATGAGGAATATCATCCATAGGATTCAACTTGGGACTGAATTTCATTAATACTTGCCAAAGTTCAGCAAGCTATTTAGAAGCTTGTATTAATCAAACAAGATCCTGAATTGCCATCTATGCAACAAATGGAGAATTCACACCAATTTAGCGTTGAGAGAGACACATTTAAAATGAACAGTTAGGGTTAGTAGATGATGGACAATATCATTTAGCTAATACATGGAAAATGAATTTAGTTTGGAAGGATTTATTTAACCAGACAAAGTTTGTGATACACGAATGGCTGCTTTGCCATGAGGTGGATTCACAGTTTAACACCTTTGGATGATGGTCTTCATGAATGATTTTGATTCATAATCTCTCATGTTCCCAACATTCCTATTTTTGTGCATCAAAGAGTGAAAGCTAACCACCCTGCCAAGTTAACAGTGGATTTATAGCTCTTCATTTTCCACTGCTGTATGGTTCACTAGAAGGGATAAAAAAAAAAGAATGAAATCAGTGGAAAGGGCCCTGAGAAGGAAATTATTTATATGGCACCTCATACAAACAGATTTCAAAGTTCATTACAATAAAATCAGAATAATACAAACATGAGAAAGTATTCTCAAACAGTGGGTCTAATCCTGCAACAAGCTTGAAGGCTTTCTGGCAGGTGATGTCCACAGGAGTTCAGTATGCATTGCAATAGAAATGAAAGACAATTCACACTTTGTTTTAAGGTATACTGAACAGGAGGTGCTATGGCCAGTTACTCCTGCTTGTTTGCTATTTATTTAGTGATCAAACACAGTGCTGTGTGACACAGACAAAAAGAGGCAGTCCCTGCTCCAAAGAGATCACAATCTAGGTTCCCTAATCAGGAAAGTAGTCCTTGTTAGGAAGGATACTTGAGTTTGTGTATACTCCTTCCAGGAGAGACATGGACTAAAATACATGCGGAGTGCTTTCCTGGATAAGGGTCTAAGACAGATTTTACCCCAATGCCTGATTTCAAAGACAAGTGCAGCACTGTGCCCTAGAAAAGGCTGCATCAGGACACCCACAATTTCATTTTTTTCAGATACTTGTAACTTTCTGAAAATGGCTTCTTTTAGACTGAAATGCTTTGTGCTTAGACACACATTAATATTGATTTTGTGCTTGTTGTTTTGTTTTGTTTAAATCTAACCATCACATCCACCTTTGTTGAGCTATGGAAATAACATACTTTTTCTCATGTAAAAAAAAATATTAGTTTTTGTGCACAGGTGTAATTCAAAATAGCTTGACTTTTGCAAGTTTAAATTTTCTATTTAGTGTGCAATAGTTGGTGTGCCATGATATATAATAGAAGATTTCAAAAGCAACCAAATCTAGCATGATTAAAGGATTCAAAAAAATCTGAAAGCAAATGTTTGTATTTGATCAATTTTCCAGCTGGAGATTACTTTAAACTGTCATTGTGCCATCTCTCCTATGCACGGACTTGCTCAGAAACACATTATACACGTGACCATTCCTGAAGTCAGCATGTAGCAGCAAAAGACTGATCCCACAGTGGAATTCAACTGATATCCTAAAGTTGTAAGAGGTGACAAAATGAAGAGATCAGAGTACTTGTTATTTACAGCAACATGATCGTATGTTAAGGATGAAAACACAAATGAGATTAGCAGAGTTTTACATTTTTGTAATGTACAATTATTTTTCATTAACTATGATAATGTGCTCTTCTGATATGTTTTAACTTTTTTATATCTTGCAACACCATTTGCAGTCTGATTAAAAACCAGTTATACACAGTAAAATTGGTATTAGTTCTATCAGGGAGTCTTTCACTTCAGATCTCCATAACAGTGTCACTGTCCAGTTTGGGGGAATGCAGTGAAATAAACATAGACAGGAGTATTTTAACTCCTACTTTATTCCTTTTCTTAAAATATATGGAAATCAATAAATAATTTATATTAATGCACCATTAACACTGTAGTTCTAAACAAATGTCAAGAAATTCTAAAAAAACTGAAGGATTTTTGTGGTCATATCTCTTATTGGACCAACTTTTTAGTTGCGAGGGATATTGAAAAGTTTATGGACATGAAGTACTCTTCCTTAGGTCTCAGGGCTATATCACCCCAACTCTAATGAAAACAGGTAGGTTTTTTTACAGGTGTCTTTGTTTTTACAGGTGAACCTGACAGAGAGAGCAAAACTGAATTTACACATTTATTGTGAGAGTTCAATTTCCTGTGAAAACTGTTAAGTCTTGTATTTCCTGTCACTTTGTAAACTTGTAATCTTCACATGATATCAGTTTAAATTTTTGTGTTATAAACAGGAATAACTTCACTCCCCCTTGAAACACAAACATGTCTGGTTGGGGAGCATTCAAAGTCTTGAACAGTATGTGGGAATGCTGCCAAACAGCTTGAGATAGGTAAGTGAAAAAACAATACTACTTCCAACTGCAACTGCTGGGGATTTTCAGGCAGGCAGAATGTAATTACCTAGCTGGAATGTGAAACATTTACAGTAGCTGTAATAACTGTGGGCCTCCAAGCATCTACAAAAAACCTAATAAACCTGGAATCCAATAATATCTTTCAAATTCAATACACTTATGGACTTAAGAGCTTTAAAAACTGAAGTATCCTTTCAGATGATACTGAAACTTTTCAAAGGTAAAATACAATAAGATCCCAAAACAACAACATTGGGGGAAAGAGCAGAGGGCAGTGGATTTCTAAAAAACCTACCTTATCTCCTAGCTATAGATTTGGTCCATTAAATATCAGCAACCCCCCTCCCCTCCTTTGCTTCTCATATGTCTTTTGCAAAGCACAGTACAATTCAGGTATTCCTATTAGTGGCAGATGAACTGAAGTCTGAAATGCTCCTTCAACATCTCCTTTCTTTTGCGGTTTCTTGTGATTCTTGGAAAATTATATACTGCTATGAATATGAAAGTTTTCCCACTTGATTTTACATACACAAAGAAACAGCCATGTTCTCATAGAAAGTCCAAAATTCCTGCCAGCTCATTCTTTTTCATCACCCTCTATGTTCATTATTGGGCAAAGCCCAAGCTCAAAGCATGCTGAGGGATATTAATGATGTGTAAGGTGCACCTGCAAGATATTTCAGGCCATATCTTACTGCACTCGGTCATATGAAGTAGCCCCATTTTTCTCAAGATTATGGGTAGCATAAATAAGATAAGCAGGATATCAGACCTTATATGATACACCATTGCAGGAGTGCCACAGATTAGACCTGCACCCTCCCCGAGTGACAATCCCATCCCCTTCCTTTGCCTGCTCTGCTTTCTGCTCCCTGCTCTGTGCTCCCTGCCTGATCTATTCTGCTTTCTGCTTCCTGCCCGGTGAGGTCTGCCTGATCTCCTGCTCTGCTTTCTGATTCCTGACTTATCTGCTGCTATGCTACCTGTCCCAACATTGCTAACTGTCCCTTCCCTGGCCTGTTATGTGCCCCACACATGCCGTGGATTAGCTATCCCTGTACTATGTGCAATGCTAACCATCTATGGGTGATGCACACCTATCACGAATCACAAAAGCATAACTGCTCAGGTTTGCACCCTGCATCAAACCTGCTGTGGGGGAGGTGTCTGGTGAGTCAGCCTCATGTCCCTGATCTAGGGCAGGCAGCAGGGCTGGGGGCAGCAGGGTTTGAGGTAGCCTAATGCTGCCTGCTGCTTAGGGCTGACCCTGCTGCTGTTTGAAGAGGTGTTGGCCCAGCCAGCAGGGGGTTAATGCATCCCCTACTGCAGCCACTGCTGAATGATGTCACCAGCCACATTTGGAAAATGTGATTTGGAGGTGAAAAAAAATGGTGGCTGGTCTCAACTCCTCCAGCCGCCGTGGGAGGCTGCTTTGAGCTCCACTGCTGCCGGCACCACCTCTGCTGCGGCAGTAAGAAAAGCATGGACTAACCCCCCACCGTGCCCCACTCGCCCACCCCATGTTACACTTCTGGTGACTCCATTAGCTCATTACAAGAGAAACGGAGATCCATATGGCAAAGCACCTTCCAAAAGAAATCCAGACTACCTGGAAGGGAAGTGTGTAATCAAATGATCCACAGGGGCAGTAGGAGAAAGAAGAGGAAGCACAGATGAAGGAAAAGGAGAACAACAGCAAGTCTGAGGCGGTGAGGTTCATTTTGTTAACCAGGACATTTACAGATAAAATTACTCATTGTAGCCTAAATAATACTGAAAAACTCAAATAAATGATCTCTCAGGCTCCTATCTAGTCATTTAAATATCAGACATTATACAATCATTTAGCCATCCACCTCCTCACTTAGCTCCACAGATTACAGGGTGAAGGAGAGAATCAGTGATCTGTCACAAAGAATTGGAATTAAGGCCACTTTTCTCAGCGTGTTCCAGTGAGCTGGAAGGAGGATGCAGTGTTGAAAGTGCTATTAGGTTGAAGAGGGGAGGAAAGCAAGGCAGGATAATGGGATAATGATTTGCAGAAGGACTAGCATGAATGGAGAATTGCCTCATGCAGTATTACGTAGAAGGCTGGAATATTCCTACAGGAATATGAAAGAGGAATCTATAGGCCAAAATCAGCTCCAGTGGAAGCAGGATCAATTCCCTTGACTTCACTGGAGTTACAATGGAGGGTTGAGTTCGGTCCCAGTTGCCATGATTAATGGTAATAGCAAGAATTCATTGGTCTTATATACAACAGGCGGGTATATTTTTTTTCAAAAGGGACTAATAATTCGGGGCCTTTGTGCAGTACATTTTCTGAAGATCAGGTCTCTAGAAGGTGGGTACCCAAAACAGGCACTTCTGGAGTCTCTGGTGGCTTTTGAAAAGGCTGGGGCACATTATTAGAAGCATCAGGTTGCAAATCAAATCCCTTTTTGCTTATGTAAAAAATCATAGAGAAAAGTAGAGGATTAATTATCCACCACACTGGTAGAGAGTTTTTAGGAAGCATCTCAGAATAATCAGATGCATGAGTCTGAGGATAGTGCTCTAACCATTTTTTATAAAGAGCTGACTGCTAAAAGCCTTACTTTTCATGCAGGTCAAATTCCCATTACATTAAATCTTGAACCTATTGCAAAAGTTTTTCTGCATCCATACACAGGTAAACTGCACGTGTTTTCACTAAGGAAATTGCCTTAGATTTGGCCTATTGAATTCTGTGGGAGTTTGTTGTGAAAAAGGACTTCAAGGTTTAGCCCATCATTTGTATATGAAAAATATTTACTGTGAGAAATTTCCTGTTTTCTACTTCTTGGCAGAATGTTTTTGCACAGTGTAATTAAAGCATGTTGGGTTCCATGTGCTGGAAGATTCAGATAATTTATCATTCATTTAGCATGTTTTAAATTTTAAAATAAGGGTCAAATTAAAATCAGAAAACAGATACATCTCCATTTGTGCCTAGGCACGTATATGAAATAAATATAGTGAAAAGGTAGCATGAAGCATGTAAATACAGAAATTTAAAGATTTAAGGTGTAATTAGAAAGAGTTGAGCAAATCTTGATGATCATATTATGGCCTTTTAAACAAAATCCTTCAAGAATCTTGCATCCACATCCTTACATTAAAAATAATGCATTGAACTGAATTTTCATTCTCAGTGAAATCCCATATAAATACTCCTCAAAAAGACCTCTGATAAATTAGTTAAATTCATGAGTCCAAAGCCTGAACAGCCTCCTGACATAATAGTTAAATGACTCTCAAATATTTAAAATACAGATAACATTAATGAGCCCCCTCCCTTCCATCCTTCTTTTTCAGTCCATAGGTGAAATAATTTAATTCATTTTTAGCTGAATTTTGTTTCTTTCCCTTCATCTTTCATTATTACTATACTCCATGAACCTAGGCTTTCAGACTTTCCACTCCCTTATGCAAGTATAATCTACATAGGAGAAAATGATCTGTAAGCTAGTTCTGAAATCTGATTATGCCCCATATCTTGGCAAATCTTCTGTTTTCTCCAGATTTCCTGGGTATATTAGTAGCACAGCTGATACGAGAATTTAGTGCATTTTTTCATAACAATATAGGCTGATGCCTTCTAATAAGGTTAGATAGTTAAAATTTATAGTCAGAGATATTCCTTGTAAGCCAGTAAGAATTTATTGGGGTATCTTTACAGTGTAATGATTGGAATCAGGGAAGTTTTTTCTTGTAAATGTGACTGAGTCACATACTCATTATATAAATTTAGGAGTGATTGTTCACATTCTTGTAATTTGTGATAGAAGCTTTAACAGAAAAGTTTGCCACAGAAACTGAAGGTTGTCATACAATATTTAACAAATCTGGAAGGAGGAAACATTCAAATTACGGGATGGCTCAGAATAAATGCTGGTAAAATTGGCATTCCAGGAAGCTCTGACTCCTACAGAGAAGTCTGAAAAGCAGTTAAACCTGTCCTAAACAACAGAAAATCTGTGTTCTTAGCTTGTGTTGCTGTCCTGTGTCTTTCCAGATTTTAACTGAGTTGTCAGAACAAAGTTAATAAACTCAAATTATGGATATGATCAGACTACCTAGTCTAACAATCTACAATACAGTGTTACTGTCATCACTTGTGGATGGGGGGGAGCACTATTTTAATTAGCTGAAGGGAGTAGCACATGAGGATTTTGAGGCAACAGGAATGGTGTTCACATTTCCATTTCATTAGCCAAGCAAAGTAAGGTCCTTAACCCAATGACATTTTTGCTTGCTTATTTGTAATGGGATATTTTTGAATGCTTCATCTGATCAATGCCAAAGTTTAAGGGAATAGTCTAGGCTAAAGCTCTCTAACTTCTGAGCATCTGTGGGTCACACCTTCCCTTTGCTGCCTTCCCTGTGTGCTACACTGCCTTTCTGCCAGGGGCTGGCAGGAAATGGAAGCTGGAGAAGGGAAGGGAGCCTGGAGACCCTGGTGGCCTGGGGAGGGAGGTGGCAATGGCGGCAGCAGAAGCTGGAGCAGGCAAGAGAAGGAGGTGGTGATGGTTGGGCATGGGGAATGGTGCCTGGACCTGTGGAGGAAAGCACAGGGAGTGAAGGAGGTAAAGGTGGCAGAGTCTGTGGGTCTCACATTAAGCATTCGTGAGCTGTCAGTTGGACAGCCTTGATCTAGGCATTAGGGAGCAGAATTCCATTGATTTTGGGGAAAAGAAGGCAACATAAAGCCTTTTATATCTATTTAGCAGCTCAAGTAGTTTCAGCCTCCCCGTAGGTATCTATAAATGCAGGCTGGTGACAGCCATTAATATCTTCCAGGATAATAATCCCCACAACTTCTGCCCATTGTAGTGGAGTTTAATTTGTTCCTGTCACTTCCAGAGAGAAAGAGAAGAAACAGGAAGAGCAGCAGGGAGGAAATGGGGGAATAAGGTTAGGGGTCATACCTGTCCCAGGGGTCAGACAACGAAGGATGCTGGTATATAAGTAGAGGTGAATAACAGGACACACAGCCCCTAAAAGAGGGAAAAAGTAGACTTGCAGACCACACAGAGCCCCTAACAGGAAAGAATGATTGTAGGGAGATTCTGAAATGTAAAGGAAAAAAGGGTGGCATGTAGGAAGCTGGGAGGTGAGTGGGGTGGTGGTTTAGTGCAGATCTGAAAGCCCCATTAATTAAAGTGCCCAGAGTGTCATGTATATCAGCATCCTTATGCTAAAAAATGGTGGTGGGGGCGCTTTGACTAAAGTTCATCAAACAAGCCTTAGTTAAAGAGCCCCTCTGTCATTTTTCAGTGTGGGGATGCTGATACACATGACGCTGGAGTCTGCTCCAACATGCTGTAATTACAGTGTGTTGAAGCATCGTCCCTGCATATGTATAGGAGCCCAGCGAGCTTGATAAAACTGTGAGATAGTGCTCATGCTAAGCAAGGCCTAGCATAACTAACAATGCACTAAAACTCCCAGAATGCTTCAAGGAGGTTGAGAAGTCAGCGATTGACATTCTGGTGATCACTATCTGACCTTTGAATAGAAATGCTGACAATATGATAAAAATTGCAAGCA
>NW_017729022.1:149014733-149014951 GCF_001723915.1 Gavialis gangeticus | reverse complement strand
AAAAATAACTGCATATTATGCAAGCAAAGTCTGGTAAATGTTGTAGTTAGGTCATTAAGAATTAACATAAAAAGCGTAAAAATTATAAAAAAGACCGTGTCACCTGATATTATAATATAGATGGGTTGACTAATAACCAATAGAAGAATTAGAAATGCATATGTATATGTGTTATCACATATAAGTAATAGAAAAGTTATGTTAAATGCCTCACTCAG
>NW_017729022.1:149011547-149012487 GCF_001723915.1 Gavialis gangeticus | reverse complement strand
GAAATGCACAAAATGGGGGGTGCAGGCAAGAAGGGGCTTCTTGTTACAAGAAAATGGCAGCAGTGTGCTTTTGAACTAAAACACCTTCCATATGTTTTAGTTCAAAAGTACACCGCTGCCATTTTCTCAGCACTGATGTGCATTTTGCCAGTTATACAAATGTGCGCTGCAGTGGCAGGCGCTTTTAAAAGCACCTGGTGCTGCGGCGCAAGTATGTGTACAAATGCCCCTTGTTACCATTGTCCAGGGCCTGGCAGAAGGGGTACATTTATATTAAGTAAAACATATGTCAGTAAAAAAGCTTGGTTGTCAGTAAAAAGCTTGCCAATTGTTAATACAAATATTCTTGTTTTCGCAACTGTTTGGCTCATGGATGCACTGTGATCCAATGAAACCCCCAACTATGAATTAGGGACCCAGGTTCAAAATATAGGAGTGAAATGCAGAGAAAAGCAGCAAGGTTTAGGCAACCAAGTGGCCAGAGACGGAGATTAGGTGCTGAAGCCTGACTTCCTAACCACAAAAAAATAAAAATAAAGAAAAATAAAAAGACCTTCAGCCATTCTGGAATTGTTAATATTGATTAAAACACTCACTGAGGATAGGAGCATTTGAATCCTTATCCCAGAAACTGCCTAACCCTCAAGGTTCTGGGACCTCCTAGGTGAGTGTTACTCAATCTTTTAATTATTTGAAATTGATAGAGATCAGGAAAAACAGGAAAAAAAGTTAATGAGGTATTTCCTGGGGTTATAAAGAACCCCAGCTGGATGATCTTAGCTGTTTTGGGTTTTTTCTTTTTTCTTACTGTTTAATCTCTAAATGGAGTAGTGAATTTTCAAAAGAATACAGTGTTTTATCCTGATTTATGAAAACTTGATCATCTGCATTAGAAAATACTGCCAAGTTTTCTTGTGAGAAAATGCTGAAATGCAAGCTG
>NW_017729022.1:148990001-149006547 GCF_001723915.1 Gavialis gangeticus | reverse complement strand
AGAGTTGCTCGGGTCTTATTAATACCAGCAGTTTCTCAGAAATCCATTTCTTGTGTAGCACTGATATCCTGTTGTCTCTAATGGATTATTATTTGTTCTCATTAAGGGAGGTGCATGTCATAAATTTCATTTTTGCCTCTTTACTTACCAAGGCTATCCCCTGAGTGACACAAAATTGAAACAGTATTTTGCAGTCTTATCCACCTTTAAGGGATGACAGTCTTATCTACTCTTGGTCACGCTATGATATAAAGCAGAAAAAAACAAACACTGCATGCAATCCAACCGCATTTTTCTATTTATTTCAAAAGTCTTTGAAATATCTTAATCACAGCAATCCAAATGCCATTTGGAGTTTGATATCCTTTCAGGTACACAGAATTCATTGTTGGTTGTACATCATGTCATTAAAAATACATAAGAATGTAAATTAAGTACAATTAGCAGGTTTCAGTATCTTAATTGTTAGCTATTAATTAGCTGTCATTATCAAGTAATATTATTTCACGAATATCTTTCCATCCATTTACAATGTAGCTGTTGTTAGTCTCTCTTTCTGCTTCCTAGATCAGGAAGGGTATGTCTGCACCACTTCAATGCCACAACTGGGGGTGCTGCTGTGAAGTGTACCCTGTCAATTTACTCTAGCTCTGTGCATGCTATATGTCAAAAATAGGTGACATTGCTGGCTTTAGAACTGTCTAGCACAGATGGGCATGCCCAAGACTGAGGGCTTGGGAGTAGCGCTGAGTATATCCTGGGTGTGCACTAAAAGCAACTTCATTACAATTTTTCAGTTTGTAACAGAAAATGAGTAGGTGCACTATACTTCACTGTAGCACTTCTTGGTGTGGTGTATGTAGACATGCCCTAGGAGTACTACTCTTATCAAAGGGGTACATAACACAAAATATCCATCTGTTGATGTTTGCAACCTGTATATATCTGTAGAAATGTGATTCCCATTTCACTAGCTTAGTATATGGCTTTTAATCCTCTTCATTCAAAGGTTTTACAGTGGAAAAACTCCTGAGTTGGCATCAAAAATATTCTTTACTGTTGTAAGCATTTACATCTAATTGTACATGCTAGAAGCAAACTTCCCATCAACCCAGAATTAAATTATTTAAAAAAAATTGTCACTTGATTAAATAGTTTTCAGTCTTGAAATGTATTTTAGTTTAATGTTTTGCTAGGAATGCTGAAAGAGGATAAAAACGTACACCTGCTAATCAATGATCTATGGGAATTTATATCTCTTCACCTCCTGACACAGTAAATGCAATTGAAGATGTGCTCAAGAATTCTCACAGCTGCTTTTGACTTCTAATAAGCCTTTGAAGACAATTAAGCCTCCTTCATTACCATATTAAGTATATTCTGAGTTCAACAAAATTACTTCAGATTCAAACCACTGTATTTGAGAGAAGAATCTATTCTTATAACCCATTAGCTACATTTACTTAATCATGTGACCTGAAGGTCATACTGATTTCTTTAAGAATATATAAAATCAAACCATCACACTTCAGTTGGCAGCTTCATGGAAGAGCAAATTCATTCACTTTTTCAAGCTACACAAAGTTTGGTTTAGCAAAAACCAGGGTCCAGATTCTGAAAAAGAAGCTTAATATCTTCAGCACCAGCCCTCCAGGCAGTTATATTCTTTTGCTACTTGCTGTTTTTCCTGACTTAACTAAAGTATGCATGAACTGCAATTTAAAGATATATAGTAATGCTATATGTGTTACGAGAGACTTCTATTTCCTTTGTAGGCTTTCCAGTTATGTGATTTGGAGAAAAATGTTGTTCAGGGGAGGGCTTATGATGATAAAATTCTTTCCAGTATAGAAGAACCAAGCAAATAGCCTCAGAGAAGCATGAGAAGGGTTTATAGTGCTGAGAATGGCTTTTTTACATGCTGACTTACATGGTGAACAGCTATTTGAGAATATGGCTAATAAGTGAAAGTGAAAGAGGCAAATGCTTTTTTTGGAGGTTTTTTTATTGAACCAACTGTATAGTTGGAAGAGATGTTGGACAATCCATCAGGGACAAAGCGCAAGTGAAAGGCTTTTAGAGCCTGTGTGGGAAGGGCGAGAAAGAATTAAATACATGATGCCAATAGATATGTCAGTGTCATTTCTAAGAGGGTAATTACTCGGTTTTTTTTGTCTGAATTGTGATTGTTTGAAAGCCTTCTCTCACATGGTGATGTTCAGTTAATCATAATACTTACATACACCTGTAAAACAGCTTCTCATAGTAAAGCATGCGGTAATATACATTCTTCCCTCTTTCTCTGAGACACACACCATTATAATAGTAAACTCACTTTCAGTGTGAGAACTGTACAAACTATTCCTTCTCACACTGTGTCAATTCCATGGTGGCATTGGCCTCCTCATGGGCATTGCCCGAATGGGATCTGATCCTTGAGTTCTTTGCTCCAAAAACTCCATCTTCAACCTTTTGAGCTGGACTCTCTCTTGATGTTAACAGAGCACCTGGCTGGTATTGACCAGAAAATGTATATGGAGTTGTCACCATTTCATGATTTTTGCAAAAATATTGAGAGAGATACCACTGGGCGCTTGGCAGGCCTTTATCAGGACAGACCATGGCTAGAAAGAGCAAGGCTGTTGTAGGACAGGCATTAAATATAGTCACTCAAGGGTATGTGAGGAAACTTGAAAATCAAGTAATTCTGTATGATGGTTATATATAGTCAAGCACTTTCCAAATAATTAGAATCTATATACAATATAGAGGTCATTGTGAAGTCCACTAAGAAGTTGATTTATAAGTGTATTGCAGCTGAACTGTTCCAGCCTATTGGCTTGCAAAGTAATGGATGTGGTAGATTCCAGGGATGGTAGATAGCTTCAGTAATGGTTCCTGTACTACCTCCCCTCCACTGCCATGCTTCCAAAGGGGGCAGAGCAGAATAGGAAACCTTTTCCATAGTGCCAATCCATCTAGTTGATCTTCAGTTGCAAAAATAGTCCTTGTAGGCTCAGGACTACTAGTTACAAATTAGAGCAAACTTGAGGTTATTCTGTTTTATGCCGGGGAGCTGTAATGGCTCCAGGATCAAGGAAACTCAAAACTTCCCAGTCCCATAGTAATCCTTGCCCAGACCAAAGCACGTTGACACAATTATGTATTCATTTTTTATAGATGAAGAAAATTTAAGTCCTTGCTGCCTCAGTGCCACAGAAAACAAGGGCCTTGCCTCAGAATTTAGGCTTGGTTTGGCACAGAGTAGGTCTGGACTTTAGACATTTGTGTGTACGCAATGCTGTTTGCATCATGCACTTGAGGTTTTGGCCAAAATAATCTGTTGCTATAACCAGAAAATATATCTATTATTGTGCCTTTTGTTGTGAGACAGTAGAACATGTGTTTTCTTCTTAGTCAGAAATGGACTTGGTTATTTATGATTCCTATAACCTTAACATCTGCTTTCATCGCATGAAAAAATAATGAAAACCTAAGCAAGTGTTAGTAGCAATCACAGATATAGTGCTTTCCTGAATCAGAGGTTAAATTTAAAATTAATAAGCACCAGCTATTGTTTTTTAGAAACATTTCAAACAGCAAGTCTTATAATATAAGATACTTCAGGAGGACAGGCCAAGTGAACCAAAAGCCATATGAATCAATTGAAGTCCAGAAACAGCAATAAGCATCATGGAATGGAGTGTGAAATATGCAGTGCTTTTTTATTTTTAGATATAATATAAGCTCTAGTCTACTTCCCAAGCTACGGAGCCATGCTGCCAAACATCAGATTTGTCAGTATATGAGAGAAATTAGTTCTGATCCTGAAACCATTAGTCTCTCTGCCAGTTGTTCCAAGGAAACTCTAAAAGGCTGCTGGCCTTCATAAAGACTGCTTGCATGAGTAAGAGTTTACAGTCAGCATAGGGCAAAAATATTCTGGGTTGTTTTGTTTTTCTGAAACATGGGCTTCAAACAGCTGAAGATAATTTTACAGTATTAACCATTAATTTGAGCAGTCCCAATCTCACTTTCTTGTAGAAATGCTACTTATAAAACAAATGTGTAATTTAGAAACTCTACAGGTGGGATTAACATGATTTTATAAGTGTATTCGGGTAGATAAAATGTTATGCAAAGCAACAAGAATTATGTGCTGTTTGGTTACCATCTCCATAAATAAGTCTCCTTAGCATTCATACATCGGTTTAGTGCCAGGGAGGGAGTGCTATTGCTTGTAGTCATATGAATGAATACATAGATTCATAGAAGTAGGGTCGGAAGGGAACTTGTAGATCTTGTAGATCATGAGGTCCGACCCCCTGCCCTGGGCAGGAGAGAAAACCAGGCTCAAATGACCATAGCCAGGTAGACATCAAGCCTCCTCTTAAAGACTCAGGAGGGCACATTAAAGACCCATTCCAATGGGCACATTAAAGGGATGCTGTGATTCTGTTCAATCCCCAAATTTTCAATGCAAAATGTTAAGGGTAAAAGGTTTTTTGATGTTATTTTTAGTTTAAATATGTTCACAAAAATTCCTTGGCTGGTATACAGCTGCAGTCGCATAACTAGGGCAGGGAGACTGGGGCAACTACACTGGGTGCTGACTTGCAGGGAGGAGGGGTGAACAACAACAGCTGCTGCTGGCAGCTCCATGGTTGTGGTGGTAGCCCGCTGTGCCCTGGGTCCCTGGGCACATTGCTACAGCACTGCACAGCCCTAACACTGTATAGCTTGTCTATGTGTACAAATTAGACAATAAGTCTGACTAGAAACAAATAGCTCTTCTATTGCCACTGTCCCCCTTGAGCGAAATGCAAAAAGAAAGCAAGTAGAAACATAGACAAAATGATATTAAGTTCATAACATCCTTTTGATGTTAGGAGGATGATGCGGTCTGAGGTTAATAGTTTTTCACCTGACAGTGTCCCTTTAAGAATAAACAACGGTAAAGCTGCTGCACGTCATTGTTAAAACGTTCAAGACTTTGTAAATGGGGATATATTTAATAAACTATATTTTTAGTGCTTTTCATTGCTCTAGGTATGTAAACGAGCAAGGGTATTCTACTGAACAAAATACAAGTACCGTACAGGGAAAAGAAGTTTTTCAAGGGTTAGCACTCTAAATCAGAATTGCCTTGATACATTTCTGACATATTTCAAATGTTGTGCTTTTCAACACTAAAATGTATAGTAAGATTAAAATAGAAGTACTGTATTGCTTTGAATCTATGCATGTTACAGTATTCAAAAAATACCTCAACATATTCTGTTTGTAAAGAATAAATTTGATGCTGTAATGCAGAAACTGGGAGACTGTAGCGGTCAATGAAATATTTGCTATTTAAATAGTTCTGGTATATTGTTTGAAATATTAGTGATTATCTCCAAGTCATACAGCATATATTGTGATGGAAATGCTTATTTTGATGGACTCTCAGATTTAATAATTCATCTTACAAGTTGTGGGGAAAAAAGTACCCGTGTAAGTTTTCCTGTATTTCTTAGGTGCACTATGTATCCTTCACTGGTTTAGGGCCCAACCCTGCAATCCTTAATACCAGACTGTACTGAACAGAAGGAGACTTGGGGCTACTCACAAGAGTAATGCTCCCAGTGGTAAGGTTTAGTAGGATCAAATTCTTATTTTGTCTACCTCTTATGTAACAAATACAGTTCCATATCCTTCTAAATAATTTCCTCCAAATAGCATACAACATGAATGCTATAATGACATACAGTGGAGCATATGCTTTGATACTTTCTCATACTATTATGACACAGATTGAGGGAAGTAATTATTCCCCTCTATTTGGCACTGGTGAGGCTATATCTGGTGTATGGTGTCCACTTTTGGGCCCCCACTACAGAAAGGATGTGGGCAAATTGGAGAGAGCCCAGCAGAGGTCAACAAAAATGGTTCAGGGGCTGGGGCACATGACTTCTGAAGAGAAGCTGAGGGAACTGGGCTTATTTAGTTTAGAGAAGAGAAGATTGAGGGGGGATTTAATTGCAACCTTCAACTACATGAAGGTACAAAGAGGATGGAGCTAGACTGTTCTCGGTGATGGCAAATGAACAAACAAGGAACAATGGGCTCAAGTTGCAGCAGGGATATTAGGAAAAAATTTCTCACTAGGAAGATAATGAAGAACTGGAACAGGCTACCCAGAGAAGTTGTGGAATCTCCATCCTTACAGGTTTTTAATATGCAATGCGGGTAGGCAGAACCTTGGCTGGGATGATCTAGTTGGAGATGGTCCTGCTTTGAGCAGAGGGCTGAAATAGATGATCCCCTGAAGTCCCTACCAATCCTAATTTTCTATGATTCTATGATTATTACAAGGAAAACAATTCAAGAATTAAGATCTCCTAGTACATCTGGTTGGCTCCCCAAGATGGAACGTGCTTTGTTCTTTTTTGAGGTGCAATTCTATTATGAAGTTACAGCAATATAGATAGCAAAACAAGTATTTGAAATATGCAGGTGTACCTACTTGGGCCCCTTGGACACTAATACCTGTGGAATTAGGTAGATGATGAAGACCCTTTTCTTGATACAATTATCCCCTTGACATTCTTCTTCATCTAGTTCCTTATGCTAAATTGTGAAAATAGTAGATAACTCCTGTATACTTGTATCTTGTATCTTCCCTTTGCTTGGGAAGGTGTGGCAGTATGGTATAATTGTTATGATTTGACACAATTGCGGTTCATACAGTGCAAGGCTTAACTCCTCCTTCAGCTAAAAAAATGTCATGTTTTGGCGTCATGCAGCTGACCATTCTGAGGTTACTTTGAAACTAGACTATATTGCTGTATAACACTCATGCAAAAAACAATCCACTCATTCACCTGGCCTTAAAGTATTTTGCAGTGAAAGGGTAGAATGCAAATATATAGCAGAAAAGGATATATATTTTGAAATATAAAACTACAGTCTGGAATTTGGAGAAGTTCCTCAGCATAGGTCCCATACAATGTATTTATGATGCATAAAAAAACCCACTGATTATTGTTAGTATGTAACTGTTCCTTCAAGTGACCTATTCATAGGGTGACAGTATGTCCTAGTTTGGCCAGGACACTTCTGGATTCTATCGCCTGGTCCTGGATGCTTGGTCAAAAGTCCCGGGCTGGAGTTTGGTGGGGAGGCAGAGTGGCATGGTATGCCAGGCAGGATCCAGTGGTGCTGTGCAGGAGCAAGTATGTGTCACGTGTGTGGGGTGGTACCTGCTCCAGTTTGCCTGTCTTGCTCCCATACAGCACCAGCGGTGCCTGCCCGGGCACCTGCCAGGTGCAGCATGCTGCTCCACCTCCCTGATGGACTCTAGCCCAGGACTTTTGACCAACTACCCAGGATTGTCAGAATCCAGAAGTGGCCCAGCCAAATCAGGATGTGTGGTCACCCTACCTATTCTTGTTTGAACACTTCCACAAACTTTGAACTGTTGCTGTCTTCTTAGCAAGACTACTCAAAGAAGCAAAATTTAATTTAAAATGTTGCGAGTATTAACATAATTGCATAATACTGCAAAATTTGCAGTTTGTAATTCACTATGGATTACTTGAGAAACTCCTTTGGTATCGCTTCTATACTCTAATTAGATGAATTATGTAACACAGCATGAACTGTATATTGTATTATAACACTCACAGTTTGTGTTGTGTTGGTTAGTTACATAAATCATTCAGTTAGTGAAGTGAAGTAGTGCCATATGATTTACTATACATTTGGAACCCACAGAATGCAAATTATGGGTATGTGTAGTTTGCGAATATGCCATAGAAGGCCAATCATTTCCTGAAAAATATTGTAATTAAGAAGCTAAAAAGCAAATGGATGTGAGAACTTTCTCTCCATTTCCAGGCAGATTGTATGCAGGAATATACTGATTGCAATTTCACTCAAAGCAAATGCTCAGACTTATATCAAGTATATAACACATGTCTTGACTGCAGGGCGTTCAGTGTTTTTGACAACAAACACACAGTTTTCCTCTAGGCTCTTCTTTCAGTAATGAGTTGAGCAAGAATTTAGAGGCAATAGGCCCACTTATACTCTCACTTTCACCTGTAGAAAACACAGATGAATTAGAGGAGATGTATGCCCAAAAACTTCATATAAAATGTTCAAGAGAAAAAATAGTTTACAGAATATTGCTGAGAACAAAGTGAGCGTAGTTATTCCACACCATATACATTCTGTAAATCATATGGCTGTTACGGAAACAATTCCACTACCACTGGAAAAAATAACTTGCAATATTTAGCTTTTGAGCTATGCAAGAACCAGTCAAACCCTATGAGTGGTGACTGTGCCTATGAACAGAGAATGTATAATGAATGTTCTTGGTCAAATAATTCCCAGCTACAACTAAAATTATTTTGAATGGCTTTTAGAATGGGCTTCAGCTGCTTTTATTTTCTGCCTGGCTTGGTCTAAGGGGAGCCAAGGTTATGTTATCTCATGCCACATTATAGTGGGTCAGACAGGACATCTATTTGTTAAAAGCCAAAATAGCAGGAGGTAAATAATGCAATATCACATAATCCAAGGTGAAGCAATTTAGTGCTTACTGACCATGGTCTTTGCTGATCCACTCTGCTAATATTGAAAACTGCAAATAGGTGACAAATAGTTGTCGTGTTAGCTGCTAAGAAACCAGCCAAATTCATGTATATTTCAGATGTATATTTCAAACACTTCATAATGGAAGTTCTGTACCTCCATTTAAAGTCTTTTGAAATGGGGTATGCTGCTCTAATCTCCTCCAGTTGTATGTATGTACCTTCTGTTACATGAATAGACGTTGCTTATGAGACTGTGATTACTGCTAGAAATAGGCACACTGTGGCCCAAACTTGAAAACACTTTAATAAATGACTGAGCTCAGCAGAATTATTCATGTGTGGAAAAGCACTCAATCAGTAATTCAAGTTTTTACTATAAAAGGAGCTCTGGGCAGATGCACTTGTTACATGGACCAGGCATAAGCCACTTGTGTCACAACATACACATCTTAATTTAACACAAGTAGAAGAGTAAAGCCTCTACTCATTCCCCTTGGATGCTAATAAACTAGTGGTATACATGACCCAAACTTGGCTGAGTGGATGCACCTACAAAAGACATTTATTGTGCAGTTGACTAATTAACTGTGCAGTAAACATCTCAGCATCTATATGTGTGCCCCTATTAGAGGGCATGAAACTAATAAAGTTTCAATAAAGTCCCTATTAGGGCTGCAGAGTGTTTTCATGCACAGCAGTGCACATGTAGATGCTGACTGACTGGCCCTCCACACCACACTTAGCCTCGTCAGAGCAGCTCTGGGTTGGCAGGCTGACTGCGTGGCCCCCTGCCAGCTGGGGCTGCTCTGAACAGGCTCCTTGTGTTTTACATGAATAAACTCCAGAGCTAATTGCTCTGTAGTTATTTGCTGCCATGTGCATGTTCAAATGGTGCACCCAGGAGCAATAAACTCTGGAGCAACAAGCTCTGGAGTTTATTCACATGCACTAATTGCACATGTAGATGTACCCAGTCAGTCAGAAAATAGTATTTGGTTCTCCGTGCTGGTTTATGTGGGGAAAAGACCAGTTATTTCCCTCCTTCCTCTCTAGACAAGTCAGTGGCTCTTCTCCTGCAATGTCTGAAGATAGCAGTCCATTTACCAAATATACCAGAGGGAGTGAAGACAGTAGCCAGTATCCTTTTCCACAAGTAGCCAGTATCCTTTTCCACAAGAAGAAAACACCAGGAAAGGCTGAAGGATGATTGTATTTGGATATATGAGCTGCTGTGGTTCTCCAGAATTTTAGCTAATCTGGCCAAACATCAAAGTCAGAACTTCAATTGGTTTCTCCTATCACTTGAATTATGTAGAGAGTTGAGCTTTCAAACCATGTGTACAGTTCACTTTTATATTTAATTTGCTCATGTAAAAGTAACTTTGTAATTCATCCTTACTTCTCACATACTTTTGCTATGAGAAGCTAACTTAGGGCATGCTTCTGCAGGCATTTGGGCTATATTAATTCTAAGAAATACATATGTTTTTATTTTATTCCACTGGTAGTGAGAGTATTCATGGTGATAAAACTCATTAATGTTTTGGGTATACTGAAGAGATATGGGAAAGTGTTCCTGATGCTAATCTGGCTGATTTATCAGCTGTTTTATTCATCTAACCCCACTCAGTCTCAAATTTGCTTTCTTCACTGGGACAATTTCTCCCCAACTGGCAGGATCAGAACTTGTACAGACCCCCCATGGCCCTTTCAGAGTCACAGTCAGAATGCTTACAACCCTGAGTTCAATCCCAACAGATCCACGTGCTTATAACATGTTTTATATAGATGAATGACATTTCAGCATATCGTTCTATAGTATCTTCTCTTTTCTCTTCAGTAACATTGACAAATATGTTTGCTGTTATACATTGGCTAGACATTTCAAGTGCAAAAACCTCAAAGTTTCAAGTCAGAAGTGGATTTTACAAACTAGATTTCAAAACATTTTGTAGACCTCAAAAGAAAGCAAAATAAGGACCAAAACCCATGCAAAATGAAAAAAAAAGTCTGTGCTAAATTTCATGAACATATTTTCAACAATTCCAACTATCTTAGTGTAAACCTTTTCCCATCTTTTTTCCCTGCTTATTCACCAATCAATGCTTTAACTGTAATCCTGCTTAATATGTACCTGAGTGGTTTCCAATAAGTAATATTGATCTGTGTTGTTTTTCAAATGGTGGCTTCTTAGCTTGCTATTCGCTAAGCACTTATATACTCATTTGTGTGCTAGAGCAATACAGCCTAATCCACAGCCCACTGAAATCCCTGGAAGCCTTTAGCTTTAGACCCATACAAAAGAGAATACATATATATAAACTAGTGCTTTGAAATGTTGCTCAAAGAAACTGCACAAAACTCCTCTTAGTTCAGTTTTTCCAATTCAAATAAGAAATTCAGACCCGGTTTATCAGAAGGTGCCCTAGGGTTTGTGGGCTTTTTAGATTAAGACTAGCTGAATACAAGATAACAGTTACAGCAGACCTAGGCCAATCTATAATTTACATGCAAAATCTTAGAGCAAGTTACCTTCCAGATGGTCTCCAGTAAAAAGCCACTATTTCACCTAAGCTTATCTTTGAGATTTTTCAAAGCAAATTTAATGTTACAGAACCACAAAGAACTGCAAAGGAAATATAGGTATAGCTCCATGAAACTACATTCAATAATATTCTAAAGTAAGAAATGTATACTTGTAGCATGAACAGGTGTAAAATTTGGGGTGGGGGGAAGCCTACTTTAATGTAATAATTTATTTTCATATGAAAGCAGCAAATTGTGCCACTGGTAACGAAATAAAAGATAGCTATGATGACTATGTATGTTCTAGAAGATGGAAATATTTGAAGGAACTGTTGGCTGCTTTTATATGAAATGAGGTCAGCAATGAAGGTGAAGTGATGCATGTGTCCCTTGGCTGTTCAGTTGCTCTAAACAGCTAGGAATAGTATTACATATACAGTGTTGGTAGTTGTAACCGCTTGCGATGTAACTTCTTAAAGTCAGTTATTGGGTAGTGCTCCAGACAAGAATATGAAAAATGTGCTGAAAAATTCAGTCATAGCTGTGTGAATTTATTGGGTTTGGCCGTACACCACTAACATCAACAGGATTCCTTTCTTTGACTTCAGTAGGAGCATGGTACAAACCCGGTCTATCTGCTGTCACATACTTGTGTGCTCTGTACAGGACTGGTTTATAATAAATTATTGGGGAATACAAGGTACAAAAGTTCAGGTCTAGACCCAAACTTCAGCAAAGTGTGGGCACAGGGTTATTCAATGATGGGATGTTAGTTTGTCCCATCTCTGTCAAGTCTGAGTCCAGATCTGAACTATCCCACAGTTTGGTGGCATTTTGATCCAGAGTTTTGCTTCTGGCTATTTTTTACAATGAAGGAAAGCCCCTCGACAGGGACACTGTCTTAATGAGGCAGATCACTCTTCCAAATCTGTCAAGTGCTAGAGGATGTCATTCTCCACATCAGCCATGTGAAGAATAAAATAGTAGGGTATAGATAGCATTGCACCCCAGAGACAACTTAAAAAAAACAAACTCCAAACAAACGGCAGGCCTATCTCTAAACTCAGAACTTTGATAAAATTGCCTTCAATAACTGTAGCCCAATCACCTTTTTATTTTTATTAAATAAAGAATAAGAAAGTGTCATTTTCTCATAGAAGAGAATTTCAAAAGCTCTACCTAGAATCACTTGTTTCTGCCAATCTATTGTTCATGATGGCGAGAGCACCCACTCCTGCAGAGAAGCCATTTTGTCTGGTGTTGATACAGACATTTCGAGGATAGCCATTGGCCGTCTCTGACAACTGCTTTTGCAAAATGGCCAGGGAAACTTTGTTGGAAGCTGTGAGCTCCCTCATCGAGATCATTTCACCAGAAAGCCTCCTCCCCTCTGTGTCACTATCGTACTGTCCGTCAGTTTCCATAGAGAGGTTATGCCGGCGTAAGCGGGCTCCAGGGGTAATGGCGTTGCGTCGTCCAAGGCGGGCACTTGATTTATGGCACTTTGAACAACATCTGCATCCAAACTTTTTCAACACCCAATTTAAAACTTGCTTGATTACAATCGATATGACATTAAAAAGAGAGTATATGCAACATACCCCCATTAATATAAACATAAAATTTCCAAATCTATATAATCCCTGATTTTGGTACACAGCATTTTGACTGCTTACCAAGTCTCCAAAGCCAATGGTGCTGAAGGTAACAAAACAATAGTATAAGGAGTCAATGTAGTTCCATCCTTCCACTGCGGTGTACATAGCTGAGGCACAGCAGGAAAGCGTGATGGCAAAAATTCCCAGAATCAGCATCACATGATAAACAGATGGCTTCCAGCCAGGAAGACTGCCCACATTAGAGATTGCTGAACCCCTTCGGAAGTTAGGAGGTAGAAGACCACTTCTTCGCAGCTGTCTTTCACGACAAGTCTTCATGATAAAAGCCAGAAGAGAGATAATACGCTCCAGGAAGAGGTTGAAGAAAAGGATAGTCCCAGCGCACCCAAATAGACCATAAATGATGAGGAACACTTTTCCAGCCACTGTTGCTGGTGTGGTCATTCCAAAACCTGCAAAGGCACCGAAATAATGTAGTTACAATGATGACATGGCTATTCCAGCATATAACCTATGTGAAACTTGTCCCACCGCTTCCCATTTTACTTCAACAATTGAGTTCTAACATGCTAACCCAGCTAGTGAAATAGTGCTTTCTATAACTCACTTCAAGAGTGAACTATTTTCTCAAAGTGTGAGGGCATGCAGGAGAGGATGACTAGAATCCAAGAGAGAGCAAAGAAGCCTGAAGAACTGCTGGAAGCTTGAAAGGAAGCTGGGCAGGAGATTGATCAATCTGGATAGGTCCTTATACATGCTCTTTCTCTTAGCATCCACGCTCTTTGCCACTGTGAGATAAAGGATAATGAATCACAGAACCATGTCAGAAGGGACCTCAAGGGTCATCTGGTTGAATCCCATGCAAAAATGCAGGAATCCTCCTCCTACATCTTCCCTGACCAATGTTTATCCAATCTCTTCTTGAAAACCACCAGTGGAGGAGATTCCACAATGTCCCCAGGCAGTCTATTTCACTGCCTCACTATTCTAACAGCAAGGAAGTTTTTTTCCCCGGTAACTAATCTAAATCTACTTCCTTGCAATTTGAAGCCATTGCTTCATGTCATGCTGCTTGCAGCAAGGGAGAAAAGCCATTCTCCCTCTTCTTTATGACAGCCTTTCAAATACCTGAAAACTGCCCAAAACTGCTTTTGCTTTGTTTGCTACTGCATCGTGTTGCTGACTCATATTAGATCTGCGATCCACCAAAACCTCAATATCTTTCTCAGCAATGTTGTCACCCAGCCAGTTACCTCATATTCTATATTAGTACTTTATTATTATTTATTATTCTTTCCTAGAAGTAGCACCTGCCATTTGTCGGCATTGAACTTCATCTTGTTCTCTCTCCAATTAAGTTTTTGAATTCTGCTCCCGTGTGTTTGTAATCCTTTTCAGTTTCATGTCATCTTCAAATTTGCTGAGGAAGCTATGGAATACAACTTGAAACCTCTTCCTATTGTGACATTAATCCATTTATAATTACCTTTTTATTAAGCCAATTAACTATCCACATTCTAGTAATTTAATATAGTCCACGTTTCTCCAATTCGCTAATGTGAAGTTCATGTACAACTTTATTTAAAGTTTTACTAAAGTCCAAATATGCTATATCCATTTCATTCCTTTCATCTATTCAACTAGTTATGTTGTCAAAGGAGTAGATCAAGTTGGTTTGTGTGATTTGTTCTGAACAAATCATGAGCTAGATGAATCCATGATCTGACTCAGTACAGCGTCTTTGTTCATAGGAAATGAAGTATAACCTATTAGGGTATGACTGCACCAGTTATCATGAAGTAAACTAGGGTGAACTTAAAGCATGTCATCAATTCTGCAGCAATTATCTCTGTGCATACCTACATCATGGTAAGGGTGCGGTAGGTTTCCTTCAATGGAAGTGGTATAAGCTACTTTGCATTTACTACAGATTAAGAGCATAGGAGTTAATGGAACCCTGATGTGACATAAGTTTACACCCTAACTTACTTCATGGTAAATCGGTTGTATAGCTTTACTGTTGTTATAGCATTGTACCTGGATCTTCAACCTGATACTGTTCAATTGGATCTATTCTTTTTTGTTGCCTGTGTTAAATATTTTGATTCAATGTAATTTGCTGTTTCATTATTTGAATTTTGAATGTGTTAAGAATTACATTATATAATCATATCATTTTTTCATTTTAATAGAAAAAATAAGAGAGACCTCTATTAAACTACAGCAACAGCAAGAATTGTGGAAATCTGTATATTTAAAACAAGCTACCAGACTGGCAAGCTCCTTGTAGAGAATGAAAACCAAGAAAAAATAAAATATTGCTTTGGAGTTTAAATATGTTGTTAATGTACTGAGTATATACTTTGGGAACATGTTTTTGATTTATACTGCCCCTTTGCAAAATGCCATGTAAAACAGACTAAATGTGATATTTATTAGATTACTACTTTAACAAAATTTAAGATTTTCATCACCCACAGAATATTTTGAGGGTATGAAGCTGGTGAAACAAATAAGTGAACAATTTGTCACAGAGAAGGGAAAAAGACAGGAAGATTTTTTATTAAAAATTCAAAACGATTTATGCAAAATTACCCTGTTCTTTTTTTAAATAAAATGGGTCCATTATGTCATTTTCTGAATCCCTTTATACATGATGTAGGAAATACTAGGCTACTGTGAATATTGATACTACAGTGGTAAGTGTATTTATTTAGTTATTTAAAGCAGGGGTGTCAAACTTACAGCTCATGGGCTAAATCTAGCTCATGGGGCCCCACCATCTGGCCCCTGATGTTTCCGTTGGTCTAAGCAGATCCACGCGGGGCACAGTATGCACCTGCGGTGGACAGGTTGTATTCAACCTGGTGAGATGTGAGCAGTGGGGTACCCTAGTGCTCAGTCCTCAGGCCCGCGCTGTTTAACATCTTCATCAGTGACTTGGACGAGGGAGTAGAAAGCATGCTGTCCAAGTTTGCTGATGACACTAAGATGTGGGGCGAGGTGGACACACTTGAAGGGAGAGAGAGGCTGCAAATAGATTTAGACAGACTACAAAAGTGGGCAGATGAGAATAGGATGGGGTTCAATGTAGATAAATGCAGGGTGCTGCATCTTGGGAGAAGGAATCCACAGCATACCTACAGGCTGGGGAGTTCCCTCCTTGAAAGCACAGACACGGAAAGGGATCTTGGAGTCATTATTGACTCCAAGATGAACATGAGCTGCCAATGACAGACCGCAGCCAGCAAGGCCAGCCAGACCCTGTCATGCATCCAAAGATGCATCTCAAATCGGTCCAGAGAGGTGATACTCCCCCTCTATGCGGCGCTGGTCACGCCGCAGTTGGAGCACTGCATCCAGTACTGGGCGCTGCACTTCAAAAGAGATGTGGCCATCCTGGAGAGGGTTCAGAGGAGGGCCATCCACTTGGTGAGAGGGCAGCAGGACAGGCCCTATGAGGAAAGACTGAGAGACCTGAACCTGTTCAGCCTCAGCAAAAGGAGGCTGAGGGGGGACCTGGTGGCTGCCTACAAACTCATCAGGGGAGATCAACAGCAAATAGCTAGAGCCCTTTTCTCCCCAGCACCACCTGGGGTGATGAGGAACAATGGTAATAAGCTGATGGTGAATAGGTTTAGGTTAGAGATCAGAAGGCAATATTTTACAGTTAGGGTGGCCAAAATCTGGAACCAACTTCCCAGGGAAGTGGTCCTCGCCCCTACCTTGGGCAAATTCAAGAGGAGGTTGGATGATCACCCGTCTGGGGTCTTGTGAACCCAGCATTCATTCCTGCCTGTGGCAGGGGGTCAGGCTAGA